>NW_022436941.1:45492744-45504341 GCF_009761245.1 Sapajus apella
AAAAAAACAAAAAAAAAATTATTTAATTTTTATGCATCATTACTTTCATTCAACAAATATTATTGAATCTTTATAGGTACTAACAGTACGGACTGTGATTCAAAGATGATGAAGACAGCTTGTCCAGGACAAGCTAGTGTGGTCTAGTGAGAGAAACAATTAAATAGAATACATGAAAATAATAGGTGCAGTGATAGAGGTGTGTATACAGCACACAGAATGCGCAGTCAAAGGCATTTAGATCCTCCTGCATATGTGTGTGTGCGCGGCTGCATATATAATGAAACGGGGTTAGATATCTACCTGTGGCCACAGTTTGTTCTTCACGCCTCAGTCTGGTCTGTTGCTTTCACCTAGTAACTCCATGTTTGGTTTTACACTCATGTTTTGAGTTTATTGGGTGTCCTTTTACTCAATTCTTAAACTGCAGGCAAACCTAAAATTGAAAAGATGAAATGGTAGAATGGTAGAAGATGAGTATTACCAATACGTGACATGTCAGTTCAAGCAGAGAAAGATGTAAAGGAAACACTTTCATTTTTAAAAGTCAATTTACTAAAGATTCTCCTCACTGGAATACACACTTCTTGCTTTAAATCTATTAGGACTCAGAAGAGAGACTTCCAGTTTAAAGTTAGTGGTAGTTTCCAAAAGGTGGTTTCCAGTAACTCTCATATTTTAGCCCCCACCATCTTCCTGAATTCTTCCCACCTTGCTCAGTTCTCCAGAGATGCATATGAGACTATAATGAGGCAAAGAGGTACTGTTAGTTCTCATAGAGGGTTTCTTCCCCAACTCCTTTTCTATCAAATGAATTATTTTTGGCCACTGTGAAGGAAATCTGAAGTCCCTGCTCCCAAAATAAGTTGATTTTCATTTATTTGAACCCCAGTTAAACCCTGGAGTTCCGGAGAGTCACTGAAAAACCATCTTCCTAAACCCCTCAAATCCTCCTGTGGATCCACAGAATTCACCATCTTGATGGTTCTCCAAAGTGTCTACCCGTATGTCT
The DNA here is from genome assembly GCF_009761245.1 of Sapajus apella. Lineage (NCBI taxonomy): Eukaryota > Metazoa > Chordata > Mammalia > Primates > Cebidae > Sapajus > Sapajus apella. Next base: position 45,493,757 of record NW_022436941.1, read on the forward strand.
GCCAAAGGGTCTTATCATTTCTCTTCTTCCAAATATCTGCCCCCAGGACTTTGTCATTTCTGTAATTGAGATGTAAGACTGGGGAGGAAAAAAGAATACCCACAGTTCTGGTCAGAGGGTGGATGTGTCATCCTATTTCCAGTGATTTTCGGATTGTTCTTTCTAAATGTACTCTCCTCTTGGTAGAGAGCCGAACTCTTGGAAACATCATGGGGAGGAAGGTAGGAAAAGGGGCCAACAGATGGACCTTCTGCCTGACTCGTGGCCTTATAACTAGTTTGCATTTCTTGTCTTGATGATTATTCCCTGTGTGGTGGTGGGGGATGGTGCTGGCAGAGAGTTTCATATGATATTTGTGGAGAATTATTGTCCTTGGTTCAGAAAGGTGACAAGAAATTATAAGACCTTAATTAACAAACTAAAAGTGGAAACCAAATGATATGTCTTTATCTGCTTGTAGAAAGTGTTTATAAATCAGAACTAGGAGGAGTCCAATAACGCTGAGAGTTTCGTGTTCATTTTTCAAAGCATTGTATGAGATACCTTTGTCAACAGTATAAAACTTCAAGGCCTTTCTACCCTAGTGTACATACAACTGAAACAGTATGTTTCAGTCACCAAACTAAAATACACCTTCAAGGACATATTTCGTCATTTGTTACTTGCTGAATTTACTTCATTATACAAAAAAAAAAAAAAGAAAAGAAAACTATTACACACTATCAGTTCTTTAAAAGCTAACTGAATGTTCTGGTAGCATTGCCTAAACAAGAGAAAATCAGTTCTCCTAAGTAAAGTTTTCAAATGAGCTATACTCCCAGAGACAACAGCAAACACCTTAAAGATAAGCGTTACCACTACATCTTTCCAGTGGCTTGAGGTTAAAAGCCCAAACTTTGAAATTCGGAAAATCTGGGATTAAATTCCAAACCTACTCATTAGCTACACACTTTTTCTCCATTCTGCTATGCCTCAATTTCCTCACCAATGAAATGGGAACAATATGTGCCTTGTTAGTCTTCTAAGGATTTAAGAGACAATTAATGCAACTTGTTAAACATAGAGTAAGTGCTCAATAAATGACACCTGCAAACCTTAACATGTGTAAAACTGCAAGCAAGTAGGAGCTCAGACATTATATGTCACTATCTCTCGAAGAATTTCCTTGTAAGTTCTGTTGAAGAGAATGGTTTTTCATGGCCGTGAGTCATTTTTCTTGGTTTTAAGCCTTTGGACAAAGATAATAGCATTGCCACAGTAAGATTTCCTGTTTCCATAGTCCCCTTGTGATGTATACAAAAGTCCCACAAAAATAAAAACCGTGTTTTTATCAATAAAAGTATATGAAGAAATTTGAGCAATCTTCAACAATTTAAAGCACCTTAGTAACTGATTTTTACAGAGATACCATAAGCATATGTCATTTTACAGGTTATATCCATAAATATTTGAAAGAAACATTTTTCTTGATGTTTGTAATACAAATCTCCACTGTGCACAGACAAAGGCAGGCAGTACCATGAGCAAAGAACAGGGCATTTCACTGAAATCATCATTTAGTCCAAAAGCAAAATCCTCCTTTCTAAAAGCCTCACTCAGGATGTCGGTTAAGAGGAGGGGCAAGGTAAACCTACACCAGCATACCAGGCCTGGAGATGGAGACTAATTTTAATAAATCAGAATGGAACATGAAAATGTCAACTTAATCAAGCATTTAAATTTTATTAATCAAGCCTAATTTTTATGAGTGCAAATAATCACTGAAGCTGGACAAATTTGTCTCGATTGCATCAGAAACATCATTTTAATATTTAATGGATTGATGAATTTAAATGGAGAATTATCTTTATGAGACATGCTCTTCATAATTTGCCATTAAATGAGAAATAAAAAAACAACATAAATCTTACATAAAGGTTATTTAACTAAATGTTGGTACTATAAATATTATAAATGCATTATACACTAATTTAGCAATCACACAGTACACTACATAAAGCAGAAAATGATAAGTAGACCAGGCAGGCTTTTCCTGGGATATAGAGCTCTGTGTTATATTGTGGGAAGCTCATGATATAACGGTTTGGAGGTTTTGTGTGAAGTTTCACGAACATTCTTTTCATTCAGGCTTTTATGCTGCAATTCACCATTCACCACAGACATTCTTTTCAGTCCAAATGTAGGTCTAAACCCACTAGGACTTTCTTTTGTGAGGTGATTATTCTTTATATAAAAAAGATTTAAAAATCATTATTTATAGAAAAGGATATAAGAAAAGAACTGAAGTTTTCTGACTATATGATTTTTTTGACATACAAAACATGCTCCATTTTTAAAGTTAAATTTTCTGACATAATGTCCTCAGGCCTTAAAATATTCTGGATGGAAAAGAAAAGAAAAAACTCAAATTAGTGTCAGAATATTCTCTGCAAATGTACACCCATTCTACTCACCCTTTTTATGACCCACAACAGATTGCTTAAAATAGGGAGTAGCTATAAATTTTTTTTAAGTGAATCAAGCCTAACAGATCAGTATGGTCCAAAAGTTTGCTGACATTAATCTCCAAGATAAGTTTATTGTTGTTGTTGTTTTCAAAGTCTATTCTTTAAAGATCCCTAATATTCTCAAAGTGTAGTATTTTCTTGTAATACTGGTGCTAAACTGTGCAGCTCCCAAAATTATTGATGGAATTGGAACAAAAGATATTTAGAAGATTACAGGACATGCTACTCTTTAGGTGGTCACAGCAGCTCTGTTTTCTTGCTTTACAGAAAATGTTTTAAATAATGTGGACCTTTCTTTAGACACTTAAAAAAAAGTCCTAAGATTATTTTCAAAGTTTGAAACATTTAAAATTGTGCCTTTTTGTTACAAAGTTGAGGTTCTGGAATGGAAATTTTGCTCTAAATAGAAAGGCTTAAGGACATAATTTCCTTTTTTATTTGTATACTGTTTATTATTAATGTATAAAAATATTTTGAAAACATTAAATTTTATAAAATAGATTTGTAGTGAGTCTAGTTGGCTTTTAATTTTACTTGCAAAGCACATTAAACAACTCAATTTTTTGACCTTTGGTGTGTACTTTTTTCCCTTGACAAATAATATATTTTCATAAAAGCATTATTATTTGAAAAGCACATTCCAGGTTAATAGTTGACCTATTTTTTTCCTTCTCCATCAAATTAATATGCAATATCCTAAAGACACCAAGATTATAATTTTCCTGCAAGCAAAAAATACAATACATTGCGAAGCCTTTAGATGGAGACAGAGTTCAGATAAACTCTAGAATTCTGTTCACAGTGCTTTGTGTAAGGATAAGAGTGAACACTTAGGAATACTGAAAAGGAAATATGAAAAGAAATTTAAGATGCTCATACTGATTACAGAATTTGTTATCATTTTGCCTTTCTTAATGGAAGAGTTTTTCTGTATATTAAGCAGACATTTAAGAAAATAAAAAGTAACTTACTCCTGGTCAGTAAAGTAAATTTACTGTTTCTGCACCTTATAGTAGACCAGATTATACAGCAAATACTGCCATTGTTGATGATGCAGAATGCATGCTGTACGTAATCAGTGGCATGCATCAAAAGTCATCTGATGGCCACATTAAAGACAAATTCCCTATTAAGAATCAGACTAAATTATAACATGGCCCTTACCAGAATGAGCCAAGGAAATGCATTTTGCAAGAAGAATAATTGTATTTGAGTGTCTCTGTAAAAATCAGGAAGTCTTTTAGCAGTAAGTACTAATGTTTTTTTTTTTTTAATCTGCCGCCTTTTGTATTGCAATATATTCAGCCTCCCTGGCAAGCCTATCACACTAATTATTATTACGTCTAGTGGTTCAGTTATCTTGATGACTACTGTAGCTGAAATACTCCAAGGTCAAATCCTTAATAGCATGAATCAAACTAAGCAGCCATCATATATGCAGTTGCTTTTGAGATGTACTGGATGAAACAGTATATCCCAGACTTGATCGAGTCTTATTATTCTTACAAACATGGAGTGAATTACATATACAGTTTAATTATACCATTTTGCAAAAGTTTCTTCTCAAGAATCTTGTGAGAAGTAGTTGTCCTGTTGCAAAAATGTCTGCACTAGCACACCTATAAAGATCTTACCACAAAAGTCTTCAGCCTGACCTTTGGTACTTTCAAGTGATTTGAAATCATTTTAGTGATTATATTCATCTTCTCCATTAATAGACATTCTGTAATTTTATTTCATACTTACACGTGTAATAAATCCATTGGCACAAAAGTGCATGTTCTGCTTGGTTTATGTACATACACAATGATATAAATGAACTCCAGACCATGTTGAAAAATACCACTCTCCCCAAATTCTTTCATATCTCTAGGGTAGAAATAGGCATTTAGTTTGTAATGTATCCAAATATAAGCATCTGTACAAGTTTGGATGGTCTATGAATATGAAACTAAATATGAAACTTCTTTTGTGTCAGTTTTCTTTAATATTTTAATGTCATGGTTGCACATCTGGACAGCAGTGATTTCTTCTTTAAATGTGTAAATGTGTTGCATTTTTAGAGACCATATTTGAGTAAAGCAATTTGAGTTGTGCAACTACTCATTTTGAACACAGCAAAACATCCATTTAATTCAAAGACTATTTCCAAGGAAAAGAAGTAAACACACAAAAGAAACTGGTTTGTATCAGCATTGGCTTTTGAAAGGTTTTGGCTACAGAGTACTCAATGCTTCCAAGGTTAACATAACCAAGATTCTTTCGGTTCCTTCTTGTTCGAAGGGATTTAAATAAGTGAAAGAATTTACTCATGGGAAAAGTATAATATGAAGTGTTTTTAAAATAATTCATGGGCCTTTTAACCCCCTCTTGTCATACTAGTTTTCAACATGCACCTTAAATTGGTGTTTAAAAGCAATAAGTAGTACCCACTGTCCCATAATGATTTCAGGTAATGAAGTTTACCTGAACCCACTTTTACTCATCCATTCATCATTGATCTTCTTCTTACTTCATCTTTCTGGTCACCTCCCTTATATATTTTTGTTCTGGGAGAATAATACCAAACATGTCACATTTTTATTCAGATTATCAACATCACTATTAACATTTTCAGTCAAATAACATTTTTCTTGCAAATCAAAAAGTGTCATGTTGTTTTGTTGGATTGCAATTAAAAGTCCTGTAATAGCACAAGAGATCCTCTATAATCATGTAAAAATATATGATCTATAGATCCAATGCTGTTTCATTTTGGAGATGTATATTTTAAATGTATAACCACATATTGTATTTTATGTTAATGACAAATGTTCAGCAAATATTGAATATACAGGAAGAAATATGCTTTTAAAAATAATGTTATCTACTTATTATCTGGCTGCAGTCTAGCTGGCATGCTGCATTTGGGGCTGTCTATGTGTGTTTTTTTAAATGTCATCTTTATTAGTATTACATTCAAGGAATAGTACCAAGTATCAGTTTCTTTCAAGACCTTCCTCCAGTGTGTGGCATATAAGTCTGTGACGAGCGACATTACAGAAGGTCATGTCACTTTTAACTGCTTGCATTACATCTTTCTGATTTCCCTAGTGCCCTTCCTTTGTTTGATTAATACTACTTGCTTTCAAGCAAGGTATCAGAAAGCATAATTTGGAAAGAGAATTCTAGAGCCGATCTGAGATATTCCCCCTTAAGAAAAAAGAGAAAAAAACGAACTTCGTAAATGTATCTTTTTCTACTACATGAATTTTTCGTCACTCTTCATTTATTCCTTTTCAAGGAAATCCTATGTATAGTCTATGTTATTAAATTATTGCCGACAGGTATTTTGGCAAGTGGACTTTGTATACTTGAAAACAAAACTGTGTAGTGCTTATTTGGCTTTATTTGAAGAGGAAAGAGCTGGAATTTGATAGCAGGACTCCTTTCTTTTGTTTTCCTTAGTTAAGTGTTAAACTCCAGCACTCTCGTCCCAAATAGCAGGTGTTATTTGATTTCTCTGGGAAGGGCTGCAATTTTGTGCAGTCATTAAATGCACTTCAGTGATATATACGGTTTGTTTTTAAAAGCTCAGTTTGCAGTTTCGATGTTCATTGCATTTGGCTAGAGCTCATGTCTTAAAGCACAGCTCAGCTTCTCAGACACTCTTGTCCTCAAAGCCATCCATTTCACTGGACCATTAAAGCCTGAAAATTAGTTGTGAAAGCATCATCATTTTAATTTGGAATCTTTATCCACCCTTCTACCTGTACCCCCTCTGTGTTTCTTAGGGCCAGTGAAAACATGAATCAGAATTTTGTGTCATTAAGAGCACAGAATATTTTGTCCAGGAAAAAATATGGCATTTAACTTCCAAAAATTAATGTTTAAAATATTAAGTTGATGTTATTTTATTTTTATTAACAGCTAACATTTTTGAGTACCTACTTTGATACAGGCACTGTATTAAGCACTTCTATGCATTATCTTATTGGATCCTTAATGAACACTGTGAGATAGGTGCTATTATCATCTCCATTTTTAAGGCACCTTCAGCTTCACCTGAGCAAAAATGTAATAGTGGGTTATGTTCTGAAGCAGCTTAAAGGCATCAATAGGAAACCATCTGTATTATAAATCCTTACTTGTAGATGTTTATGATGTAACTTTAAAAAGGCACTGGAGGAGGGGAAGAGCCCTCACTAGAGCGCTAAAACACGGCAAAAAGGCCTCTCGCTAACACAACACTTTTCTGCCAAATGTAAAAGCAAATGGTTGTATTGGGTGGTTCTGGCTGCACATTTGTGGAGCAATTGTGCGTAGCCAATTACCCACTTGTGCAGGGTAAGAACAGTTTGGGTTTTGCAAATGAAGAGCCTGATTCTGTAGACCTCTTTGAGTCATACTTGAACATAAGATCCACAGCTGATTTGTAAAATGTGTAAATTAAGCTACTGGCTTGTTTATGGTTTAATCTTACTTTGAATTTTTAAAAATTAATTTGAAGATAGTGAAGGTCTTCCAACCTTAATGGTTAAATATTCATGGGTTCTATTTCCAGGCAAATGTTTGAAAGCACTTTGAATATTCACTTTTATAAATCTACATCATTGGTTAGATATAAGTCCTTCCCGGTGAATAAGTCAGTTCTGTGGGATAAATGGTAGGCACTTGACCCAAAAGTGTGTTAAATGATATGAAGAATAGATGATACATTCACATATTCACTCAATCAACAAATATTTCTTGAACACCTATTATGTTCCTGTCGATCTTCTAGGCACAGCCCGCTACCATTCTGCCTTCATAGCACCTGAAGTATGATAGTAAGTACTGCAGAGAGGAGGCATATTTTATACAGCCTTAATTATAGCAATCTATAATAATGAATCTGCATGGGTAATTTCAGCAAAAAATATTACTTCATTTAAATCTAAATTTAAGAGAATTTTATTAGAGATACAAAATAATCATCATTTAAGAAAATCTAACAAGGGTTAGATGAATTCTTCTGATGCAACACAATGTACCAATGTAGCTTCTATTCCATCTTAAACGTCCCTCACAAATAGCCCAATCTGGAATAGCCTGGCATATATCACTTAAAATATATATTGTCATTATTGTCTGTATATTTGTGATGTGAATACTTTAAATGTGAGGAAATTAGAGGTTAACATGAAAGTTTATCTGATCAACCCTGTTTAAATTTTACTGGATTATAAGCCATTTGAACGCTGATAGGAGTGAAGAGGAAGTATTTGTGGGTTATCTGTGTATTCTCACATTACCTAGCACCATGTGCCTTGGACAAAGGAGTTTATAATACATGCTATGGAGTAGCTGAATATAGTTAGAGAGACTGTCAGAAGTCCATCTTTCTTGTTGAAACTTCATTGCTTTATATGTCCCCGAAGTCAGTGTAAGCTCCCATCAGATATACAGAACTGCATATTGTGCTACTGTGATTCTTTTGAAATGTTGAATGTCCAAATGAAAGACCTCAAAATCCTATCATTTAACAGAAAATTTAAAGCATGATGTTAAATGAGGAACAGTCTCACAGGTTGTCAGATGCTTTCATTATATATTCATTCATGAGACCTAGAGGTTTGTGTTTGGGTTATGCTGTTAAATCAGTTAATGCTTTTAGAATATTTGGGAAAAATTATTAGGAATAACAGAATTCTGATATGTTATCTCAGTTTATGTAACTTTTCATAGTACAATCTTGGATATTAAAGTGTTCACTCATAGAATGTTCCTGTTTGTATCAGGAAAAAAATACCCACAGGAAAGAAGGGCTGGATGTCTCTGTCCTCTAAAGTTACAAGCTTTGGGAGAAAAGTTTTAAAATATTTGATCACCATGATTCTGTTGAGTCTATTCAGAGATACAGGATCAGAAAAAAAATACAGAAATTTAAAAATCATATCAAATGTCATAAACACAATAAGTTGGGTCTTACCTGAATAATAACACTTCTTCCAAGGTTCCTTAAATTGTAAGTTCCCATGGAGTGTATATGTGTGTGTTTGTGAAGTGTGTAAAACCATTTTAAAAAATCTGAAATGGATTGAAGTCCCATTCTGAATGCCTATAGTTATATGTTGATCAAGGCAAAGGGAAGTTATTTGGCAAATCTTTTGGCAAAAGTTATTCCATTCTGCTGAGGTAGGCTAAATAGCCATTAAAAAATACATGTGTGCATATCCACCTACGTGGGTCATACACACACTATACTCGTGTAATTACAGATTATTTTAAATTTTCATTTAACAGTACACATTCTCATAATTCTTATGTACAATCACAGAGAATTAAAATGAGAGTTTTGGGTAGTCCACAAGATCAAAAACTAAGAGAGGCAAGACTTGACATTTATACATAGGAATTAAAATTTGAGCCATAAAATATATTGTTAGTTTTATGCCATAGACCACCAGCATGAATCAATTAACAGACATGGTTTTTTAATCTTAGAGTTTGTTGAAAAGTAAATTAGAAATAGCAGAGCTGTTTCATGCTTAGTTATCTAGCTCTAAATTTAAAGTGCCTGATTAATACAGCAGAATTGGTAGAAGGGAAATTTCCTGATTTAAAGCATCCCCCAAATTAATGTTGGTTTACCTTATGCATATTTCAAATTCTTTAAGTTGTCACAAAAACATTTCACATAAATCTGGTTTCCTTAACTGGGATTCAGTTCCCTGATTTTAACCAATTAAAGGCAGAGCATTTTCCTAATAACTATCTCTAGATCAAATATTCTCTCTCAGTGTGCCTGTTTCAAATGTTAATAAAGTTTTCATTTCCAAAAGGTTCAAAATGACAGAACAAAATTCTCTCCTTTAAGAGCACAAAAAACGACTTCTGTTTCTGTCTGCAGGTAGTGGAGGACATGCTAGAGGACGAGGAAGAAGAAGATGACAAAGATGACAAGGTAATTATCTTTCCCAGCACTTGGGTACCTGGGGATGGGAAATGTAGACATGACACTGTTTTCACAGACAGTTAAAAAAGGAGTTGAAGTGTTTGAGTCCAGAAAATTGGACAGTGCTGTTTATCATCCTAACAATGCCACTGCATGTTGCAAAGAGGGAGAGAAGGCTATAAATCCTCTTCGCTTTTGTCCAGAGCTGGGTCAAATATTTTTCTGCCAGGAACAAAAAAAATAATAATAATTCAGCTTGTCTGGAACTTGATAGCTCTTGTGAAGATAACAGCAGTGACGACTGTTTTTGAAGGGCAAAAATTTGTCCTATCTTGAGTATTACAAATCGGGCTTTGCTTTGGGGGAAGAGGAGAGTGAAAAAATATCAGCCTGCATGAGTTCAACATGGATATTGTCATCTGTAATTTTTGAACAATTGCTCAGCAAAAGGACATGAATGTGCAGAGTGCTCCAGAGGACATTTAAATAACCCCAGTGAGCACTGCCTTTGCCTAGGTTTGGAATGTCCCTGTGGTTTCTGCATCAGGAAAGCCCATTCAGAGAGGCTTATATTCAATCACTGGTTGGTTTGGGGATGGTGACCACAGTAAATAACAGCCAGTTTCTGGGACTGCTTGGATGGGTTGTCCCCTAGGGAGAGGGACAACTGAAGGTAGGAATTAGAATGACCTTGCACCACTGCAGCAGTGGCTGGTGTTGGAACTGCCGCTTTCTATGACAAGGAGGATAGTGATGCTGTTATATTTCCGGACCTAAAATCTGAAAAGTCCTAGGGTAAGATTGGGAGGCGGGGAGAGAAAATCGTTAGTTATTTCCACATTGTTTGACATGTAAAACCAGATTTTTGACCTTCACCAGAATCTGACTTACGTTATAGTAAAGCAGTGACATTTTTTTGAAGAAAGGAGGAAAACAGTGTATTTTAATTTTTGCCCTTGACCTTTGATTCCAATAGAGATATATAGTTATATCCTAGTGTAAGAATTTGTGAGCCACCAAATGCTGTGTCTCCAAAAATAAAATAATTTGTATGTTGGAAGCATGCATTAGAAATGTCAAAAAAAAATTCAGTGGTTAACTCTCCACATGATTTTTCCCTAATATTCAGTGCTTGAAGGAAAACGGAAACATACCACACACA
>NW_022436941.1:45504351-45538386 GCF_009761245.1 Sapajus apella
ACACACACACACACTTTCTCCCTTCTAATGCTATTTCAAACATTTTTAAATCGACAGTGCTTTTATGTGAAATTTTTCTTCTGTATATCATTTAGTCATTAGCAACATCATCAAACATTAACAAAATCTCCTTCCTGCAAAAACACATATGTGCTTGTTTTTAATGTTAAATAACATGAGCATACACTTCTGGCAATAAATGGTATGATTTATTGCTAAGGTCAGTTGTAGAGCTGTAGAGAGCTTGTATTTTAACTCAACATGCCAGCTCTGAATCATCATTTCTCTGCTGATAAACACTGAGCTGCCATCCATTTATGGCCATTTTCTCTTGCTTGTTGCTGCTTTATTATTAAAGCCACCGTAAAGATCCAGCCCGGCAGCAGGCGTTTTCCCAGAAATGTTAATAAATGGAAACCTTAGTGAAGTCTAGTACTTAATGTCCCTGCTTTTGATGTCAACCTCTATGTTTTTAGCCAGTTTGTTGATATTCTATACTTCTAATCTCTCCCCTTTTTATGGCCATTTTTAATGGAGAGGATGTTAGGTATGGGAAATAGACACACCTGGTTAACCAGTTCACCAAAACATAGATGTCAAGTGGAACATGCCGGGGGGAAACAACACCAAATCTCTGGAGTAACATCTCTTGTAATCTAGTGTTTGGTAGTCGGAAATTGACACCCTGCTTCTAACACATTTTCAGATCTAGTTACCAAAGTTGATTGAAAGTGAGTGCTTAAATTACAGTGTGAATTCAACTGTATTCTTCTACACAGAATACCGACAAGCTGTGTGTTTTCCATGTGAAAGGATTGTGAGCTGATTTTCATAAATCCAACCCTTTTTTTTGAGTGATAAAAAGGAGGTTTTTCTTTTTTACTCATAATGCAATTGATAGCATAAAAATTGTATCTGAATAAAATCTCAAATGTAATAATTTACAATAGACTTTTAAGTGCTTGCATAATGGAGGGAAGAATCTTAGAGTGGACGTCTTGAAATATAGTTTTTCCTGTTAGAAATGGAAATATGAAAGGATCCTGCAAGGTTCCATTTACCATCTTCCATCTCGACTGGCTCTCACAGCGGTAAATGTTCAGTCTTGGCTATCAGTGTGTCTGAGCGGGAGAAGGGTAATTTCCTACTTTAAAAAATTCGTTGGTTCCTCTATTTAAAGTTTGTGTATAGAGTCATGGGTAATGGAATTTCATGAGAAAACAAATGTGTTCTTTGCCATACGAGCAGGTACTGACCTCTAGCTCTCATTATTTCTGTTTTCTCATATGGTATAATAGTAAGGTCAGGTCAGTGGGTCCTCTTATAGGATAAAAGTAAAAAAGATTAATAAATGTGCCAAAGCCTCACTTTAATTGAACCTGAAGCATATGTTGGGAGTATGTAAAATATGTCCCAGATGTTTCACCAGGGCTAGTGTCTTGGCTTTCCCTGATCACCACAAGGCAGCTATTAGTCCTATAACCTTTGGACTTGGGGGTAAATGGGGTATTACGTGGCACAGAATGAGAGCACCTGTTTTTCATTCCGCCAAGACCCCTGACAGGCTTTCCCTAAGCCTATCCACATGTTTTCACTTAGCAGATTGTTGGGCGATTATGAAAAGTGTCTTTCTTTAGAGCCAGCATTGATATTAGTCACTGACAATGAAACGGCAAGTCATTGGCTACTTGACAAGGTCCATGTGGGCATAAAGTGAAATCTTTTATTTCATTTGAGCTTAGGGTGTTTTCCTTTAGCATAATTATATACATGACAAAGATACAGGAATAAGAAGTTGAAGCAGACAAAATTATAATTACTTAATATAATAGCTTTGTAATACCTTTTCTTTAGCCCTGCCTCTAGTCACCTGGGAAGACTTTGGATAAAGTTAGTAAAAGCTAAGTCATGCTTTACCTGGTTTCCCATAATTTGCAGTTCTTCTAGATTATGGCTTTTAAATATTTTTTTCTTGAGTTCTTTCTTTTTATTTAAAGAGCTAATTATTATTCAGGTGAGGGTTTGTGATCTACAGACTTACCCTTCATTCTCAAACCCATTGTTCACATTTGCTTACATCTGAAATTAGGCAGCCTCTCTTTTAATCCAATTCCATGGTTTTCACAAAGACAGAGAAGGGTTTTATATGGAGAGTCTTAGTTATGAATCATTGACTTGTTAATATTTTCACTTATCTTGCATTATGTAGTAGCACTATGTTAAGCTGTGCTGAAGATGACATTTTTCCTGAATTAAATGTTAGAAAGACATCATACTGTGTTCTCAATTCCCTTTGTTGTAGAGCATTCTCTGAACCATCAACCACAAAGTCACAGTTTGATCTGATTTTTTGACCTGACACCAAATCCTGCCTTTGTGGTTAATAGAATATCTTAGCAAATGCTTAGCTAAATTACCTAGGTGGAGCTATCAACAAGCCATATAATAGTGTTTTTCACCATGTTATAGATAATAATACAGTGGTCAGTCTGCATAATCTAGACATCTAATTAATGAAGATCGGCTTTCCTTTTGTAGTTTAAAAAGTTAGGCATGCTTCCCATGGTGCATCCTACCCTTGTAATAAGATCCAGCTGCGATATCAGGAAGCAAAAGATAAAATACAGGTTTTCCTCAGAAAAAGCATGGATTCAAATGCATGGCATTCTAGTAATGTTTATTGATAAAAGATATTAAAATGTTCAGCCATTTATGCTTACATTACTTCTCCTTCTTCAACCATTATGTCAAGGTTACTGTGTTTCAAGAGTACTAGATGTAACAAGTGAAACATATCTGAGTTAGTTCAAAATAAACAGATTCTTTGCTTTAATTCTTGAAATCTGTGTTTTCTGGTTCGAATCTCCAGCCCTAAAACATGTATGTAATATAGCCAAGATTCAGGCATCTCTGGCATCTCAAATCAACTATGAGAGTTTGGGGGGAAGATAAGTGATGTGATATGAGAGAAGATTTTAATGTGAGAAAATGGCATTTTCTAGTTATATTCAATGAAATAACTGCACAGTGGGGAAAAAGATAAAGGCTTTGGAGAAAGACAAGAAGAAAGGAGGCACAAGGAAAATACTTCTTTTTCAAAATTCCTAAGCCACGTTTAACTGGAATAGCATTGTTTTCATTTATTTGTTTGCTGTTGCTGCATAACAGATTGCCACACAGGTAGAGGCTCAAAACAACACTCACTGTTTAGCTCTCAGTTCAGTAGATCAGAAGTCCAGCACAGCTCAGTTGGGTTCTCTGCTCAGGGTGTGACACTCAAGGTATCAGTCAGGCTGAGTTCTTACCTGAGGGCTTTGGATAAGGACCCACTTCCAAGCTCATTCAGGTTATTGATAGAATTCAGATCTTTATAGTTGGAGGACTGAAATCCTTGGTTTCTTGCTGGCTTTCTGATACTGGTTGCTATTTTCCATGGCTTCCCCCATCTTTAAATCTATCAATGGAGAATCTCTGTTGGGTTGAGTTACTCCCATACCTCAAATCTCTTGGGAAGAGACAAGTTCCTTTTAAGGGTTCACCTGATTAGGCCAGGCCCACCAAAGACAATCTCCTTTTCTTAAAGGCAATTGTGCCATAAGACAATTGAACATAATCTAGTCATGGGACCACCTATTTCATCTGATATGATTTGGCTGTGTCCCTACCCAAATCTTATCTTGAATTGTAGTTCCCATATTTTCTATGTGTCATGGGAGGGACCTGGTGGAAGATAATTGAATCATGGGGTGGGTTTTTCCTGTGCTGTTCTCGTGATTGTGAATAAATCTTATGAGATCTGACAGTTTTATAAAGGGGAGTTCCGCTGCACACCCTGGCTCTCGCCTGCCACCATGTAAGATGTGACTTTATTCCTCCTTGCCTTTTGCCATGATTGTGAGGTCTCCCCTGCCATGTGGAATTGTGGGTTAAACCTCTTTCCTTCATAAATTACTCAGTCTTGGGTATGTATTTATTAGCAGTGTGAGAACAGACTAATATACCATCATATTACAAAATCTACTCGTACACTCAAGGGGAGGAGACTATCATGATATATCTACTGGAAGGTGTGAATCTTGACAGCTATCTTAGAATTCTGCCTATTAAAACCACCTAGACCCACCCATGCTCTAGAACAAAATTGGAGCAATCCTTGTGCTCTTGGATGTATTCATTGCAAGACTACAACCCAACTATGCTACAATAAACAAATGAAGAAAACCTGCCTCCTGAGTCATACTCTTTCAAAGATTATAGGAACGTCTCATACCTAGGGTATAAACTGAAGTATATTTTACATTGATAATATAATATATCCCATTTGTTTATTATTTAATTCTGATTTGGGGTGAGGGATGGTTGGACAGGCAAGAGCTATTTCTTTCTCCTTGTTTTCTCCTGTTAGGAAGAGGATCAAATAATAATAAGATTAATAAAAAATCAGGAAAGGATCCATTTTTACTTTGGGAAACCTCTTGGTGCCTAGACATCCATTGAGCTGAAAGCCCACTCACCTTGAGTCCTTAGAAATACTGTTTACTTCAACTAGAATGATAGCAGCATTACAAATGGAGGGTACCCAAGAAATAATCTAGTTCAACTCCCTTAATTTAAAGTGAGGAGACTGTGGTTCAGCGAAACTTAAGTGAATTGCTGAAGGATATAGACAAGTAGAAGAGCCAGACCTAATGCTCAGCTTTTCTGATTCCAAATTTGGCATCCTTACCCTTTCTTAAGACTAGCTTTCCTGGGGAAAGGGGCATTGTCAAAGTACAGATGCAAGTTGCCTCAGACATGATCTTTAAGTCTTTAGGGTTGTTCAATAAGGGAATATACCTTTCACTCCAGCTAGAGGCTGTTAATTTCTAGGTTTCTACTTCTCTTCATTATTTTCCTGCACATCCAGTCCTTTCCTACCATTCCAATTAAGGGAGTGTGTAGTAGGCAGAATAATATCAAAAATGCCCATGTTTAATCCCTGGAACCTGTGGAGATGTCATGCTACATGACAAAGAGGAAGTAAAGTAGCAGATAGGATGAAGGTTGCTAATCATCCAACCTTAAAACATGGAGATTGTCCTGGTTTGTCTGATTGGGCCTAATATAATCACAAGTAGAGGCCATCAGAGCAGATGGCAGCTGGCAGCTGCATGTGAAGCCATGGCCAAGATCAAGCCTCAGGACCTTCATGGCAAGAAGGAACAGCTGCTGAGACAGCCAGACCACCTAAAGGTAGAACTCTCCCAGCTGCACATTGACAGTATGATAGGTGGTACAGGGTTCACAGTCCACCCCGCTTGTTCTCACTGTAATTAACCAGACTCAGAAAGAGAACCACAGGCTGGTCTACAAGGGCAAGAAGTACAAGCTCTTAGTTCTGCAGCCCAAGAAAACAGGTGCCTGAAACACAGGATCACCAAGTGTGAGAAGGACCTAAAGACCAAGAAATAACCAGGAATGAACAGTGGGTAACCACTGGAAAAGGACGGGCTGCACAGCATCAGTAAAACACAGACTAACTGGTAGAGGTTGGGGACTGCTGATGCTGGCTTTGAAGATGGAGGAAGGGAGTCACAAGCTAAGAAAATGTCTCTAGAAGATAGAAAGGGCAAGGAAAAGGATTCTCCCCTAGAACCTGCAACAAGAAATGTAGCCCTGCCCACATCTTGATTTTTAGCCCAGTGAGACTTATTTCAGACTTCTGACCTATGGAATGGTAAGATAATACATTTGTGATTTCTAAGCACATGTTTCTAAGATAATACGTTTGTGGTTTACAGTAACACGTTACAGCAGCAATAGGAAATTAATACAGCTAACTTCCAGCTGCATTTCCTGTACTTCTCCAAAAAATACCATATTTTAAAGCACTAAATCTGAGCTCCTCATTTGTCCTTATTAACTTCATCCTACTGTTCTATATAAATACAGCTACGTGATTTCCATTCAATATGAAAACTGAAAGCAGTAGCTAACAAAGCAAATATTTTTATCAAAATTTCTTAATTTTGATTTTAGAAAAGCTTGTTCAAAAATGAGAGTGGGTTATTGCCCATCTGTAATGCAGTCATACACTTTCCAGTTTAGGAGCCTGTAGTATTATTTTTATTTATTTTTTTGAGACAGAGTCTCACTCTGTCACCTGGGCTGGAATGCAGTGGTGCAATCTCAGCTCAATGCAACCTCCACCTCCTGGGTTGAAGCGATTCTCCTGCCTCAGCCTCCTGAGTAGCTGGGATTACAGGCACCTGCCACTATGCCCAGCTAATTTTTTGTATTTTTAGTAGAGACGGGTTTTCCCCATGTTGGCCAGGCTGGTCTTGAACTCCTGACATCATGACTCACCTGCCTCAGCCTCCCAAAGTGCTGAGATTACAGGTGTGAGCCACCTCGCCCGCCCAGGAATTTATATTATTAATTGGTGAATAAAGCAGCAAGTCCTGGTCTATTTCATTTTTCAGCTGAAGAATTTTACTTCCTCACAACATTCATTCCATTCCTTAAAATGTTTTACCCTTCGAAGGACAGTAAGTTTCAGTCTTATTTAAGTCACAGACTCTGAGAATCTGAAGAAAGATTTACACTTTCTCCCCAGAAGAGGACACAAAAACATGCACACACACATATACACAAGTATCTTTGTGAAGTCATCCTTTTTGCTCTCGGCACCATTCTGTTGAACTTAATGCCTGTTTCCTCAAACACCTGAGATAAACACAAATTTTACAAGTAAAAATAATGTTCAATTCAAAAGCAAACTTCTATAAGAAGGGTGGTGTTTGGCTTGATTGTGATATTATGGAGTAGTTTGGATGCAGCAATGGGCTTGTTATCTTTGATATCCATTTAACTGTGGCTTTTCAGTTTCGTGGCAATAAGTGCTGGAAATACTGACTTGGCAAAAGAAAACAGTAACAAATTGGGGGCTGCTGTGGCTTTATTAGATGGGGATTAGGCACGGTGAGGAATCCTAGAGTTCTCCAGAGTCCTCCAGAATTCATATTGTGTTGAGATCATCTTTTGAAAAGTCTCCATCATTAATGCTTCATAATATTAAAAAATATGTATATGTACTCATGCCTCTATGTTAAAGTCACTGGAAACAGAATTAGCTTTCAAAGAAGCTAGAAGTTAGAAAGAGCAAGGAAAAGGATTCCAGCTAGTGATTCCAGCTGGTGGAGGCTTTCTACCTGTCAAGCTTTGTTACACTTTGTTCCACTTTGCAGAAACGCTTCTCCAGTCTTGGAATGCTTAGGTAGATATATGTCTCCAACATTCCCTCCAGAGTGGCAGTTGGGCTAAAAGAATTTAAATGAAAAGATTTACATATATAATTTGGTAAGAATGTCCATCAAGTAAAGCAAACTATGAATGGACTCTTTCCTATTGGGTTATTCTGATAGTTGGATTTTCTTTGCCTCAGAAAAGAACTTTCATTTGAAAGTCAATCAGACGTTTCAAGACAGGTCCTCTGGAAAGCTAGTTAACTTCTGTATTGCAGCAGTGAATTTTCTCTTCTATTCCCCTTTCTTGACGAAAACTCTCGAAATAGCAGTGTGTCAGCCCTGGCTCTCAGGAGGTTGACAACATTCATAGAAATAGACACGATTTTTTCAGGATCGCTGGCAGAGTCGTTGACACGGCTGACACCACTGCATGTTGAGATGAGAAGCATGTTTCTTCACCAAAGCAGCAGAACCAGATGTGTTGCCAAGCATCACAGATGCTCCATCTGAACCCAGGGTGCCAAGATTTTTATTCCGCCTGAAACTTTGTTTGGCAAAGAAATTCTTCACCATTTTAAAGACATTGACTCTGCAGATTCTAAAAGAAATTCACAAAGTAGGAATTCTTTGATTTTAAGAACTTGCCAACAGGAGTTAGCTATACAAACAGAGGTATCTACTTTCATTAAATTATATACAAAAAGGTAAATATTAAAGAAATGTCAGAAAATCCATAGAGTTGACATCATTTGATGTCAGTGAGGGCACAACTTCAAGAAATGTGTGGCTTCATTGAACTATTTCTGGTGGGATGTGAGTTATCTTTCTTTGTGTTATGGTTCATTTATTTTAAGTTTCAATACGAGTCTTTTTTTCTTGGGGCAAATCCAAAATCAAGTAAAGTCCCAGACATTAAAAATCAACCTGTTTTTACATAAAGAAAAAGACTCACACAGTCTAATAAATTTTCAGAGTAGGCAGTCTGAGGTACTTCTTCAATTTTATTGGTTCTGTGCTTCCATTGGTTATAATTTTGCCACACAAGGAGTTCTATAATTTTTATGGTCTGTCATACTCCATAATTAATATAAAGCTAATAGATATGAAAACCTCATGAGGCTACTGGTTTTTTTCAATTTTTTGATATATAAAAATTGTACCTATTTATGGATTACATGTGATATTTTAATATATGATCAAATCAGGATATTTAAGATATCAATCATCTTTAATATTTATCATTTCTTTGAGTGTTGAACATTTCAAATATTATAGTTATTTTGAAATATAAAATAAATTGTTAACTATAGTCACCCTACTGTGCTATTGAACACTAATATCCTTCTATCTGACTGTATGTTTGCTCCCATTAACCAATCTCTCTTCTCCCCACCCCCTTCCCAGCCTCTGGTAACTATTATTTTACGCTTCACTTCTATGAGATCAAAATTTTTAGCTCCTGCAGATGAGTAAGAATATGTGATATTTGTCTTTCTGTGCCTGGCTTATTTCATTTAACATAAAGACCTCAAGTCCCATCCACAATGCTGCAAGTGATATAATTTTATTCCTTTTCATGGCCAAATAGCATTCCATTGGGTATATATATACTACATTTGCTTTATTCATTAAAATGTTGATGGATATTTCACATTGATTCTGTTATCCTGTCTACTGTGAATAGTGCTGCTATGAATACGGGGATTCAGGAATCCCTTTGATATACTGATTTCCTTTCCTTTGGCTAAATACCCAGTAATGGGATTGCTGGGTCATATGCTACTTCTATTTTAAGTTTTTTGAGAAACCTTCACATTGATTTCCATAATGGCTCTACTAATTCACATTCCCACCAATTATGTCGAAGAGTTCCCTTTTTTCTGCATCTTTGACTACATCTGTTATTTTTTGTCTTTTTAATAACAGCCATCTTAATTGGGATGGGGTGGTATTTCATTGTGATTCTGATTTGCATTTCTCCAATAATTAGTGATACTGAGCATTTTTTAAATATGTCTGTTGACCATTTGTATGTCATCTTTTGAGAAATGTCTATTCAGATTCGTGGCCCACTTTTTAATTGGATTTTTTGAGGTTTTTAGTTGAGTTATTTGAGTTATTTGTATATTCTGGTTAGGAATCTCTTGTTGGATAAGTAGTTGCAAAAGACAGCTGTCTCTTCGTTATGATTGTTTTCTTTGCTGTACAGAAGCTACTTAGTCTAATATAGTCCTGTTTGTCTATTTTTGTTTCTGCTGCCTGTGCTTTTGAAGTATTAGTCATAAAACTTTGCCTTGCCCAATATCCTGGTGTATTTCTCCTATGTTTCTTCTAGTAGTTTTATTTAAGTCTTTAATCCATTTTGAGTTGATTTTTGTGTGTGGTGAGATACAAGTGTCTAGTTTAATCTTCTGCATATGAATATCCAGTTTTCCCAGCCCCATTTATTGAAGAGAGTGTCCTTTCCCCAGTTTATGCTCTTCATACGTTTGTTGAAAATCAGTAGACTGTAAATATGTGGATATATTTCTGAGCTCTCTATTCTGATCTATTAGTCTGTGAGTCTGTTTTCATATCAATACCGTGTCATTTTGGTTATTAAAGCTTTATAGCGTATTTTGAAGTAAAGGATTGTGATGTATTCAGCTTTGTTCTTTTTGCATAGGATTATGTTGGCTATTAGGGTATTTTATAGTTCTATACAAATTTTAGGATTGTGTTTTCTATTTCTCAAAAGAATGTTATTGGTATTTTGATAGAGATTGCATTGAATATGTAGACTGCTTTGTATAGTATAGTAATTTTAACAATATTAATTCTTCCAATCCATGGGCTTGGGATCCATTTCCATTTGTGTCCTCTTCAATTTCTTTCATCAGTATTTTTTAGTTTTTCTTGTAGAGGTCTTTCACTTACTTGGTTAAATTTATTCCTGGGTATTTGATTTTTTTTGTAGCTAGTGTAAATGGGATTGCTGTCTTGATTTCTATTTTAGCTAGTTCATTACTGGTATATAAAATGCCACTGATTTTTGTATGTTGATTTTGCATCCTACAATTTTATTGAGTTTGTTTATCTGTTCTAAGAGGTTTTTTTGTGGTGTCTTTAGGTTTTTCTATATATAAGATCATGTTATCTGCAAAGAGGGATAATATGACTTCCTCTTTTTGAATTCAGATGCCTTTTTTTCCTTTCCCTTGAACAACAGTGGTGAACAGGGCCATCGTTGTTATGTTCCAGTTCTTAGAGGAAAGGCTTTCAGGTTTTCCCCATTCCATATATTAGCTGTGGGTTTGCCATATAGAGCCTTTATTACATTGAGATATGTTCCTTCTGTGCCTAATTTGTTGAGAGTTTGTATCATAAAGAGATGTAGAATTTTATCAAATGCTTGTTCTGTGTCTATTGCGATTATTATATGATTTTGTCCATCACTCTCTTAATGTGATGTATCACACTTGTTGATTTGCCTATGTTAAACCATCCTTGTATCCCTCAGATAAATCCAACTTGATCATGGTGTATTCTCTTTTTGATGTAATATTGGATTTAGTTTGCTAGTATTTTTGTTGAGGATTTTTGTATCTATGTTCATAGGGATATTGACATGTAGTTTTCTTTTTTTTATTGTGTCCTTGTCTGGTTTGGGTATCTGGGTAATGCTGGCCTCATAGAATGAGTCCGGAAGAATTCTGTCCTCTTCAATTTTGTGAAACAGTTTGAAAAGAATTGTTAGTTGTTTATAAATTGACAGAATAAGCAGCAAAGCCATCCAGTTTGGGCTCTCTTGTTGAGAGACATTTTACTACTGACTCAATCTCACTATTCCTTATTGACCTATTCAAATTTTCTGTATCTTCCTGGTTTAATCTTGGTAGGTTGTACATGTCCAGGAATTTTCCTGTAGGTTTTCCTGCATTAGAGTGCAGTGTTGTGATCTCCGCTCACAGTAACCTCTGCTTCCCAAGTTCAAGCAATTCTCCTGCCTAAGCTTCCCAGATAGCTGGGATTACAGGTGTCTGCCACCAAACTCAGCTAATTTTTTTGTGCTTTTAGTAGAGACAAGATTTCACCATGTTGGCCAGGCTGGTCTTGAACTTGTGACCTCAGGTGATCTGCATGCCTTGGCTTCCCAAAGTGCTGGAATTACAGGCATGAGCCACTGCACTGAGCCTCCTCTAGGTTTTCTAATTTGTTGGTATATACTTGTTTGTAATAGTTTCTAATGATCCTTTGTATTTCTGTGATATCAATTGTAATGTATTTTTTCAATTCTGATTTTATTTGAGTCTTTTTCCCCACTTAGGTAGCCTAGCTAATGGCTTATTGATTTTATCTTTTCAAGAAACCAATGTTTTGTTTATCCTTTGTAATTTTTTTGTCTCGATTTTGTTTAGTTTTATTGTTGTTGTTTCTTTTGTTTGTTTTTTGTGGTTTTTTTTTTTTTTAGACAGAATTTCTCTCTTGTTGTCCAGGCTGGAGTACCGTGGCATGGTTTTGGCTCACAGCAATTTCTACCTCCCGCATTCAAGCAATTCTCCTGCCTCAGCTTCCTGAGTAGCTGGGATTACAGGCACCTGCCACCACACCCAGCTAATTTTTGTATTTTTTAGTAGAGATAGGGTTTCACCACATTGGCCATGGTTAGCCAGGCTGGTCTCAAACTCCTGACCACAGATGATCCACCCACCTTGATGTCCCAAAGTGCTGGGATTACAGGCAGGAGCCACCACACTCAGCCTATTTTGTTTAGTTCTGCTCTGATATTTATTATTTCTTTCCTTCTACTAAGTTTGGGTTTGGTTTGTTCTTGCTGTTCTAGTTCCTTGAGGTATATTGTTAAACTGGTTATTTGAAATCTTTCTACTTTTTGGATGTAGGCATTTATTTCTATAAACGTCCCTCTTAGCACCTCTGTTGCTGTATTCTGTGGGTTTTAGTACGTCGTGTTTCTGTTTTTGTTATAAGAAATCTTTTATTTTCTTCTTATCTATTTTTATTTATTTATTTTTGAGATGGAGTCTTGCACTATTGCTCCGGCCGGAGTGCAATGGCATGCTCTTTGCTCACTGCAACCCCTGCCTCCCGGGTTCAAGCAATTCTCCTGCCTCAGCCTCTCAAGTAGCTGAGACTGAGACTACAGACACCTGTCACCATGCCTGGCTAATTTTTTGTATTTTTAGTAGAGCCAGGGTTTCACTGTGTTGCCCAGGCTGGTCTTGAATTCTTGACCTCATGATCCACCCACCTTAGCCTCCCAAAGTGCTGGGATTACAGGCATGAGCCACCACACCTGGCCTCTTTTCTTCTTAATTATTTCATTGACCCAATTGTTGTTTAGAAGCATGTTGTTTCATTTCCATATATTTATATTTATACAATTCCCAAAGTTCCTCTTCTTATTGATTTCTAGTTTTATTTCATTGTGGCCTGAGAAGATACTTCATATGGTTTCAAATCTTTTGAATTTTGTTGAGAGTTGTTTTGTAGCCTAATGCATGGCCTATGCTGAAGAATGTCCCATGTGCTGATGAGAAGAATGTGTATTCTGCAGCTGGTGGATTAAATGTTCTACAAAGGTCTGTTAGGTCCATTTGGTCTAAAGTGTAGTTTAAATCCAATGTTTATTTGATTTTTTTTTTTTTTTGTCCAAGTGATCTATCCAGTGCTGAGAGTAGGGTATTGAAGTCTCTAACTGTTATTGTGTTGGAGTCTCTATCTCCTTTTAGATCTAATATTTGCTTTATATGTCTGGGTGCTATAGTATTAGGTGCATATATATTTACAATTGTTGATCTTCTTGCTGAATTGATCGCTTTATCGTTTGTCTCCTTTTATAGTTTTTGACTTAAAGTCTGTTTTATCTGATGTAAGTATAGCTACTCCAGCTCAATTTTGGTTTCTATTTGTGTATTATGTTTTTTCATCCCTTCACTTTCACTTTCAGTCAGTATGTGTCTTTATAGGTAAAATGAGATTCTTTTGATGGTACTATTGTTCTTTCTTTGAAAATTTCCAACTTAGTCTAGATTTATAGTAAACAAGGATACATGGATTATAGACTCAAAGTAAACAAGGATGCATGAACTATAGTCATGTTAGCAGGGTGGGCTCCTAACAGGTTCTTATCAATAGGAAATTATTCTAAAGTTTTTAACATGGTGGTGACAATGTCACCTGTCTTTTTACCTTTGATGGCATCTGTGGCAGACTGCATTATGGATATACAACCCTGCATACTGATATCAGACTTGTCCATGTGACTCAGTTTGGGTGACACATGCCATATCCAACAAAAAGGTTTAAGAGTCATCCTTGGCTCTGCCATCTCTCTTTTCCTTCTGCAACAAAGCTGGCACCATCCACAAAGAAGCTACTCCTTAAGCCTGAATCCTGGAATAAACATGACATGGAGCCAACCCATATGGACATGTAGTGTGAACAAAAAAATAAATCCTTTTTATAAGCCTCTATGATTTTGGGGGTCTTTGTGACTGCAATGTAAGTTAGTCTAGGCTGATAAATACAGCATCATATTTCATATCCCTCTGTATAAATCAGTGTCTTAATAGTATAATCTGACATAAAACATAAATTTTGTATAGCAGTAATCAAAGTCTCAAAGTTTTAAACTCTTTTTTTCTTTCTAAGTTCGCAGTCCTACCCTTCCTTACTTAAAGCTCAGCTTCAGATAAAGGTTGAACTGTTTTGCTATTATGTCTTTCTCATTGAAAAATGATACTTTTGTTCCATAAACATATATTGAGAGACAAGTCACTGACTAGACAGAGATGAATATGGCACAGTATGAGCCTTCCAGGAGTCATTCTGTGATGGGATCCTTGATTATGTAGGCCAATAATTATAAAACAATGGGAAAATGTTATAATAAGGTTATGAATCATTTTGGTGAGAAAACAGGAAGGTAGCCAGCTTCACAGAATTGTCAGTGAATGTTCCCCAAAGGAACTGACATTTGATTTGGGTCTTGAAGGGTAAATGAGAATGTACCAGGTAGTTTAGTATATAAAATCAAGGAATACATAGTATCATAGGAGTATAAAGTGCAGGAGGGAGAGTCGAGGGGAATGACACTAGAAATCTACATTTAAGATTGTGAAGGCTTTGGATATCATCCAAGGAGTCTGAATTATATTCTTCAAGTAATGAGAAATCATAGGCAGTTTTAAAGGAGATAATTGTTATGATGAAATGTATGCTTTAAGAAGAGAACTTTGGCAACTGGACACAGGATATAATAACAAGGAAATGAGACTTGAAGTAGAGAAATGTGCTAGGATGTTCTACAATAGCTCTGGCAAGAAATAAAGGCATCTTAACGGTAAAAATGATAATAGAAAGAAACAAATTTGAGAGATTTTTAAATAATAAATCTAACAGATTATTGAAAAAAATTTATGTTGAAGAGAATAAAGAAAATTTTAATGATGTGGATGACCATGATGTGTCTAGCTGAAATATATTTGTATAGCACATTACATATTTTAAAGTACTTTCCCTTCTTACCTTATTTAATATTCACAATAACTCTATATATTGACACATGAAATATTATTCCCATACTCTAGTATCAGGAAGATTAACCTGGCTAGTGAAGAAGTAGCTAAGACTGGAAATCAGATAATGGGGAAGTAGTTGAGCCTAGAAACAAGTTACCTTGTCTCACAGAGAAAGAAGCTAAGACTAGGAATTAATAGTTTTTCTGGTGGTGAAGAAACTGAGATCAGAAAACAAATCCTCTCGTTAATTTTCCTTCCCAGAGATGTTTTATCAAAGTCTGTTGACCCATGTAGAGACAACACTTAGGCCACTTAGATTGCAACTTGTGTACCATAGCCCATTCTTCTCAGAATAGACAGAGAGTGTCCCATATGCCTGCCTGCCCATCTTTTCCCTGGGCACTGGGTCTTGATAGCATTTGGAAAAATGATGGCTGCAGGTCCATATGGAGTGTCTTTTACCCATTCAGTATGCTTTCATAAGTAAGCACAGATCCAGTGTGAAAACAAGAAAGACAAATGTAAAATATATTTTCAGTGCCTCAAGTTGGTTCAGAGGGAAAGGTGTATAGTAACTACGCTTATTCTGGCTTTGATCAACCAGTCATTAGGACAATATGATGCTGGAAGAACTTGTATCAGTTGAGAATACTCTACTACTGACACTATTTTATAGATGAAAAGACTGAAATCTCTGAGGCGTAAGTAACTCATTAAAAGTCATCAAAGAAGTGAAACAGCCAGACTTTAAGCTTTAGTCTGTCTACCTCCAAAGGCCACCATTATTGGCATAACAAACTCCTCAAAACTTAGTGATCTAAAATAGTAATTTTACCACTCTCTGTCATTATATACATTATGTTGACTGGGCTCACCTGGGCACTTCTTTCCTGAATCTCTCGTATGGTTCTAGTTAGATGCCTGGGACTGCAGCCATTTAAAAGGCTCAGCCTGGCTGCACATTCAAGGTGGCTTGGGCTGGCATTTGTTGTAGTTGCTGCTGGCAGTTTGGTTTGGAAAGGGAGAGTCGAAAAGTGAGTATTTCAAGAGAACCAGTGGAAGCTGCAAGGCTTCTGATGACCTAGCCTTGGAAGTCCCAGAATGTCACTTTGCCACATTCTATTAGAAGTCAAGCAAGATATTAGACCAGCCCAGACTTAAGGAGAGGATAATTTAATTCTGCTTCTTGATAGGGATTATAAAGTCATAGTGCAAGGGAACCTTTGGGATTGGAGATCTTGTGTGGCCATCTGTAGAAAATAAAATTGGCCACAATTTCCCAACACCGAAAGCTTCTAATAGATGTCATGTAGCATTAAGAAATATGGAGCCTGTTGCCTCCCAAGAGCCTCTCTTTATTCAAGACGTATCAGCACATAGTGCTGGATTAAGTTATCCCAAAACTATATACATAAGGTACCTTCATATTGTCAGGTAGATTCAAGTTGCATCATCCTGTGCGTATTTATTTTTGGTTTTGATTTGCAAGATGAATTGTCATTTTCTATGTCTCCACTAAAATATGAAAGGACTACCTAATTATTCTTTTATCTTGTTTGTAAATAAGAATTCCATCCAAATCTTTCACCTTCTAGCTAAGCTCTCCCTCAAAGCTACTTGGGAAACAGGAAGCAGTTGCAAAGAATCTGTAGGAAATTCCTATCTAAATTGTAATGGACATCCATTCCTCTCCCTTAATTAAGGAGATCTGAATGCCAACAGTCAGTGTTCTGGAAGCCAGAGTTTACCTACTGGGACTATCTGCCGAATATTAAAAGTCAAGTAATAAAAGAAGGTTGCAGAACATTTCCTTCTTAAAGTATAATAGTTTCTACATTTTGAAAATGCAATTTAAAATTGTCAACAGTTCATTTTTGGTATTTTATTGATTTTTTCAAGGACATTTATCACAGGATTTAGAAGATCACTAATATCTGTAAACTTTTGTTGTAGGCATGGTGGCTCACATCTGTAATTCCAGCACTTTGGGAGGCCAAGGCGAGATAATCGCTTGAGCCCAGGAGTTGGAGACCAGCCTGGGTGACATAGTGGGAGCCTGTCTCTATGAAAAATATAAAAAATAGCCTGACATGATGTCACATGACTCGGTAGTCTCAACTATCGGGAGGCCAAGGCAGGAGGATAACTTGATCCTGGGAGGTCAAGGCTGCAGTGAGTCATGATCGCACCACTGCACTTAGCCTGGATGACACAGTGATACTGTCTCAAAACAATAAAGCAATGTTGTTGTAGGAACTGTAAGTAGCTCAGTTAAGACCCTTTCCTTATATTCCTGGAGCTAATGTTTCTCTGCTTTACTGAGGTAGCATATGTGGGTGTTAAAATCAGTGTTTGGCATATTATGTGCATAAATGCTGTTTCTTTGTTCTGGAATTTTAGCCAAGTATTCTGATCAGCAATGATTTGGGAAGGGACAGCATCTGTATTCTCTTTATGATTCCACGCTTAAATATTTTGGAGACATAAAAGGCAATATGATAAGTGAATATACAGCTGTGGCAGTCTGATAATGTAAGATTTTATTGATTTTCCAACAGAATAGCTACCCTGGGTAGTTTGCTTGTCACAACCTTCAGTGCCTGGAGTAGTTGAACAAGTTCTTTTTTTCCCATTGAGCTAACCTCAAAGTCATATAGTTTCGGAATCAAGGTCCTCAGATTTCATACTTTGCCAATTTCTTTCCTTTCTAATGGGGTATATTAGAGAGAATGTGTCACCTTTTGCACCATGTAATATCAAATCAGATCAGAATTCATGCACAATTATGTCAGTAGAAATCTAATAGTACAGGCTGGCTTATCTCTAGATAACACATGGAAAAATAAACTTCCACAACTGACAGATTTACTTGATTTTTTTTCCAGATAAGTTATTTGTAAGCAATTGAGCTAGAGAATGTAACTGGATTATTTTTCGTACAAAATAAAAAATCCTCAACAGTAAAATGGTTGCTAAGTATTCAAGCTCTGTCACTCTGCTTTTTTTGTTTTTTTCTCTTTGAAAAAGTTCCTGGATAATGAATGCAAAGAAAGAACAAAAAAAGACATTTTGCAGTAGGAATATTTATTAGGAGAACTAATGACTTTAGAAAACAAAATTTACATAAAGCACTTATGTGAGAATAACTTTCATCGATAGTTAATGGCATTTAAGTAACGTAGGTTATGTGGTAGCCTACCTGGGAATGATATTAGGCTGCCTAAAAAGCATTCATCTATGTTTCTCTTTTATAATCAGAAAAAGTCAAAGCCCATCACTAATCTGAGGTCTTCTTGAAACCAATTAAAATAATTTAAGTTGTACTGCAAATGTGCTTTTTAAGTGTTTTAGCTTAGAATGTCGTAGGGATGTTGTAACCCCTTTTAATGTTACTATTTATATACAACTACCATATGTATAGTATTACACTTTTAATGCACTATATCAGTTGTCACTTGAAATTAAATGCAGATGTGGTTTTTTGTTTTGTTTTGTTTTGTTTTGTTTGCCTTCAGTTTCTCCTGCGTTAAACGTTTAAATAATGATACCAGTAGTAAAAGGGTAGGTGGCATTCCCAGTGGAAACTAGCTTTTGCATCTGGTGGGGCTGTGTTCAGGTTTCTACATGAAAGATATCATAATATCAGAATCTCTTAGTGTTTACACACCTGGTATCCAGAACTCTACCTGATGTCTTTTCTTGTGGAATTAATGGAATCAAAACTTATGGTAGGCATGTTTGATAGATATGCCTTGTCTGTAGAGATCTGGTCATAATTCCATCAAAATCTGTCCCTCGTTGATCATATATCTATGCATTTTTATGTCTTTGTGGTTTTCTTCACCAACTCTGTGCTTGCATCAGTGCCTTCATTAGAAGGTCAGATTTTGAAGATTTAATAATTCACCTTGAAAATGTACTATAAGTTGAATGTATCAAGCATAGGTTTTCTCCCCTCAGCATGAATTTCACAGGATTACAAAAGGCAAATCCATAGCTAAAATATTTTCTTGATATCTGTTTTTAATTTACATGAGGAGAAGTAAATAGATGTTTATTGATTTTAGGTGCTTTTTCCTGTTCTACAAGTCATGCTTGTTTTTCTGTATTATAATGATATTGTGCAGACTTTTCTCCATGATGACAAAATTGTGCATTTTCCAAACATAGAAAATTAGTTTTAATAAAAAATTACCCAGGGGGGAGTCACTTGGAGGGGTTAGAGCTGATACTAAAACAGTTAATATGAAAAATTAAAATTTCTTATTTATTCATAAATATTCACCTTCCCACACTCTAAATCATAGTTGTATAGCTTCTTTAACAATAGGTAAAAGAATCATATGGTAGAAAGAAACCAGTTTTTGTCTTATAAGAGTTCATTGACTTTGTTACCTACAGGTACTTTTCAATCTGTTTAAATATACACTGCACAGAAATGAAGGTGGAATTTTCTTTTTTCTTTTTCTTTTTACTCTTTTTTTTTTCTTTTCTTCCTTTTTTTTTTGGGGGGGGAGGATGGAGTCTAGCTTTATGTTGCCCAGGCTGGAGTGCAATGGCACGATCTCGGCTCAGGACAACCTCCGCCTCCTGGGTTCAAGTGATTCCCCTGCCTCAGCCTTCCAAGTAGCTGGGCTTACATGCATGCACCACCACGCCTGGTCAATTTTTGTTTTTTTAGTCGAGATGGGGTTTCTCCATGTTGGTCAGGTTGGTCTCAAACTCTCGACCTCAAGTGATCTGCATGTCTTGGCCTCCCAAATTGCTGGCATTACAGGTGTGAGCCACGGCGCCCAGCTCTTTTGTTTTTAAGAGATGGTGTCTCGCTCTGTCCCCCAGGCTGGAGTGCAGTGGTGCAGTGCATAGCTCACTGCAGCCTCGAACCCTTAGGCTTAAGTGATCCTTCCAAGTAGGTGGGACTACAGGTATGTGCCACCACATCCAGCGAGGGATTTTCTAATTAAGAAACAAGAAATCAAGAGAGAGTACTTTTCTCATATCAAATATGAATTATTCATTCAATTCATTCATTTGTTCACATATTCATGCACATGTGTACTTAATAAATATTTGAGTACCTATGACAAATATCTAGTCTGTGTATCATATAGTAACACATTTTTAGAAAAGAATGAGTTTTCTTTTCCTTCACTCACCATTAATCTCAGACATACATCTGTTGCCTCCATTTACTCCCCACTTTTGTTCAATCTCATTTTTTTCTTTTGAGGCCTCCATCTACAGCACCTTACTAAACTTGTTTCCTGAAGACATAAATAACTTCACTTGATCCTCCTCCTTGGCAGTGCCTGTTTCCCGAGACTCCCTTGACCACCGTTTGATATCCCCTTCTATTTCCCTGTGCACTCATGTTGTTTCCCTCTAACAGTTCAGTTTTCTTCTTGTGTCTCTGATGTTTGGGTACACCTCTGTTTTGTTCTTCCTTGGAGATTGATCTATGTCCACAGTTTTAACTATCTCCTCAGTGGAGAGAACTCCAAATCTTTACTTTTATTCATTTATTCATCCATCCATGCAACAAGCATTGTGCATGTGGAATGTTCAAAACACTATGCTACCTGCTCCAAGGGATTTAAAGAGAAATGAGACCTAACTCCTCAAGGAGCTAGACATCTCCATTTATGCCTTTCATCTCAAGTCTGTTATCTCTTTTCCATCCTCTTAGACATTGAAAATTGTCCCATCATAACCTCAGATACTATATATTTCAATCCAAACCCATATGCTTCCTCTAAAACTACTTCCTTTCATGGCCAGTGGATTTCTACCAGTAGCACAATTATTTTAATCATGAAGGCATAAAAACTCAAATCATCTTTGATGGTTCCCTCTGTAATTTGTAATCAAAATTCTATTGATTTTGCTGTTGTGATATTTCCTATTTTGCACCTTCCTCTCAGCCTCTGACGAGGTCTGCCTTGTTATCTATATGAAATATTCTTTCTGTTTATCTAAGACCCATCCGTTTTTTAAGACTCAGCTGAAATCTGCCGCCTGCCACCCAATAAACTCTTTGGCCAATAGGAAGCCCCCACTTCAGAACATTGAGTAATACTCAGTTGTATGTGTGTGTTCCTGTGTGTGTAAAATTATTTGCCAGGCACTATGCTGAGGACTTGATGTGCATTATCTCATTTCTTCTTCATGACAGCCCTATTAGGTAGGTTCTGTCATTCACATTTTACAGATGAGGACAAAGCAACTTGTCCAAAGTCACAAACAAGGGCCAAAATTAGAACCCAGTTCTATCTAGACTCCAAAGCCCTTACTTTAAAACAGCATGCCATATTGCCCTGTGACGTTGAGGTATTCATGATCTTATTTAGCTTTCACATACCTTATTTCTACAAATATGTTATAAATACTAGTAATCAGAACTGAGTACTTTAATACATAATATGCACAATCCAGTAAAAAAAAAAAAAAGTAAGCATTTGGTTGAATATTCAAAGAATGGAAGGATATATATGAACAAAATACAGCATTTCAGACATCAGAGTCCCATAATCACTCATAGTAGCCATGGTTGTGTGCTGGCTATTCTTTAGCAGAAGAAAACTGGCTGTCAAAGGATCTCATTTTGCCAACACCTTTGTCATCTCCCCTCTGATATTTATACCTCCCATAAGTAACCAGAATTGCATCTACTGTTGCTAGGATGGTAGAAAAACGGAGTTTCTGTTCTCTATGTATATAATTCATTCTTACTCCCCATTCACCAGCCTCTGAGACCCAACCAGTGCCCAAAATGCTACAGATGACACCAAGTTGAGTGCAGTTGAGTTGACAGCCCTCCTGTCTCATAGGGCTCTACTGTCTGCTGTCAGTCACTCTCCTTTCCATTCCCATAATCACCACCTACTTCCAAATCCCTAGACCTCAAATTAGCCACCTTCTAGCTACTGTCAGCTATAACACATCTTACAATTGCTGCCAACAATCACTGAAGATTTCTTGAGGCAGTAGAGCATAGTGGTTAAGAGTATAGATTCTGGAACCAGGCTGCTATGTCATGTTGGGCAAGAAATTTTACCTCTATCCCTCAGTTTCCACATCTGTAAAGTGGGGTTAATAATAGTTCCTACCTCACAGGGTTGTTGTAGGAATTAAATGAATATGTCTTTAGTGAAGCTTAGAACAAGGTCTGCCTGGTGTCCAATTTCCTAAGCCTAATAGGAGTAATAATATTATTATAATCATTAGCAGCAGCACTGTCAGCCATGGGTGCCCAGGAAAATTGTCATGTTATTAAATGGAACAGAAGGTCTGAGTAAGGAGAGATTTTAGAGGGAAAAAAATTACTTCTGTTTCTAACATGTTGAATTTGAAATGTCACCAGGACATCAAATGAGGTATTTTAGCAGATGGTAGAAAAAGCAATCTGGAGTTCAAAGAAGAGGTTATAGCGGAGACTTTTAGATTTGAGAATTACCCATTAGAGATACGAAGTAATTATAGAAGCAGAGGCTGTTGAGCGTGAGAGGAAGAGGGCCGAGGACAGTTCTGTGGAGAATGCATCTATTTCAGGGGCAAGGGGAGGATGAAGAACAGCATATGCTGAAAAGGAGTCTTCAGAGTGATCGGAGGGGAATCCGAAGGATCCTGAGCCTGGAAACCACATGTTTTAAGAAACATATCACTAGAATGAAGTATGTCAAATGGTCATGGAAGATGAACAGTAAAGAAAAAGTCATGTCTTTTTTCTTTACTGGTTATTAAATTAGTCATGGTCTTGGTCCTTAGAGTTCCCCTAGCGTGGTCAGAGCAGAACGCAGAGGGCAAACCAGAGGCAGCTGGTGTGAAATGTGGTTTGAAAGCTGGTTGGCTCTGCTGGGGAAAGAGAGAGGAAAGTGGGAACTTAAGGAGTTGGCAGGACTGTGGGGCTCGTTTTAGTATTAATATTGGAGAGCTCACTCACTATTTTTAGAAAGAATCAGTGGGGAAGGAAGAATCCAGAGCTGGAAGAGGGGAGGATCAGGGTCTCAGAAGTGATGGCAGTGGGCAGAAGAAAGGGGTCAGGGACAAAGCTCCCTGGGGATGCTCCAGTGAGGAGCATGGGTGTTGAAGACGCACACGTGGCCTTAGCTCTCTCAGGAAAGAGGAAGAAATGGCCACCACCTGCTGTGAGTGTAACTGTTGGGATGGGAGGCTCTGGAGAAAATGGGATGACTGTGACAGCCGGTCAGCACGAGCTGAATGGACAGAAGCCCAAGTCACCGTGAAGGCCCACCTGGGGCTGTGTGACACACTAGGAATGTGTGGTCGCCAAAATGGGCAGGCCACAGCTCAGCAGCCCAGAATGAGTTGTATAAAAATGGGATAATACAGAAAGAACCTAAAGACAGGTTACATCCCTATAGGTTGCAAGGGAAGGAGTCAAGTGAAGCCAGAACTGAGTGGATGGGCTGGGCTGGAAGAACAGTGAGGTGGTAGGCAAGGGAAAGCTCAAAAGCAGTGGGATGGGGAGAGGTGTAAACGGCAGGACTAGGCAATTGTGTTACTATAGACCTTTACATCTGTCTGTCTTCTTTGTTTATAACAGAAATCTCTCCCTGGATAATGAAAAATGATATGCTTTTAAAGTTAAACATACTTTGGCACTTCTGAAAGGATCGATCAAACCATTTAGTAAAGAAAGCTGAATTTTGATCCTCTGTCGTCTTTAACTTTTTACCTGTGGCTTCAGATGAAGTCTGCTTTAAAAGAAGAAGAAAAAGAAGATGTCAGAGTTGTAAATTGCAGACTGACATCTACCACGTGGTTCTTCTGCCACTAATATTGCTTAGCATTCTGACTTTTAAAAATAACGTGGTAATTGAGATTTAAAACTCTGTGGATGCAGAATACATTTTTGAAAATAAGACTTTTTACTATGCATAGCCAATTATAGTCCACTGAGGAAATGATGTATTTTTCCAATACATTTTTATTATGTACTTAACTGACGGACCTTCCCAGCTTCTTCACAGACATTCCACTCCATCAGCCACTGTTCATAATGTGCTTCTTAGGAATCTACTTAAATTTGTATTTACCTGTGAGGCTGGATTGGCTCCAGAGGACACAGTCCTTTTTTCCTTGAGTAAATTATACATATTTTATAGAACTATCTAAAAACATATTTATCTCATATGGAATTCTGGCCTCAAGGGTAATTAAGACCAGTTTTTAAAAAGCATAGCCAATACACTTTAACTCTCTCAGGTAAATAAGGTATATTTTATAATCATCTAAGAGTGATTTCTCTCTTCCTTTCCTTCTCTTTCCCTTCTCCTGTAACTATCACCATGCCTCTTTTATACACATATTTTGTAATTATTTCAATGTTTCCTCAGATACTGCTTTTCTCCTGGGGGCCAGTACACCAATTATGCTTTCCTTCTACCCCGCATGCTGGCAACTGTACACAGAAGAGGCATAGTCTACGTGAAGTATAATTTCTAGAAGAGAAGTTACTTTGTGAAGATCCAGGCACTTCTGCATATGCATGTTCATTGGTCCTCCCATTTTAGGAAGGTAGTTTCAATACTGGGTAGTTTAGAGCTCAGAGTAGATTTTGTTTGCGAAGAGAGGCATAATTGAATGAACACTATATTTTGAGATTAATTTTCAAATGAAAGTGCTACCTGAAAGTAAACGTGCAATAGCATTGCTGTAATTATTTACAGAAGCAACTACCCACCATAATCATTATTACAACAAAGGAAATAAATGAAATTTCCTAGCAATAACGTGATTTCTCATTTAGCTATTTTGCACTTCTAAAACAACCTTTACACACTGAATTTTTTGCATCCAGTGAATAATGAAAATGCATAACCCATTCTTCCTTTTCCCTAGAAGAACACTGCAGGATTCCCCAGAGGGGGAAGGCAATAGGAAGCGATATGGCAATAATTTTTAGGGGGTTTGTACAAACTGCATGATTACAGAACTAAAAACTTGGGAGAAAAGGTGTTTCCTAGAAATTGCAAGGTAAGTGTAGGGAATAGAATAATGGCTAGTTTGTTTCTCCTGTCTCCATCTCTGAGGACAATCCTTTACCTTTCATAAGACTGACTTCTAAAGTTGCTGTGGATAAATATCACTGCTGTATACACTCCTTCACTGTGGGGTCAAAGTTTCTACTGGTCTCTTCTCAGTCAGGGTAATTGGGACCTGAGAGTTCATCCTGCTCTGCCCTAAGCTATGGTGAATTCCTGAACAAGAACTTCTGGGTTTGTGGTTTAGAAAGCCCTCCTAATTAAAATATTTGCAGCTATTGCTGAGCTTGAAGGCTTGGATGTTGGGTTAGTGGCCTAAATCGCAAACAATTTTCCTGCCCAGATTAGTCTTGGAATTCAGATGACCATAAGTCCCATTTACAGAGTACAGTCCCTGTTTACACCTGTTATCCTGCTATAATCAATAGCTCCCTATTTCACTTTCAGAGATGTCCCTCTTTGGATAATAAGTGCTATGTAATCTCTACTTACATGAGGTCTTTGGACTGAATTTTGTTGCCTTGGGTGTTTTTGTATTTGTGCTTTTTATGTCCATGAAGGGTTACGTTTTTTTTTTTTTTTTTTTTTTTGTATTTAGATAAGTTTGAATAGATTTTTTTAAAAAATCCTAGTTTTCAAAATATTCTAGGAACCAAGTTAAAACACAGATTCTTTAGCCCCACTTCAAGAGATTCTGATTCAATAAGGTGGAACCTAGGAATTGTTTTAACTAGGTGGTCCTTAAGCACCTGAATTTGAGAATTTTAGTTTCAAGCACTTGCAAACTCAACCTAGCTATTTGACCCTTAACCTCTGAACTCAGGTACATACAAGGGGCATACTTACTTCAGAATACTCTGGTGCACATTTGATCAAGCTGACCAGCTGCAGTTTGGCTGGATAATACTGAAAGGGTTGAACAACTAATATTTCCCAAGCTAGCTCAGAGGGCGCATCCTCACCGTTTTGTCATGGTTAGAACTCAGGTAACCATTTCGGATAAAATCCAATCACAAGAGCTCTTCCCTGACTCTCCTGCCAAACACACAGACACCGCTTCAGCCAGGTGAGATAATTCACCTACCTGAGGAAGCTATTTCGAATATTTTGCAAGGAGACTGATGCGTATGAATCAAGAATCGAGGCTTATTTCATCTGGAACGTTGATCCTAGAACAAAAGACAAGTCATTAAGTGATTCAGCCCCTGCTCCTCCGTTCCTTCATGTGGCATTGTGCGCAATCAAGGACACATGCCATTCAACAAGGGCTCTGCTTTGCTGACACTCTCAAAGTCATTCTTTCACGGCTGTCAGGGCTCTGCACACTTACGCATTCCTTCTGGGCACTTGATCCTCACACTGCACCAGGCAGGAGAAGCAAGCGCCTGAACAAAAGGAAGCAAGGACTCAGCTCCCAGAGGTCAGGGCTACAGGCCTCGCACATATTAACAAACTGCCATTTACATTCTCCAGGTCACTTTTATTAGTCTTTCAAGGTCATCTGCATTTGAGAAGTCTTAGAATTCTTTTTCTTCACACTCGTCCTCACCCCCTCCCTCCACCCCGCCTTGCTCCTTCTCTCTTACACTGTCTCACGTGCCTGGTCTCTGTAGAAGGAAATTAAACTGTGATTTGGTATGCTAAATTACCTGAACTAAAAACTATAATTTGCAATATTATTAAGTCATCACTGTCATGGATTTCAGTTTCTTTCTGTTTAAACCCCTAACTCACAGCATCATTCTTTTCGATTGTTACTAAAGGAGAAAAGGAGAGAGAAAGGCCCTTGGTCGCTCTACAGACTTATCATGTCTGTGAGGAATGTTAACATATTATGCTTCTGAGTGGTTACTTCAGCCTGGCCAGTTTTTAGTTTAAACCTCCACCTTAATTTCAAGGTGTGCTTGTTCACATTTCAGGGCATATAGGAGAGATATGGGAATTTTTGGGTGTTCCTGACAGCTTGGGTCAGTTGCAAGGATTAGAAATTCCACAATTTCTTTCCAAAGGAATCCTGCCCAGGTTTCAGTCCTGGATGATGGGGACTTTTCCTTTTTGTATGCTACTCCCAGTCCTCTTGGAAAGACTTGGATACTTCCTGCTAGCCGGCAGCATTGATGGTCTTTACCATCACCAGATGCCTAATGTCCTTCTGCCATAGTCTGTTGTTGCTGCTTTGAATTAGGCATCAGTATTTTTTGTAAGAATGGACCAGTCAAGATGACTAGGT
Organism: Sapajus apella; assembly: GCF_009761245.1. Lineage (NCBI taxonomy): Eukaryota > Metazoa > Chordata > Mammalia > Primates > Cebidae > Sapajus > Sapajus apella. The sequence continues at coordinate 45,531,332 of NW_022436941.1, forward strand.
TTTGCTGCAGTAATAACTGCAAGTCTTGGGGACTCAAGACCACAATGCTTTTTTCTTGCTTATACTATGTGTTGATAGGGGATGGGCAGGGGACTTCATGCCACACCTTTATTGTCACCCTCACGTTAAGCCCTAAGCTCAAATGTTTTGCTGTTTGAAATACTGCCAGTCACCAAGTTGGAAAGAGAAGCACTGGCTCTTAAAGCTTCCTCCTAGAAGAGACAGACCATTTCTGTTTGCCTTTCATTGGTCAGAGCAAGTCACTTTTAGCAGGTAAGGAAGTGCAATCCCACTACAAGCCCAAAAAGAGAGAGCCAGAATATTGGCATATGACCTTAATGATTACTACAATTGTCTAGTAGGTTTATGATTCTAAAATAATGAGAGGAGAGAAAGAATAAAAACCAAGTTTCATTTGCCCCCAGATATGTAATGTGAACCACTAAGAACATAATTCTTCCCCTTAAACATCAATAACATGACAAAAGGAAGGTGCAGACTTTGGTAACTATGAGGGAATAGCAATGATGAGATCTGATCACAGTTCTTTTTGCTGGTAGCTCCCTCTGTGACTGCCTAGGCATAAACAATAGCACAAGGTGGGATGCACTCTGTAATATGTCAGCTCTGCTCTAGGGAAAGGGAACGAGGGATTGGAATACACTGTTTTCTCTGTCTCTTTCTCATTCAGCAAGTTCTTCTCTCTGCCTCTTTCTCATTCAGCAAGTTTTCTACTAAAGGATGTAGACTTTACCAAGTGATTGTACAGACTAAAGTAATAGTGTTTTAGGCTCTGGGGTTAAACTTCTTTAGTTTAGATCCCAGCTTCATTTAGTAGCTAAGTGATATTGGCTAAATTGCCTAACCTCTCTGTAGCCTCATTGCTTCCATGTGCAGAATGGATATAGTAATAGCACTTACCTCACAGCACTGATAAAATGTATTTATAGCTCTTGGCCCAAGGCTTTGTAGATGTTATCCCTAGCAAGAGAATCATTGGATTTAATTGTTCACTTTAATACCAATAACTGTACATTCTGAAATTTGGGAAAAGTAACTCATTTTCCGCTGCTTTGATTATTATTATTATTTTTTTTTTGAGACGAAGTCTTGCTGTGTTGCCCAGGCTGGAGTGCAGTGGCATGATGTCGGTTTACTGCAACCTCCGTCTTCCAGATTCAAGTGATTCTCCTGCCCCAGCCTCCCGAGTAGCTAGGATTACAGGCACATACCAGCACACCTGGCTAAGTATTTTTAGTAGAGGCGAGGTTTCACCATGTTGGCCAGGCTGGTTTCAAACTCTTGACCTCAGGTAATCCATCCACCTTTGCCTCCCAAAGTGCTGGGATTACAGGCATCAGCTATCACACCCAGCCGAGAAAATATTTTAAATATTTATTTCATTCTTCAAAAGCTGGTTTCAGGGCACAGGACTGAATATATCTTATGTGTCAGGAGATACCACCTAATAAGACATCATTGAAGGTGTTTTTTGCTCAGTCACCCACAGCAAAGACTACATCTGTCGGTGCAAAGGAAATTTTTTTTCTGTACTCTCCTGGATGATAGATTGGCCTAGCAAAAATTTTACAGGCTGGTGAGGATTGTGAACTTTCAAGGTTTGTCTAGGTATTTAAATATGATGCACATAACCTAATAAGACATAGATGCTCAGAATCAAAGCATAACCTCAAATTATCACATAAGTCAAGGACAAGAATGCTCTGGGGCCACAATTACAGCAGAAGCATGAACAAAAAAAAACACTATTTCTTGACCTTCTCGTGTCAGCTCGTCTCCCAGACTTCTAATTGCATTGAGCGCTACTGCAGATGGTGGTCAGTCTGTGTAGTTAGTCCGCCATGGCCAGTCAAGGTCACATCTTCTTTGAGAGTAAAATATGAGGTTCAATTTTCTTCTCTTTTTCTACTTAGTTTGAAAACTCAACAGAGATCTGGAAATGTCCTATGACAGTGCTTCTGGCTCAAGAAAGTCTTCTTGGCATCTGTTAGTATCATCAGAGTCCTGAGACAATCAAGAAACTTATGAGTGCTGATAACAGAGCTCAGAAAGTCAGTGTGCAAGGGAGTGTTAACTATATTTTCCATTACGTTCCAAGTCTATTAATAGAAGGAACAAAGATCAGAGAATAAAAACTTGCCCCACAGAAATTTTGTTTCCAGTCAAAAATTTGAATCAATAATGCAGAACTGAATTTTTTAGAGCATGGGGCTAAGGAGGTCAAGCAATCTTGGGTTTTGTCCTGTAGCCGCAAAGGATGTACATACCCAAAATGTCTCCTAGTAAAATAGGAAGCCAAGTTAGAAAGTTGGCAGGGAGCCATGTACTCAGAACTGAGAAACCTTAAGGGACTGCTGTCCTGAGAATGTTTCAGTAGTTCCACTGTCACCAAATCCTGTTGCCCTTGAGCAAGCTCTGAGTCCTAACTGTACATGCAACTGTGGCATGTGTTTATCTAGTCTGGAAAATGCTTTTCTATGAAAGATAAAGAAGCTGAGTTTAAAAGTCCATATATCTTTGGAAGACACAGAAGATGGAATAAAACTCACATCAAATTACAGAAATCTAATCATTTCAGTCAAAAGATATAATTTGTCAGTAGTATCAGACTTTCCTTATAGTTTTTTTTTTTTTTTTTTTAGACTGAGTTTCACTCTTTTCACTCAGGCTGGAGTGCAGTGGCACGATCCCGGCTTGCTGCAACCTCTGACTCCCGGGTTTAAGTGATTCTCCTGCCTCAGCCTCCCAAGTAGCTGGGATTACAGGTGCGCACCACCATGCCAAGCAACTTTTTCTATTTTTAGTAGAGATGGGATTTCACCATGTTGGCCAGGTTGTTCTGGAACTCCTGACCTCAGACGATCCATCTGCCTCCGGCTCCCAAAGTGCTGGGATTCCAGGCATGAACCACCACGCCCAGGCTCCTTATAGTTTCAGAAGTTCAATTTATTACAGAACAGTTACCCCCATCCAGTTAGAATAATAGTTAAAGACCACTAACCCACTAGTCGGAAGACCTGGGTTCTAGATCTGCCTCTATTGCAATCTGGACTTTACCTCTCTTGGCTTTATATATGAAATAGATTATTTGGGCTAGAACAGAGGCCAGTAAACTACAGTCCACAGGCCAAATTCAGCCAACTGTAAATAAAGTTTTATTGGCGTACAATGACACTCATTTGTTTTCTTACTGTCTATGGCTGCTTTTATGCTTTCCGTGTAGGGTTGAACAGTGGCAGCATAGATCATGTGGCTTGCACACCTAAAATATTTACTATCTAGCCCTTTACAGAAAAAAAAATTACTGATATCTGAATTAGAAGCTATCTAAGAGAGAGTTCCTCTGTTTCCTGATCTGCAAAATGGGAATAAAAACAATACTTACCTCATGTGATTATGAGGATTAGATGATAGTTTTTAATACAGTTTCTATATAGGAAATGATAGGTAAGAGATAATTATATAACTGTTAATTTAAAATGGTGAGCCTGATCATGACAAGAATTGTACCTATCAGTTTTCCATTACAGAAAAAATACTTGCTGCTGTGGTGATCTGCTAAGATACTACATGGAACAGAAAAGATGGCAGTTCACACAGAAATCTTGGACAACTGAAATAACAAAATCCAGTATAGGCAGAATATATGCCAAAGGCAAACTGTATCTCCAGCCTAAAAAATGCTGGAAACCTACATTATCTAATTATCAGCTTGATACGTGAGCTAGCCTTTGAGGGCTAAGTCAGATTCAAACAAGCCAAAAGAGGAACTTAAAGGTATTCAAGGTCAAGGGAAAGTGGAATTTCCAGGAGGTCTTGAGAGGGCAGTTGACCGAAGAATTTGGCCAGAGCAAAATACACTGATGCAAGAGCGAGAGTGAGTAAGGATGGTTGGTTGGGACCGGGTTGTGGAGTTGTGAGCACTGGGGCAAGGAATGTAGAAAGCTGCTTATGTGCACTGAGATCCACTGAAGTTTTCTGAACCTGAAAAATGTTAGTATTTCTAGAATAATTTACCTATCTTTATGATAAGGCATGCATGAAAGGACAAAGAGACAGGAAATTAACTTCACTTTGGAGAGACGAATTTCAGTTCTGCCTGTACTGTTACAATTATTAAAATGTCTTATATTTGTTTATATTTGTTATTTCCCTTTCTGAAATTTCACTTAAGCCTATTTTACCTAGTGTGTTTAAAATGGAGGAGTAGCTAATGAACAAATGAATTCATGGTTTTTTCTTTCCTTAACTACTTAAAATTTTAACATCACTTTACATATATCTCAAAACATTCATAATATTTTCTGTATCTTCAGTAGCACTTATTAGGGGTTTCCTGTGTAAAAGATAGGAGAGAATGAGTCAAACTTGAGTAATGCCTTCAATCTGGGAGGGGAAACAAAAGAATTAATAGAGGACTGTGAGTCATTTGAGTATTCAGAAGGAGTGGGAGGAAGAAAGGGCTCCAGAACTGTGGCTGATATTGTCTACCCAATGTTTATTTCCCCATTTTCCCTTCCTAATGGGAAAATGGATTTTATACATAATGACAAAGATTCTGCCTAAATCCTCAGTTTTCTAAGGTTTCATTGTATCTATGAATGACCTTTCATATAGTTCTGGCCAAAGAGCTGGAAGAGGATGTTTTCTGGGGGTTTCTGGAAAAGTTTTTTACTTTCTTAATAACAGAGGACAGATATTGCTGACTCCGTCCTTCCCTCCTCATCTACCTTTGAATGTGGATGCAATGCTTACAGCTGGGCAGCCATATTACCACCCTGAGGCAATAAACAAAAGTATGAAGAAACGGAAAGATAGAAAGTTCTTAGGGCCCACATGATCTCTTTGAACATCTGAAACCATATCAATACCTGACTTCTGAACTTCCTATTATATGAGGAAAATTAACTCTATTACCTAATCTACTACTAGAATATTCTGTTGCTTGCAGCTGAGCACTTCATGTTTATTCTCTTCTGTAAATATGCATTTCTTCAACACATTTGTTTTTTCAGTTTTCTATTAAGCACCTACTATGTGTCAGGCTCAGTGTTAGACCCTAGAAAATACAAATATAATGATGCCACCCTTAATTTTTCTCTGCAAGAATACCTGATGATTTTGAAGATACTCAAATGGAGAACAATAGAATGCCTCTTTCCTCTCCACCATTCATTCCAATCACCCTAACTGCCCTCTATCCCCAGCAGCTCATCTGCAAAATGAGAATAAGAGACAACAAGAGCCAAAGTGAAAATGAGTCTAAAAGATGTCATATATATATATATATGTATGTATATATATTACACATGCTTCCTCCCCATTCTCCCAGAAGAAATGGAAAGAAATGGACATTCTGTAAGAGACCAGGAAAGCCAGTGCAACTCCTTTATCCCTCCTCACATCTTGCACCAAAGAGCACACTCTCCGAGCTGTGAAGCAGCTGTAGAATCTCCACTCAGAACGTTATAATTGACCCATTTGGGGAAAAGGTTTGCTCACTTGTGGGCATACTGCTTATGAAAGGAATCATTCACACACTAAGATGTCATTAAGCAGGTCCTCAAACCTGAGGCCATAAACTCCCCCTAGACCTGGCTGTACTCAGGCATATGCAGTAAGAAAACAGGGGTCATGAGAAGTGGCTGGGGAACATTCTTACTCTCCCTGGGTGGGAGCATGTCGTAGGAATACTCTGGAGTCTTCCTTCTCTTATTGTTTCCACCATCTTAAAAGTTATCTGACAAGAAATGCTGTGTTAAGGTTCTGCCCTTGGACTTGTCCGAGTTTGCACAGCACAGGCAGGACAGGATTTGAATCCAATGTTAAAGCCTCTTATTATATTTTGGGAAATGAGCGGAACACAGGTTTAGTCTTGGTATCAATCTCTGGATGTAATCCGGTCAAGAACTACCTTTTGGTTAAAAAAACAACAACAAAAAACAAAACCAACCGTTTCAGAAAAATGATGATTGGGCCAACATGCCGCAGCTATGGAGTGAGCCATTAACAGACCAACGTGCCATTTGCAACTCTGCTAGGATAAAGTCAGCTCATTGTTCTTGCCAACAAATTGGTGTCTCCTCAACTTTCCTTCTCTCCGCTGATGCCGTCACAACGGCCCTGTCACCCCAGCTCATAAGCCTGAGTCCTGCCAATCACTTATGCTGCTTTTCTCTCCCTGCCATCTTACCTGTCCATCTTCTAACTCATCTCGCTGCCCCTGCTTTAAGTCGGACTCTCATTTCCTGTTTCCTCTTGCTGGAAACTAGCAGTGACCTACCCATTAGTCCTTTCAACTTTACAGTCCTGCAATCCAGCCCAGACCTGCTTCCTAACACCTCTACACACAGATTCCACAGAGCAGGGACCTTGTTCTGCCTTGATCACTATTGCATCCCCAGGACCAAATGTAAGCCCTCAATAAGTATTAGTTGGATGAATGTGTCCAAAAGAACAGGCCTGATCTGGTACTCCCTTGCTCAAAAACCTTTATTGTCTTCTCACTTCTCATGCCGTGAGTCCATCCTCCCCTAGGACAAAGTTCAAGGAGCTCCAGAGCATGGGTCACCATCTGACATTCAGGTAGTCACTCCCCTCTATGCTCCTTCAGGTGCTCTTTGTTCAGGCAAACCTGGCAAAGTTACTTTCCAAGACAAGATCTTTTGTCTCTTTTCAGTGTCTGAACCTTCACTACCTCTCCCTGGAAAGCCATCCAGGCCATCTCTGCCAATCTAAATTCTGCCGTATCTCTTAACCAGCTTTCATTCCCTTTTGTTCATGAAAGCCTTTCTGAAGACAATATTAAACATGTTATTTTGGGGCCACTTACTACCTGCTAGCTTACATTTTCTTCTTACAAAACCCTATAAGGTGGTTCTATTTATCTTCAGGTTAAAGTTTGTGAAACCAGGCTGGGCATGGTGACTCAGGCCTGTGATCCCAGCACTTTGGGAGGCCAAGGCGGACAGATCACTTGAGGCCACAAGTTTGAGAACAGCCTGGCCAACATGGTGAAACCCCATCTCTACTAA
>NW_022436941.1:45538486-45538782 GCF_009761245.1 Sapajus apella
TCTCCCTGGAAAGCCATCCAGGCCATCTCTGCCAATCTAAATTCTGCTGTATCTCTTAACCAGTTTTCATTCCCTTTTGTTCATGAAAGCTTTTCTGAAGACAATATTAAACATGTTATTTTGGGGGCACTTACTACCTGCTAGCTTACATTTTCTTCTTACAAACCCCTATAAGGTAAAAAAAAAAAAAAAAAAAAAAAAAAAAAAAAACCCAGGCCGGGCGCGGTGGCTCACGCCTATAATCTCAGCACTTTGGGAGGCCGAGGCAGGTGGATCACGAGGTCAAGAGATCGAGA
>NW_022436941.1:45538882-45571707 GCF_009761245.1 Sapajus apella
TTCAGCCTAGGTGACAGAGTGAGACTCTGTCTCAAAAAATAATAATAATGTTAGTGAAACCAAAACTGAGATCTATTTTTAGGACTTGACCAAGTTTGCACAGCACAGGCAGGGCAGGATTTGAATCCAATGCTAGAGCCCCTGTCCTGCATCTAATTGACCCATTATCCATGCTAATTGCTCCCTGTGCAGTTTTAGAAGTACAGAGGCTGCTAACAGGCAGCTAAGGGGCTGAATTCAGCTGTGGACAGGATTTTAAAAGTCTTCAAAAATCATGAAAGGCTGAGCTCAGAGGCTCACACCTATAATCCCATCACTTTGGAAGGCCAAGGTGGGTGGATCATTTGAGCCCAGGAGTTACAGACCAGCCTGGCAACGTGGCAAAAAAAAAAAAAATGCTGGGTATGGTGGCATGCCTTTGTAGTCTCGGCTGCTCCAGAAGCTGAGGTGGGAGGATCAGTCGCGCCTGGGAAGCAGAGGTTGCAGTGAGCTGTGATGGTGCCACTGCATTCCACCTTAGGTTACAGAGCCAGATCCTGTCTCAGAAAAAGAAAAAGAAAAATCAGGAGCTCTCATAGAAAAATGTGGATTTCGAGGTCTGGGCACGGTGGCTCACGCCTGTAATCCCAGCACTTTGGGAGGCCGAGGCGGGCAAATCACAAGGTCAAGAGATCGAGATTAGCCTGGCCAACATGGTGAAACCCCGTCTCTACTAAAAATACAATAATTGGCTGGTTGTATGGCATGTGCCTGTAGTCCCAGCTACATGGGAGGCTGAGGCAGGAGAATCACTTGAACCCAGGAGGCAGAGGTTCCAGGAAGCTGAGATTGTGCCACTGCACTCCAGCCTGGGCAAAAAAGCAAGACTCTGTCTCAAAAAGAAAAAAGAAAGAAAAATGTAGATTTTGAGCTTCTGAAAGACGGAAAGTTCTGGCAACACTGGGCCTGGATTCCAACATGGTCATGATTTCTGGGATGCCCTCTCCATAGGACTTATGCTCTCACCCAGCCTGGCCTGTGCAGGCATTTCTGTTTGTGTCCCTGATAGCTCCTTGTTGGCACCTGTCATAAAGCAGTTTTCACTTTCTCTCTTGTCTCACCTTCCTTGAGGCTGCAAGCTTCCTTTTTTATTTCTGTCTTCTCTGCTGTGTTTTTCCTCTCTCTAGCATGGAGTCAGTGCTTGGCATATCATGGACTCTCAATCATGTTTTTACTGAATTGAAATATAAGCTTGCAGATTTGCTAGTAAGTTCACCATTTAATACTGCTCCAAATACAGCTTTTGGGTTAATTTTAGAATAGCCAATTCTTAGTCCCATGTATAGAAAAATAGTAGGAGTCAGAAGCCAGTAAATAATCCCCCAGATTTTTTTTCTTTTTATATTGGGTTACTTCAGTGTTTTCATGAGATTCTCATTAGATGTTTGTTTTTGATTGGTCTGTTTTGGTAGATGAGGAAATCATATTTTATTTTCCCTGTGAAGTCTTCCGTGCTTCTAGGTGTGTCATTTCTCCGCCTTTCTTATGCTTGTATTGTAGAATTTATCAGATAGTATCCTAAGGATTTGTTTACTAACCTGTTCCCTTATAGGCAGAGACTGTGCGTTATTCATTTCTGTATCTCTCCCAGCCTAGCAGATAATAGGTGTTCAATACAGTTTCAATGACTAAATTATTCCCTGAAGTAGGTACACAATAGATAGAAGATGTATATTGAAATTTCTTTAGTCTGATGTGAAGGAACATAGACTCTACTTCCTCAAATTAATCAGTGATATTGATAGTTTAATATAGTACTTTATATTTCTTTTCAGTTAAAAATGTTAAGTCCTTAAATGGCAAAGAGATATTCTGTCAAATGCTAAAAAAAAAAAAAAAAAAAAAGAGGCTTTAGAAGTTTCTATGCTTTCTTCTTTTAACAGGCAGTAATTGGGGTCATTAGCTTATGATTCTCTTTCCCACTACCTTCCAAGGCGAGCTGTAAGACCCAGGGAGCGCTTGTGTGTTTGATCTAAGACTGTTAGCCACAGTTCCTGCCTCAGCTCTGACTTTGTTGACCAAAACAAATAATCACCACGGTACTTCATTTACTTAGTATCACTAAGGCCAAGATGGAAAAATCAGTAGACATTCTTAAAACTGATTAAAAAAAAAAAAAAGAAAGAAAAGGTATACACTCTTGGCCAGGCGTGGTGTGGTGCCTGTAATCCCAGCACTTTGGGAGGATGAGGCAGCAGGATCACTTGCACCCAGGAGTTTGAGACCAGCCTGCGCATCATGGCAACACCCCACCTCTATAAGAAAAATAATAATAATATTTTTGTAATTAAGAAAAAAATACATTCTTTTTCACTTTCTGCTATTGGGCTATGGTAGATGTGTTACAGCGTCATTTCTTCCTGCAGTCTTCCACTTCCCAGCAGTTTCACTCTAATATTTTATTGCCTTAATGACCCCCAAGATTTTGCCTTACACTTCATGGCTTACACAATGTCATTCAAACACTCTAGAAATAAAGTAAGGACTAGCATTGATGGAATATTGCTGTGAGCCAAGCACTGGGGTAAGCATTTTAATTGGATCATTACATTTGATCCGTCTAACAACCCAAAGAAATAGGTAGCACTGTTAACCCCAGTCTCACATCTGAGAAAGCTGAGGTTTGGAGAGGTTAAGGAACTCATGCAAAGTCAGTAAATCACAGAGTGGAATTCTAATTCAACAAGCATTTGCCCCTCTGCTCTCCCAAAATTCTGCTCTTATAGGCTGTTTGGCAGAAATTCCTCATCCAAAATGTTCTAGTGACTTTTCCTAGAGGAGGTTCTTACCTTGGTGGCATGGGCTGCTATTATTTAATTATTATTAAAACATATGAGAGGAAGCTGAACATAAGTTAATTTTTAAATCATGCCCTTAGCAGCATTAGCAGAGCCTCCCAGAGTAGCTGTCAGCTCTCCTCGAGCTTGTCTGTTTCCTCTTTTGTCATCCAAGATTGATTTTGTGTTGAACTCCATCTTGAATTTAACACCATAATTATTGGCACAAGAGAAATCAAGTCATTTTATTTACCAAAAGCAGATATAAATGTTTGAATGGTAGAAACCAGAGTGTCACTTCATGTTTTCTCTCATATTTTAGTCTTAAGAAGGAAAGTGCAGCTTGAAATGCATAAACCAGTGTTCCATTTTTATACTTCTTATTGTGAGCAGTCATCATTTCCTTTTTTTTAACTTGAGATTTTAATTTACAAGGGTCACTATGTGAGAGGGTTTCCAGAAGCCAAATATTTTCGGTGACATATCTATGAAATTATAAGTTTTGACAACAGAGTTATAAATAAGACTCTAATTAATTTACTTCTCAAGGTCCTCTCATATTGCACACAGTTTGCAGATGAATAGTGAACATTTCACACTCCTGGGAGGAAGGAGATGGTACCAAGATGGCCGAGCAGGTGCCATTGGTCATCAAGGCTCCTGACAGCTTCCCCACCAGCTTCCTCTAACTTCATTCTCCTTGCTATGGATTCTTGGCTTTAATCCAGCACTTTGATTTCTCATCTTTATGCAATAATTTGTGTGTTTCTGCATTCTGTGTTCTCACTTTCTCCAGGAAGTCTTCTTTGATTAATCTCACCTTCCCAATTAATCATTCCTTTGTTGAAGGTCTCCCCAAAGTTAATAGAGTCAGGATTCTCAAGTATTTGAAAACATTTTCATCTAGGGTATGTTCAACTCCTCAAGAGCATAAAAGTCCAGTATCTCTTCAAAAGCCTGAGCTGCTATACTCTGCACACAGTTGACACTCAGAAAGATGGACTAACTGACCAAATAAACAGAAGCAGAGCTTCTCTCGTAATGAAGCTCTATGTACTTTGCATACAAATTGCTAAGGTATTGGGAATAATGTCTGTATTCATATTAAAATTATGAAATTCAACAGCCTGAGTTTCTACCACTTAGAACCACACTAGATTCACTCCAAGTAGCAGCTTTTTCACTGGGAAAACCTGACTCAGCAGGTTTAAATTATTCCTTTTGAGCCACTTAACTTCTAAATTTCGCCATTCAGTGGCTTAAACTCCACTTTAATACTGCATGTACTAAAAAAAATTTGCATTTAATTACAGCAGTAGTATGTTTTCCTGTTGCCATCTGAAATATATCAGTGTCAGGCTTGCATTGAGAGAGTTTGGTTATTTATATCTGAAAAATCAAATTCAACAAAGATAACTGAAGGCATGTAAGGAGGTTTTCCTGCTTTTTTATTGTAAGAGTGTGCAGCCTGTAGAGACACAAATTCAAAATCTTGGCAAATCATATTTTCAATGACTGTTTGTCTAAAGATAAATGGATATGTGTAGAGAAAGTTATTTTAAGAACGATAAGTCAACATGAATTTTATTTTTGAAATATACATATATTTCCAATATGTGTATGATTCAAGAAAATATTGTGTTTGGCAAGTAATTACTGTAGCACTTCATGTGACAAAGAGATTTGAGCCTTGACAAAATTGTATTTAAAACTGCCTTAAAAAGGCCAGGCGCAGTGGCTCGCCTGTAACTCCAGCACTTTGGGAGACTGAGGTAGGTGGATCACCTGAGGTCAGGAGTTCGAGATCAGCCTGGCCAACATGGTGAAACCCAGTCACTACTAAAAACACAAAAATTAGTTGGGTGTAGTGACACATGCCTGTAATCCCAGCTACTTAGGAGGCTGAGGCAGGAGGATCGCTTGAACCTCGGAGGCAGAGATTACAGTCAGCCAAGATCACATCACTGCTCTCCAGCCTGGGTGACAGAGCTAGACTCCATCTCAGACAACAACAACAAAAAAACAAAACAAACTACCTTAAACCTTATTCCAAATCAAAGAACATTAAAATCTTATTGAACACTTATAATTATGGGGTTAAAATAGAGGTTTGAGATGCAAAAGGCTGCTTTTGGGCACTCCTTGGATTATCCATTTTATTAAGATCAACTCATCTTCCTATTAGAATGCCATGCCATTGAGGCCTTGTGTGAAGAAGTTCAATACCTTTTGTAATTCCATGATAAATTAAGAATGAGGTGTCCCCCTCGATCCACAAGTTGTTGAATGGTTTTAGTCAGAGCCAGAGGCATTCCTGCTGCCCCAGGTAATGTCATGTGAATAAATGTTGATTTTATGAATCCTATGCCCTGTTGATCAAACCACATTCTTGTCTAATGTGTTTGTGAAACAGGAAAAGTTTCTTTCTTCAAAGGTGGAAGGTTGCCTACTTACAATTGATGTATTTTGAAGATTGATAGTGACCTTTGAAAGGTATTCATAAATCACTTACAATCAACCTGCAAATATAAAGTGAAATGAATAAATGAAACAAATCCTTGCCAAATTTTAACCACAGTTTTCACCATAAATACCAAGGTAATCCAAGAACTGCTCTCTTGGCCTAAATTACTGGGAAACATTATGCCAGTTTTCTCCCTCACTGAATATGCAGATGTATTGACATGAAGCTACCACTGCTGTTGAAAAGATCACATGTGTTTTAACTAGCAAAAGATGACAGGGTGATCAGAAGCACACCTGGGAGACATCTGCAGCCTAAAAGATCAGAATAATGAAATACTGTATTGGGGGACACAACCCAAGTATTTAGGAAGCTTCGTGTTCTTTACTGAGCTGGGTACAGTGGAGAAGGGGATATTTTAAAACACCCAACAATCACCATCCTCAAGGTGGTTCTCACATTACAGAAGCCATCTGCTAGCCCACAGAGATAATGGACAATGAGAGGGCAGCAGAAACAAGTCAGGAGTATATCTCAGGCTATAGACAATCATCATTCTTAGAATTCCAAACAGGGAGAGATGAATCAACTGTAGCAGTGAAGGAGAGCTTCTTGCAGGCAATGGGCTTTGAGTTAAGTCTTAGAGAATGAGTAGGAATTCCCCAGGTAGAGGTGAGGTGGAGAGTATGCTGCTTCAGGTGGAATGTGCAGTATGGGGTGACAGGCTGGGGAGTAGGATGTGTGCTCACAGGCCACATCTGACCCTCTTGCTAGAATTCAGCTTGTTGAGGAAGTTCAGAATTGGGCACTTTGCATTGGGACAAGGTGCTTCTACTGAATGTATTGCAGACAGATTTGTTTCATATTTCTCAAGCAGAGGAATTATATAAATGGCAATTCTTAAGAGACAATGGAGAATCCTATCAGGAAGCTGGTACCAGAAAGATAAGGCAAGAGAGGTCTGATCTAGAGTACAGTGGGGATTGAAAAGGAATTTCAAAAGATATTATTCTACTAAATTTCTTGGGGCTAAAACATCATAAATTAACTAGAAAATGAGAGTTATCCACAAAGCTTCTGAATGTTGCTCATGAATTAAATTAGCAGAACATGTTTTAAGTATAGTGTACCTGCAGTTTGCCACAAGTGCCACTAGGTGGTGAGCACGCATTATTCGTGGCTTGAGATTAGCTGTTTCACATCTGATGAATGGCATTTTAAGAATGCAGATTCTGGCTGGGCTTGGTGGCTCACGCCTATAATCCCAACACTTCGGGAGGCCAAAGCAGGTGGATCGACAGAGCTCAGGAATTCAAGACCACCCAGGGCAATGTAGTGAAACTCTGTCTCTACTATAAATATTAAAAAATTAACTGAGTGTGGTGGCATGCACCTCTAGTCCCAGCTACTTGGGAAGCTGAGGCAGGAGAATCACTGGAGCCCCAGTGGGAGGGGTTGCAGTGAGCCAAGATAGCGCTACTTCCCTCCGCCCTACGTAAGATACTGAGAGTTTGTTTCCAAAAAAAAAAAAAAAAAAGAAAAAGCTAATTAAATTAGATTTTCTTTTAGTAAAGTATGAGTTTATAATTTATGCAACTGGTTATTAATAGAGGAAACAGAACTATTAGTTATAGTTATTGATTGTAGATAATTAAGAACCTGTATAAATTGGAGTTATCAATATAAAACTACAGGGCTCCCTATTTTGTCTTAACTTTTTCTATTCAGTACTCAGAAAACATCCTCGTTTAGTATTCAAACAGTGACAAGAATTTTTGGTAATAAATGACATCAAACTCTTTGGGTGCTTAGAATTTGAATTTATGCTGTGTTCTAATATCTGAGCTTACTGCTCTGGGCTAGAGCCTATCTCTTCTACTTGGATGAGTGCGCAATATGTTAGATACTACCATTATCTGGCAGTATCTGCTACCACCAGGAAGCCCAGCAAAGGTGTGTTACTTGCACTGTCTCCCTCCCTCCCTGAGGTAAATATATTTTACCTCAGCCTGGAAAACATAGTGAGGCCCCTTTTCTACAAAAAATTTAAAAAATTAGCTGGATGTGGTGGTACACACTCATGGTCCCAGGTACTCTGGAGTCTGAGGCAGGAGGTTGACTTCCACCCGGGAGGTCAAGGCTGCAGTGATCATGCCACTGCACTGCAGCCTGAGCTACAGAGCAAAATCCTGTCTCCAAAGAAAAGAAAGGAAAAATTTCACCTGACTGTAGCATCCTGAAGCCATGTCTGTTGGGATTAGCCCCCTATCCTAGCACCTGGCATGGTACCGAGTACGGGGTAGACTCTCAAGGGGTGAAGGAACTTTTTCTGCAAGTTAAAAAATCATGTAGTGTCCTCTCCATGTTAGTAAGTCAGATACAACTGCACAGTGTATTTGCCAGTTAGGTAATCAGAATTTACCTCTCTTCTCAGGAGTTCACACAGAGATCTTCATGGACTCTGTGTTTGTTGCAGTCTCTCATTTAAAATATGCGTGCAAGGGTGTGTGTGTGTGTGTGTGTGTGTGTGTGTAAAAGAGGTTGGCATTTTGGTATTAATCTTTCAAGGTTAATTCAAGGTTTTGGTTATGCTAAGTTCTCAGGGTTAATCTGTATTTACATTGCCTTTATTTATCTATATAAACATGGGAATGCATATCACAACAGGATGCAAACAAAATGTTTTTTTGAGACAAGGTCTTTCCCTGTTACCCAGGCTGGAATGCAGTGGCACAATCTCGGCTTACTGAAGCCTCAGCCTCCCAGGCTCAAGTGAGCTTCCCACCTCAGCTTCCCAAGTGGCTGGGACCTCCCGGCTCATGTGATCCTCCCACCTCAGCCTCCGAGTGGCTGGGACCCATGCCCAGCTACTTTTGCTTTTTTTCATACAGATGGGTTTTCACTATGTTGCCCAGGCTGGTCTCAAATTCCTGAGCTTAAGCAATCCTCCTGCCTCAGCTTCCCAAAGTGCTGAGATTACAGGCATGAGCCACTGCACCCGACATGTCAAGTATTTGAATTTGGGATTGTGCTATCATAGCAATAGTGTAAGTGATAGTGGTGGTTGAGGTGGCCATTTATTGTGTGCAATCTCATCTTTCCAATAACCAAGTACTACTAATCACGTTTTAGAGATAAAGAAGCTGAAGTTTAGATGGAATTAGTAAGGAACACAAGGACATAATGGTTGGCAAGGTCCAAACCCAGGGGTAGCGGGTTGAAACCAAGATCTGTCCAAACCCAAGGTGATTGGCTCTATAGCCTGTGCACTTTACCTAGTTGCTATATTGTCTGTCTCAACTGCTGTGTTGACTTCCCTGCTTGATAATTCACCCAGAGCAATAAAACAGAAACATTTATTCAAACATATTATGGAGCTAGATACCTTAGATACAATGCACACATAATATTTTAAAGTCTTTTTTAGTGTAGCAATTTTGGTAGAAATTGCCACTTAAGAAAAATGCTACTTAATCTATTCACAGTTTAGAAATTATTCATGACCTTCCTATACTGTAAAATACTCAACTGGTTTGGCCATTTATATAGTCAGAGTAAAACTGTTCTCTTTTCTAATGTATATTATATACCCAATCCTGTAAATCAAAATGAATATCACTTAATTAGAAACAATGTAGGCCCAACGCAGTGGCTCATGTGTATAATCCCAGCACTTTGGGAGGCTAAGGTGGGAGGAACTCTTGAGCCTAGAAATTCAAGACTGGCCTGGGCATCATGGCAAGACCCTGTCTCTTTAAAAAATAAAATAAAAAAATTAGCCAGGCATGGCAGTACACACCTGTGGTCCCAAATACTTGGGACGCTGAGGTGGGAGGATTGATTGAGCCAGGAGGTTTAAACTGTTTTGAGACCCTGTCTCAAAAACAAAAACAAACCTAAAAAATGAAGACAAATATGTGGTTAAAAGTGTAAAAAGTGACACTATAGAGCCCCACAGCAACTAGTCTGGGTCCCCAAATAGTCTTGAAAAGAGAAGGCAGGTCTGTGACACAGCCTGGCAAGGAAATGGTTAACTCCATGCCCTCCTGGTGGGAGTGGAAACTGTACAGTCTTTTTTGGAAGGCGATTTCAGCAGTAAGTACCAACATTACAAAAACACAAATCCTTTGACCAAACAATTCCACTTCTGGAAGTGTGTAATACAGATATACTCATACATGCCAATGATCACGTATACAAGGTGTTCTTTGCTTCTACTTTTTTGGTGGTAGCAAAAGACTTATAAAGAACCTAAATATCTATTAAGGGAAAACTGATTACATAAACACTGGTACATCAATACTATAGGCCATGATGCAGCTGGAAGAATGAGGAAGCTTTTCAACACTGATATGGAGCCATCTCTAAGAAACATGGTTAAATAAGAAAAAAGAGAATGGAAATATTTATCATATGCTGCTATTTGTGCCTTAAAAATGAAAAAAGGAAGCTGGGCATGATGGCTCACTCACGCCTGTAATCCCAGCACTTTGGGAGGCCAAGGTAGGAGGACTGCTTTAGGCCAGGAGTCAAAGACCTAACTGGACAAAATAGTGAGATCCTATCTTTCCGAAATACACAAAAATTAGCCAGGTGTGGTGGCACATGCCTATAGTCCCAGCTACTTGGGAGGCTGAGGTAGGAGGATTGCTTAACCCAACAAATTTATATGTTCAATATAACAGATTCCAGATCGGGCCTGACTTCTTCATTGAATCCCATCATCTGACACAGTATTTGACACATGATAACCACTTGATTAATAATTACACAAAGATTGATAAGTAGAATAGATACTGGAAAGATATACCCTAAAATGTTAATCATGTTTACCAGATTTTTTTTTACTCTATGTTTGTGTTTATTTCCCAAGTTTTCCACAATAAAGTTAATACTTTATGATTGGAAAGAAATACATGTTTTAAGACTACATCCCAAAAAATATTCATGCTTTTCATGCCATGTCTGCCTACGGAGGAATGAACAGCTATTTTAACGAGTACCAGTGAGTGTTTGCATATCAGCAGTGCTCACAGAAATTCTGGAAAGGATGTGGTGGTGGTATGTAAGTGGCAGCTCGTAGAGTTAGTGCACATTGGAGGTACATGAAGGGGTAATTTGAATGTTAATTACAATATCACTCTACACGTGTGAGAGCTCACAAAACTAGGATTGGTGGGGTTATGTGATTGAACAGACTTGTATAAGCATGAGGTATTTTCTGTAACATTAGATGTGATTTTTCTTTCCAAGTTTATGACTACAGACATATCTAGGTTCTGGTCCTCACTCAGCCACTTACATACTCTGTGACCTTTCTAATACTATATTTCTTTATCTGCAAAATAAGGCTAATAATATGGTTTTTGCAGGGGTGTTTGTAAACTGTATGTCTAATGTAAGTGAGAGGGTTAGCACAGTGCCTGGCCTATCAAAGGCTCTCAGGATGCCTCTGTCAACTTTCTGTTTCTCCCACATTCATCACTGAGTCCTGGATGTGAATGAGGAACTCAACGTTGGTTTAGAAATAGGGAACAGGCTTCTTTTCTAATCAGATATTTTCCTTAATCCTACTAATGCTCCTTTAAGATATGGATTATCCCATTTTATTGACTTGAGAAGGGAATATTACCTGTGACCATCCTAAGACCCCAGCAATTAGCACCTATGCTGTGCTGATACAAAATACACACAGACCCACTTTGTGACCTCTAAAATTTTGTTCTGAGGAAAGATGATGGCAATCCTGTATTGATTGTATTGCTATGCTTGAGGACACTGGATAACTTATTACATTAGTATGGGTTTTGGATGTTTGCCTAAAGCCAAAAACCTTTTGATGTCCACCTTCTAGCCCTGAGAAATACCTCATCACTCAAATAATTCCTGCAAGTAAGATAA
Source organism: Sapajus apella (assembly GCF_009761245.1). Classification (NCBI taxonomy): domain Eukaryota; kingdom Metazoa; phylum Chordata; class Mammalia; order Primates; family Cebidae; genus Sapajus; species Sapajus apella. The sequence goes on from NW_022436941.1 coordinate 45,550,064, forward strand.
AGCGGGACATAATAGAAAATTATTTGCTCTTCCTTGTTCTCTGACTTCAGTTACATTAAATTTTTTTTGAAATAGTAACTTTTCAAAATGATTTTCCAATATGTGTTCCAAATAATTTTTAACACTCTCTAACACAACTAGCTTGCTTAAATAATAAAGTAGATGAGAATGATAAAAATTGCCATATTTGGAATAGATAAAATTACTCTAAATAATTATGCAAACTTCAACTTTAAATTTAAACACTATAGGCATAAAATTTTAATATGTAAAAATAATTTTATAAACCATACCTGAATCATTTGAATAATGTTTTAAGTGTCTTAGTCTGTTCAGGCTGTTGTAACAGAATGTCATAGACTGAGTGGCTTATAAACAACAGAAACTTATTTCTCATAGGTCTGGAGGCTAGAAAGTCCAAGATCAAGGCTCTGGCAGTTTCAGTGTCTGGTGATAGCCTGTTTCCTGGTTCCATAGACAGCTGTCTTTCAGCTATGTCCTCGCATGGCAGAATGGGGCAGAAGAGCCCTCTGGCGTTTATTTTATAAGGGCACCAATCCCATTTGTAAGAGTTCCACCCTCATGATGTAATCACCTCCCAAAGGCCCCCACCTCCAAATATCATAACATTGGACATTAGTTTTCAACATAAGAATTTGGTAGGGGTGGGATGTGACCATAAACATTCAGTCTGTAGCGCCAGGATGATTTGACTAATTTTTTCAGCGCTAAAAAGTTGATTAAATTTCCTAAGCGAATTGAGTACTTGTCAGTAGGGGAGGGATAATGAGGGGAGAAATACCAGATATAGGTGATGGGAGCATGAAGGCAGCAAACACATTGCCATGTATGTACCTATGCAACAATCCTGCACGATCTGCACAGGTACCCCAGAACCTAAAGTACAACAACAAAAAAGAAATACACAAAGCTTTAGAATCAGGGATGTCCAATCTTTTGCCTTCCCTGGGCCAGATTGGAAGAAGAAAAATTGTCTTGGGCCACACACAAAATACATTAACAATCATGACCGCTGATGAGCTAAGTAAAAAAAAAAAAAAATCACAAAAGAAATCTCATAATGTTTTAAGAAAGTTTATGAAGTTGTGTTGGGCCGCATTCAAAGCCATCCTGGGCTGTATGCAGGCCGCAGGTTGGACAAGCTTGCTTTAGATGGATGCATACTTTATCCTAGCAGAATAAAATAATAAGAGTTTGCACTGTTAAAATTGCCTGTCAGTGAATCCTCTGTGGAAAGTAATAATACTGTCTTTTAATATTTCTTAAAACCGTGTTTAAGTGTAGTTGCCAAGAACTAACTTTTCCCCTAATGGATGAAACTCACAGGACATTTGCCATTAAGTAGCTTTCTATAAAATGATCTTCCAGGAGTAATGCTACCTGGTATCACTGATTTTACATTTTTAATTGAATATTGCCCATTATCTCTGCCAAGGTAAACGAATAAATAAATGCTCATTTACTAAAGAAAGTATCTAAATGACTCTCAGAAATAGAAAAACAAGAATGTAAAAAGTAGGAGGGTTTTGACATTTAGACTAATAAAGTGAATAATAAAATTTTTTAATGTTAATTTATAACATTGTCTTTGTTTTCCCCAGCTATCTGTCTGTCTGCAGAATGGTATTTCTATTTGTATTTCTGCATAGCAGCAGTTTGGCTCAGATAAATCATCTAATTCATAATACTGGTAGATGTGCCAAAAAGTCACACAAACCAGAAGGTTCAAAATAATTTCTATCAACTCTGCACAGTATGTTTGAGGAAGAGCAGATTGTTGTAACTTTCATGCTTACAATCAGGGAGCATTCATAAACAGAGGCATTTAAACGTTTGTGTGTATCTGACATCACAGAAACATCAAAAATCAGGTAGGAAAAGTCAATATTTATTGTAATCTATCTTTCAGCACTTACAGATAATTATAGAAACATACAATAGTAATAAAATGGTAATAAGTAACATTTTTGAGAACTTACTACATACTAGGCAGTGGTCTAAACACTTAAAAAATTAGGACTAATTGATTAAATTGCTTAAGCAAATAGAGTGCTTTGAAGAAATATACAAACCTTTAGAGTGGGGCCAGGGGAACAATCATTTGGCTTCCCTGGGCCACAATGGAAGAATTGTCTAGGGCCACATTACCAAAACAATCAAAACAATCCTAAATTTCCCCTATTAGACTTAAAACAGTCCTAAATTAAACTCAGAACAATCTGAATTCCCCCAAGTATGTAGAGATTTATTAAGCTCTGCAAGAAACTATACCAAAAAAATTTTTTTTCTTTGTCCTCCTGGAATGTATACTCAAAAGAAGTAAAAGTAAGATCACCCTTCCTTGCAGTGGCAGGATTTCTCAATTCCTTTCTAGTGGAGTCCTTCTTACATTTTTAACAGTGGTACTTGATTTTATATTGGTCAAGTTCTCCTGCAGTTTGTGTGTGTGTGTGTGTGTGTGTGTGTGTGTGCGCGTGTGTGTGTCTGTGTGTGTGTGTATGTGTCTGTGTGTGTGGTTTGTATGTGTGGAGTGTGTGTGTTCCCTTGCCTGGAGATGCTAACAACTATGATCCAGAACTCAGAGTATTTATGATTTTCTTATAGAGGTTCCCAAATGGTGACAAATATCCACTTCAAATTTCCTTCTGAAACATCTGGGAATAGGGTGTTACAAGGAAGAATAGGCCCCAAAGAATAGGTAAAGGGCAAGTTACAGATAGCTGCCAGGGGCACTTTCATGAGATGTCCAATGAGCTCTTCCTTCTATAAGGCATGGTTTTAAAACCTGTCTTCGTGTCACCGTTTCTTTCCAGTTTCCATTGAAAACATCCCCTCCTCCTTACTTGATGTAGGAATCTGTGGCACAAACAAGACTGAGGTAAAAGTCCACTGGGAACATAGATTTGAGGGATGCGAATTTGAAGAGCCAGGACAAGACAGTACTCTTGACTAAACCTGCAGCAGCTTTCTGTGGGACAGCAGTAACCTTTCTTCACGCTTTAATGTGACCAGGTGGATGTCAGCAGTTCTAGAAATCAACACAGACCCTTCTTGAGAGCAGGAATACATTCCCAGACAGACAATCTAAATCTGGTGGGGCTGTTCACCTACTTCAGAGATTTATTTTTCCACCACCATGCCAGCAGAATGAGGCACATTTAAATTACCTGTGTCCTGCTCTGGTTCTAGATTGTTTATCCAGTTACTTAAGCAAGGATTTTGGAAGAATTTTGGAAATCAGAAGAGCCAGAAATAAAAAGTAGGAATTGGTCAGAAAGGAAAAACAAGAATCATGTTCCCTTGTTCTGTGACGACTGCTGGGTGTTGGTTCTGGTGCAAGATAGATCACAGTTCTCCTGGGACAGAGCCTGGAGGGGTAGAGTCTTCATCCAAAAGAACGGTCTTTTCTCTCAAGATAGACTATTGAACACAACACTGCTTTAGATATTTTAATAGTAAGGTATATGACATCTTTTATAACTTTACAAATGGGGAGTCAAAAGATTGGATAGGCAAGATGGATAAAATTTCAAAGTTTATTAAGGCTGTTAAAGAGATGAAATGCAAAATCAGCAGTGAGTCGGAATATATAGTACTCAAATACGTCACCCTATAGAGTCTGTGAACAGCTCTCAGAAGGAAAATGTCATTTCCCAGTGAAATCGGTTTCACGCCCACTGCTATCTCCATCACCCTCTTCCACCAGCCACTACTCCTGCTCACTCTCAGCTAATGATTTTGTCTCCCACATCACTGAGAAAAACAGAAGCAATTAGAAATGTCAGTATTTTCACATCTTTCTGTCACCAAAGCTAAGACCTATTTCATCTGCACTACTCTCTTCCCTACTCCTGGTGCCTGAGGAAGAGGTATCCCTGCTTCTCCCCTCCACTTGGACTCTGTCTTCCCAAACACATTGTTCCTGAAGTTAGTTCCTTTTTTCTGCAACATCCTTTCTCCCTTGTGCTAGATCATCCTAAAAGAAGTAAATATGCTGTAGTGTTGCCCTTCACAAACTGTAATGTACATACATGTTACCTGGAGAGCTTGTTAAAAATCACAGCTGGGCCTGGCGCAGTGGTTCACGCTGGTAATCCCAGCACTTTGGAAGGCCAAGGTGGGTGGATCACAAGGTCAGGAGTTTGAGACCAGCCTGGTCAAGATGGTGAAACCCTGTCTCTACTAAAAGTACAAAAAAATTAGGCAGGTGTGGTGGCACACATCTGTAATCCCAGCCAATCAGGAGGCTGAGGCAGGAGAAATGCTTGAATCTGGTATGCAGAGGTTTCAGTGAAACAAGGAATCTTTCACCTGAACCCAACTGGGTGACAGAACAAGACTCTGTCTCAAAGAAAAAAAAAATCACAGCTGGAGTTATAGGTCTCTAGTATTTCTCTTTTAAAATAAAATCCCTTCTCTTGACCCCACACACGTACTCTCCAGGACCATCCCCATTTTTCAGCAACTCTTCATGGCAAAACTTGCGGAAAAGTTTTTTCAGTGAATGCGTCTACTTTTCACTAACATTCTCTCTTCAATCTATCCAAAGCTTCCATCCCCATCACTGAAGTGAATGCTCTTGCCAATGTCACAATAAATTGCATTTTCAAAATCCATCAGCACTTTTCTGCTGTCTGTCTTGACCTCTTGGCAGTTTCAGAGAGGTCACTGCTTCCTGATGTATTTTCTTTCAACTCCTGTGATGCCTCTTCCTAGTTTTTCTCCTACCTCAGTCTTTTTCAGTCATCTTTGCTGAATCCTCCTCATGTGCTCAACAGCTAAGTTTTTTTGTGCCTCAGGGCTCTGTTCTGGCTCTCTGCATATATTCTTTCCCTGGGTGACTCTTCCTATTCCCATGATGTTAAGGACCTTCTAAATACCAAAGACTTTCAAATCTGGAACTCTGGCCCTGACTCAGAGAACCATCTACGAATTGATCTCACCTCTTGAATCTCCAACAGGCACCTCATACTTTTTCACAGCCCAAATAAACTCTTCATCTTCCCTTTTCCCAAGCTTGGTCCTGCTCCACTCTTCCCTAGTGCAATAAAGTCAGCCTTGGCCAGGCGTGATGGCTCATGCCTGTAATCTCAGCACTTTGGGAGCCAAGGTAGGAGGATAGCTTGAGCACAAGAGTTTGAGACCAGTCTGGGCAACATGGCAAGACGCCATATCTACAAAAAATAAAAAATTAGCTGGGTGTAGTGTCATGTGCTTGTGGTCTCAGCTATTCAGGAGGCTGAGGTGGGAGGATTGCTTGAGCCCAGGAGGTTGAGGCTGCAGTGAGCTGTGTTTGCACCACTGTATTGCAGTAGGTGGCAGAGTGAGACCCTGTCTCAAAAACCTATCAGTTTCATTTACCCAGTTGCTCAAGCCAAAAATAGAAGCAATTCTCTGATTTCTGATTTTCTTGGCTTCCACATTCAATCCAGTAATATGTCTATGGTGACTTTACTTACTTTCTAAACATCTTGACTATGTCCACACTGATTTAAGCTATCTTCTTTTTGAGGGCTACTATAGTAGCCTCCTATCTTGTTTTCCCCCCACGGTATATTCTACCTAAGTAGTTTTTTACAAATGTAAATTCTTCTGTGTAAGAGCTAGTAACAAAACGAATAAACAAAATGTAATGTTCTTCCTCTGGTTAAAAGATTCCAATGGCTTCCCATCATGCTTGGAATAAAATTTCTACTCCTCATTCTGGCTTACAAGCATCCCTTTTGGCACTGCCTATTTCTCTGTCTTCCTGTGCTCCCCCTTCGTTGGCAGCCATGTTTCAACATCCTTTGTTTTCCTCAAGCAAGTTGAGCTTGTTTTTTGCCCTAGCACATTTGTACTATGTGCACTTGTGGTTAATTCTTTCCCATGATTCTGATCTTGTGCAGGTTCTTTCTTGTATACTTCCAGGTGATCCTCACTCATTCTTCTCTTGCAAATCACATTCCTTTGGGTATTTGGCCAGTGGGAGATACTGGAACGAGACTTGGAAAAGGGAAGAAGGAAAAAACAGGATAATTCTCTCTCTTCTCTTATTCTCCCTCCTCCCCCTAGATAACTCTTCCTGGTTTCAGGAGCATTATCCAGCAGTGACTAGGTGACTGGGTCTCCTCTGTGGTTCAGCTCTCCACCAGGCAGGTCCCTCCATAATCCCAAACTCTGTATTGCTGAGCACCCACTCCATGGTGCCACTGCTCCCACACAGCTGCTCCATGTGGTCATGATCTGGGCCCCTGTAACCTCCCTCTGCTAGTGGCTTTGTGCATTGCCCATGTCTGCCACACTCTATTTGATGCTCAATTCTTCCATCACCTGTGTAGCTGCTTCCCTGTGTTCAATTCCCTTTGTTTGAAATACTTAGAGTAGTTTCTGTTTTCCTGACCAAAACTGTTCCCAACTACAGAGTTTCATCATCACAGCAGTCCTCACTGACCACTGGGTCACTGTCCAGCACATGCACCCATTTCAGGTCTCTTCATTGCGCTTTATACTCTGCTGTTTTTCTTGTTTATTTGTCCATATATTTGCTTGGTGCTATCTTGCTTGTAACTCTATCCCCAGAGCCCAGTATCCTCAGAGCCTAGAACAGCGATATGTAGTTGGTGTTCAATAAATATTTATTGAGTAAATGACTAAAAGAATTGCGATTTGGCTAAACAAAATACTACGCAAATAAAGGGCTGTAATGAATGAAATGAATGATAAGCAGGCCCCTAAATAGAAATTCTAGCCAGTGGAGGAAGGAAAATGGGAGAGAGAAATCCGGCAAGATAAATGAAAATATTACCCTTTGGGAAGAAAGACAATGGGTGAGGAGAAGAAAATTAGTATTTATACAATATCTACTAGCATGCCAGTTGCTTTACACACATGATTTCATTCTGTTCCCACATCAAGTCTATCAGGTAGATATTATCTCTGTCTTACTGAAGAGGAAACGAAGCATCTGAGAGGTCACATGGCTGGTGAAATGCACAACAGGAGTTAAGCCTACAACATCCCTTGGCTTGATTAGGACAGGCCTAAGAAAGTACATCATAGCCTCAACCCATGCCCATGCCACGTTTATTGTAAATGCACAACTTTAAAATGCAGATACATAAACTACCATTTCTAAAGAAGTTGCTTTATCCTGTTAAACCAATAGCCATCCCTAGTTTAAGAATTTGACACACTTTTCCAGTTGATTACCATCTTTTTCTTGCCCTTTCTCCCTCAGATAAATTGAAAGACACCATGATCCACACCACTAAATAACCAACATTATCATGAGCTAAATAAAGTGGGCCTTTGGAAATTTCTTCCAGGTTGACCTCAGAATGAGCCTGTTTTAGTGATTTACTCTGCAGTAAGGAAGGGGGTTTAGGGGATAGGCCTACCCCATATATCAGCAGCATCCCATAGAACACTAGGTTGTTATTCAGGTATGTGCTACATATGGCATCAATAGAGAAAGATGGCCTAGTTTCCCTCAAATTTGCCAGGCTCTTTATACTGACATCTGCTATGTTTTGTTGAATTTCATTGAAGAACCCTGTTGTCTTAAGGAGGACAATTCAATTCTCAGTCCTATTCTGGGGTTCTTACATTATGCCAAGGTCTGAAAATGGTGGATGATGTTACTGTTTTGCAACTTATAAGGAAATTGAGAAAGCAAAGCTTAAAATAGCGGAGCAAGTCATTTTTTCCTAATGCTAATTTCTCTTGTTTGGTGGATTCAGGTCAGGCTTTTAACATGATTTGACATTGTTTTTTTTTTTTTTTTCCTGATTTGTTCTTAAGACCGTTTCCTTTCCCCAAACGTCATGCTCGCAGACACTGACGACTTACAGCAAACAAACAAATCATGGAAATTAAATAGCAATAAAACTGTTATTGGCTTCATATAAAAATATAATTCAGTATTTAAATGGCGATTATTTCCAGAAACTTGGCAATTGTAACCATACAAATGATGAAATTTATTCCAGTCACAGTCCATCTTTGTTTGGAAAGGAAATACCAGTAGTGTTTGAAAAATGGATTATTAAAGACCTCGGTTTGCTGAAGGTGGCTCATATCTTCTATTTGCCTAACACAGCATCTTGTTGGGGTAAAAAATAATAAGTGCAGCTTTTCCATATCCCAGATTATTTTCACTCCAGATCTTTAGAACAGGAAATAAAAAACAGCTAATGGTCATGGGGCATGTGGAATTCGTTTAAGCAAAGCTGAACCCTGGTCCTGCTGACCACCTCCTCTTTCCTGTGCTGTTTTGTCTATGCTAGCCTTAGAATATGTCAACAAATCTCTTTTAAGCTCAGATGGGGAGAAGGATGGTGATTCTCTCTTTCTGTAAGGGAGTAATTTACAACAGATGTGCCTTTTTAGAAAAGTACAAGTTTGTCTTGTAAAATATTTGTAAAGAAAAATAGCCTCTGGATTTCACAAAGTAGTCCTTCCTTGGTTGTAGACGTGTCACAAAGAGCACTGTTTTTCTAATACTAATATGATTATCTTCTCATACAATTTGATTATAACTCAAGGTTAGTTTTGGGGAAGGCCCAAGTTTAAATATCTAAAACAGTGTACAGAAAAAATGCCATATGGGACTTGACAACTGTTTGACAGTGACCTGAAAGAAGCCCAATTTCAACCATGAGACCTGGGTTATAGTCCCAGGAGCTCTTTTTAATGAGTAATGAAATCTTAGGTTCTCCAAGCCTCAGTTGCCCTATCTGTAAAATGGAGGAACCATATGATCCTGCCATCTCAAGTGGAAAGATAAATTTAAAAATGCTTTATAAGCCATAAAGTCTGTAAAGTCCTAAAATGTGATTATTTTCATAACAAATCTATTTAAGAAAAAAACTTTGAGGGCCCCATACCTGCGTATGTGACTTTTTGTAACTTATACAAAAGACATAATCATAATAAAAGGATCAAAATCTTTCTTTGGTTAAAAAATTCACTAGTGGCCGAGCACGGTGGCTCATGCCTATCCGTGGCTCAATCCCAGCACTTCGGGAGGCCGAGGTGGGTGGATCACGAGGTCAAGAGATCGAGACCATCCTGGTCAACATGGTGAAACCCCATCTCTACTAAAAATACAAAAATTAGCTGGGCATGGTGGTGCGTGCCTATAGTCCCAGCTACTCAGGAGGCTGAGGCAGGAGAATTGCTTGAAGCCAGGAGGTGGAGGTTGTGGTGAGTCGAGATCGCACCATTGCACTCCAGCCTGGGTAACAAGAGTGAAACTCTGTCTCAAAAAAACCCAAAAAAAAACAAAAAAAAAACTGCGGTAATAAGTATATTAGCAATAGAACTTGTGCTATTTAAGATTAAATGATTCTGGCACTGATTCAGCCACAAGGCTTATTGAAGAACATCTCACTGATTCTGATAGAGTTTTAACTGAATAAGCATTAACAGATAAAATCACATGATGAAAGGCATGCATCTTATGACTATAACCAGTGGTCCACAGAGGACATACAGCTTCCAGTGGGTGGGGACTTCTCTAAACTTTCTGGTAAAGTGCCATTTTTCTTTTTCTTTCTTTTCTTTTATTTTTTTTTTTTCTGAGATGGAGTTTTACTCTTGTTGTCTAGTCTGGACTGCAATGGCATGATCTCAGCTTGCTGTAACCTCCGCGTCCCAGGTTCAAGCAATTCTCCTGCATTAGCCTCCAGAGTAGCTGGGATTACGGGCATGCGCCACCGTGCCTGGCTAATTTTGTATTTTTAGTAGAGACGGGGTTTCTCCATGTTAGTCAGGCTGATCTCAAACTCCCGAACTCAGGTGATCCACCTGCCTTGGCCCTCCAAAGTGCTGGGATTATAGGCACGAGCCCTCCAAAGTGCTGGGATTACAGGCATGAGCCACCATGCCTGGCCAGGTACATTTTTCAAGTCCCATTATCTCAGAGGAGACTAAATACAACTGGAGGCACCCTAGGAGAGTGAGCCCGGGTGGAGGCAGAAGTTTGAGGAGGATCTTTAGGCACCTGGTCTTTTGTTTCTTCAAGTTGGAAATGAGAATAATATCCATCACACTTGTGTGATGGTTGTAAGGATCATATATGATGATACATATGACAAAAAAGTTTTAAAAGCATGAAATAATATTCCTGAGATGTATCATAAGGGAGAAATTTCTATTGTCTTTATTAGGATTTAATATAATTTAAGTTTTAAAAGTGTAGGATTTCCTTTTTCAGTCTCTTCAAATTGTTAATAATATTAATGACCAATATTTACCGAGCACTTCCTATGTTCCAGATATTTGTGGATTTTATGGCTTTAATGGATTAAACGAATTTAATTTTTATAAATATCACAAAGGTAGTTTGAATTATTATCCTTATTTTACAGATGAAGAAGTTAATAAATTGCTCAAAATCACCTAGCTAATTAAATGACGGAAGCAGCATTTGAACCACACTTAGCAAGACAGCCAGTTATTAAGTAATCTACTCATCTTCTAAATATGGTCATCTAGAATTATAGAGTGCCCACTGCCTTCTATAAATTCTCAATTGCCTTCTCAGCACCACGATTGAACTTTCAACCATGTTCAAACACATATTTGAAAATGAAGTAAACAAAAACTTCAAAAGAAGTTCTTTTAAAACCAATGTACATCTGCAACTTTTTCATTAGAAGTTGAGATTTCAGAAACACACACAAAAAAACGTAATCCTGATTTGCTATCTGGATTCAGAAAGGAGCTCAGGTATTCCTGAGTTCACTCAAGCTTTGGTGTTCTCACTCAAGCTTTAACTAGTGAACCCGTAGAAAGAACAGGAGAAATTCTACCCACCACCAGTATTCTCAAAAAAGCTTTCAACTGACTCTGAAGGGCAGAGACTATTCTCAGCCCTTTTTATCTTATCTGTAAAATGAGTGAATCTAACCAGGAGGGATTTTAGGAAACAACCTTATTTCACCTTTTTTTTTTTTTTCTTTTCAAATGAGGTCTAAGGACAGGCAGTGACCTCTAATCCTGAGTGTGCTTCCACATTTTCTTGTGTTTTATTTTCAACATAATTCACAGGTTCACATGCTTTCACTTTTTCAAAACCCTTCCACAATCTCTTCATTTTGATATTACAGAAAACCCTGTGAGGCATATAAATTCTTATCTTAAAAGTACTTACTTTTTCTCTCTGGATTCTTGGGAGCCTCAGCCTCACAGCTTCTGTTGTGGCTTCTACCAAGGTTAACGCAGAGCTACTCTTTGGCTCTTTCACTTGGAGTCCATCTGAAAGCAGAACTTCTGGGACAAAAGCCTGAGACAGGATAACCTATTAGGCCCCTTTTCCTGCCTGCTGGCAAGGCAATTAAGTTGAAGGTTTTGATATTGATATACAGCTCTTTTAAGACCTTTCAAATACAGGTCCCTGGTTATCCTTGAGAGATCTGTTCCAGAACTTACCATGGATACCAAAATCTGTGAATGCTCAAGTCTCTGATGTAACTGCCCATCAGTTGAATCCATGGATGCAAACCGACTGTGTGGAGGGCTGACTATATTTGCAGGACAGTTAAAAAGGGTTTTCTTGGCTGAGGGTGGTGGCTCACGCCTGTAATCCCAGCACTTTGGGAGATCAAGGTAGGAGGATTTCTTGAACCCAGGAATTTGAGACTAGCCTGGGCAACATAGCAAGACCCTGTATCTACCAAAAAAAAAAAAAAAAAAAAAGTAGCCAGATGTGGTAATGCACACCTGTGGTCCCAGCTACTTGAGAGGCTGAAGTGGGAGGATTGCTTGAGCCCAGGAGGTTGAAGCTGTAATGTGAGCTGTGATGGAGCCACTCCACTCCAGCCTGGGCAACAAAGCAAGACCTCATCTCAAAGCAAAAGTTGGGGTTCTTCAGTCTTTGACTCCAGGGTACTCTCCCTCCTGAGAACAGGTCCATCTGCATTGCTGGATGCTTGGTGTAAGGTTTATTTACATTTAATGAAAAATATTTTAGTCCAGACTTTCACAAATAAATTTTGTTGAAGTAGAAGTTAACATGGTTAGCAAGTTTTGTTTGTCTTGATTTTATGTCATTTGTGTTTCTGACCAGAGACATTTTCCTTCCCTATCTCATAGTCAACTTCTCAAAGTCTCCTTATCTTCTCTCCCTCCATTAGAGTATCTCTTTTACATGTTTTCCTCTCCCTCTTCTCCTTTGTCTCTTCCTCTCTCTCTCCTTTTTTCCTTTCTTCTTTCTCTTTCCTCCCTTTTTTTCCATTCTTTCCTTCATAGGTTTTAACATAACTCTTAGAGTGCCAGCTGCCACTTAAAAATGCCTGTTGTTTGCATTGTCTAGCCCAGAGAATATTTCTCTCCAAATTCTTTTTACTTTACAATCGCCTTTAAAGTTGCATGCAAATTACATGTGTAAGATTGAGCCAACAAGGTAAAGCACAGCTAAATGCTATCACAAATTATATAGTAGAAATGAGCTCTGAAAAACATAAGACTGTCTTGCAAAAGAGGAAGCAAAAAATTAAAACCAGGTAAACACTCATTCTGCAAAAAAGCAAAAACATAACAAAAAACTTGTGCCAAGTCAGCAGAAGGGAAAAAAATATCTCAATGTAACATTAAAAAGAATTTACCATCCTTTTCTAAAGTACACTCTGACAGGTTAACACTAAGTCATCTGGCACAAAACTAAACATGCATAAAAAGTTTCATATACTTGATAATTCCCTCTAATATTTCAAAATTTTGTTTTTAACATAAACCAAAATGTTTTTGAGAACTGTTTTATTTTTAAGAGAAAAATATTCTGTCTTGTTAAAAGGTGTCCATTTATCCTGTTAACCTTAAATAACTGAGTAGTTCAGTGTCTCAGTAGAGTGTTTCTATTTTTCAAGGCTAGTATCAGGAAGAGAGGCAAGGCACCAAGAAAACTGCACAAGATTTGATACAGTAAGAACTGAATAAGACACTTAGATAAGATTCAGTAGCCAAGGGACTCTGAATTGCCAAAGTGTTCTCTGAGAATTTCAGTATTCTAGATTTCAGTTTGAAATATGGTTTTTTATATCTGAAAAAGAATAAAGATTGGGACAGAGAAAACATTTGATCACTTCTTTTTGTGCCTTTATCCATTCCATACTTCCCATCTAATGTATTTTCCATAGGTTGGAAGTATAGATCTGAGAGGAAGTCTATTTTGTAGGGCACTTGACTAAGTGAACTAGAGAAAGTAGTGCACCAAAACCATCTTTAGCATCCATCACGGGAAACATAAACATATTCCAAACATAATTTTAGACTTTATGCTATGTGAGTCCATACTTGTCCAGAGAAGAACTGCAATCAGTGGTAAACTATAATAAATAATTATGTCTCAGGCCAGGCACGGTGGCTCACACCTGTCATCTCAGCACTTTGGGAGGCTGAGGCAGGTGGATCACCTGAGGTCGGGAGATCAAGACCAGCCTGACAAACATGGAGAAACCCTGTCTCTACTAAAAATACAAAATAAGCTGAGTGTGGTGGCGCATGCCTGTAATCCCAGCTCTTTGGGAGGCTGAGGCAGGAGAATTGCTTGAACCCAGGAGGCAGAGGTTGTGGTTAGCAGAGATCGTGCCATTGCACTCCAGCCTGGGCAACAAGAGTGAAACTCTGTCTCAAAAAATAAATAAGTAAGTAAGTCTCATAGCAAATATCATTCACCTTTGCCAAAGGTTATATAAGCAAGACTTTAAAGGAGAAGCAAAATTATGATAAAGATTAATTAGCTCTTTGGGATAGACTCAAATCTGAATACTTCCTCCAGGAAATAATGTGACCATATGCCCTGGTATAGTTCCATTTTATGTTCATTATCCTAACATAACATTTAGTAGTTCTCCCTTTCATTCTTCTTAAGATACTCTCTCACCCTAGAAAGTGAAATAACATTGATTTTATAGTAGTAATAAATTCTAGCAAATATATTCTACATACCTGCTAATTCTGATTAATACAGCACAGGTGTTCAGCAGATAACTTCTTTTTTTTTTTTTTTTTTTGAGGGGAGTTTGGTTTGTTTTACCCAGGCTGGGGTGCAATGGCGCGATCTCTGCTCACCGCAACCTCCGCCCCCTGGGTTCAGGCAATTCTCCTGCCTCAGCCTCCTGAGTAGCTGGGATTACAGGCACGTGCCACCATGTCCAGCTAATTTTTTGTAGTTTTTAGTAGAGACGGGGTTTCACTGTGTTGACCAGGATGGTCTTGATCTCTTGACCTCGTGATCCACCCGCCTCGGCCTCCCAAAGTGCTGGGATTACAGGCTTGAGCCACCGCGCCCGGCCTGCAGATAACTTCTTAACATGGTTGACAGTGACCACTGGCAGGGTCCCTAAATGCATTAGTGGCTAAGCTAGGGTGCAGCTTGACAGGAGAAACCAGTCCCAGAGTATTTACCCCCTGACGCCTATCACTTTGGCTTCCTGTTCCCATTCAGAACAGACTCAGTGAAGGGGAGAATCTGTCATTTGGCTTGAAAGTCAATGAATAGGATTCTTCAAATATGTAAGGCATGCCTATTGATTATTTAGGTCTTTAGATTTTCTTAAATGTCTCAAAACTAAGCATAAGGTACTTCTTTGGAAGAATCTAGTTAACTCTGTTGTGATATGTCATAGTAAAGTAGGCATATGTTAAAGAATCACTGTACTTCAACTTTTACAGCTAGTGATGTTTTAGGAACCATTTAAAACCTAATAAGAGAGCTTTTAGAAATATTATATAGAATCATTAGAAATAGTTGTGCAATGTAAATCTCATATATTCTCAGATTCATGTTTATAGCTGTTGTTGTGGGTATTTTTTTTCTTCTTCAAAAGAAACCTTAATAATGCATTAAAAAAAAAACAAACCCAGTGTCACTACCAAGATTGGGTGATTAACTACCTTATGATATTTCTTTTATCCAAGCTGCTTTATAAAGGAAAACAAAAACAACAATAAAGGAAACATACCAATTTATTCTCTACTAATATAGTATTGAACATTATTGAAAAAAAGTATGAAATACTGGAATGCAACACAGCAATTTCATTACCCATTGCAGTTTTGGGTCATATACTATATATAAAGAGTAACTACTTCATTGGTTGGAGACCACAATGGAGGAATACAGAATTTGATGACAGATTTTTAAATGGAAATATTATCCCAAAGCATTTGCTTTTCAAAATTTTGCCAACATTACAGACAAACCATCTTATTTTTTTCTTTTGGTGGTTGAGGGTAACAGTGGCAGTGGGCTGGGAGTGCAGGAATAATAAAGCAAATGAAGGGTGAGCAAATTTAAAAAAATCCTTAGCCAATAATCATACATCAGCACTTGGATTTTAAAGTAGCTATTAAAAATTCTTCACAGATGCCTCAAGTGATACATCTTCTAAATGAAGGTCCTGCATTTAATATTTGCATACCTTATTATTGACATTAAATCTGGTGGTTTTTAAGACATCTTTCACTTCAAAGCAAGTTTCTGGATTTCATTCTCTTACTCAAGATTTTAGCTGTATGATGAATCTCATGGCTAGATTATGGTGTCTACATTTTCTAAACATTTTCAAACCATTTTTCTTTATCGCAATGGAATTCTTGGTAGGAACTGAAACCTTCCAGGATACACTTGATTGTTCTAGAGAGCACAGGCTCTGGAGTTAGCCAGGAATTGTCCCAATCCAAGTGCTGTCACTTTTCCCTGAGCCTCAGTTTCCTCTTCTGCAGAGTGGAGAAAATACACTGTAGGATGGTTTTGAGTATTGATTGAATTATGTGAAAAGCACTTTAAAGCACTTAATAATGAGTGTTTGTTTATATTCCACTTTTTTCCAAAAATAATTTGATAGCTTATAAAAATACAAAAAATAGACAAACCAAGTACCCATTTATTTATTTCTTCTAACCATCTTTTTTTTAGCAATGTTAAAGAAAATTGGGGAAACAGTCTGATTACAAAGTAAAATATTAATTGCAAAGAATTTGAATATTAGGGAAGGTATGAAGAAGATGCATCTCCTTCATTTTTTCCCAACATAGCAATTTTTAACATAAATTAGGATTGCATAAAATTAACATATTTACCTCCTGCTTTTTTTTCAAGTTCAATTAGATCATAGGCATTTTTGTTGTCATTATATATTCTCTCCAAATATTTTCTGATTTCAAAATCGATCAGTTGTATGTACTATAATTAATGCCATCCAACATATTATCTTTCGGTTATAAACAAAAATGCAATGAAAAATTTTTCAGATGTTTACTATTTTGGAAATACCATCTCATCATTGGTGGTATTTGTTTATTTTTTTCCCACTTAGCCTTTTAAATTTATGACTTTTGAAAGGTTTTAAATTTTATGTAACCATTGTCGTAAATTGTTTTCCTTTGTAATTTATTTTACTTTTTAGATGTTTAGAAAGTTCTTTCCTATTCCAAGGTCAGTAAATAGTTTCCCTATATCATCTTGTGTTTTTATAATTCATTATTGTTTTTAACTTTTTACAAAAATTTAATTATATTTTAAGTTCCAGGACACATGCTCAGGACATGCAGATTTGTTACATAGGTAAACATGTGCCATGGTGGTTTGCTGCACTGATCGACCCATCACCTAGGTATTAAGCCTTGTTTGCATTAACTATTTATCCTGATGCTCTCTCTCCCCATATCACCACCCCCACCACCAGAAGACCCCAATCTGTGTTGTTCCCATCCCTGTGTCCATATGTTCTCATTGTTCAGCTCCCACTTATAAGTGAGAACATGCGGTGTTTGGTTTTCTGGTCCTACGTTAGTTTGCTGAGGATAATGGCTTCCAACTCCATCCATGTACCTGCAAAGGACATGATCTCATTTGTTTTTATGTCTGCAGAGTATTCCATGTTATATATGTATCACATTTCCTTTTTTTTTTTTCTCTGAGATTGAGTCTCGCTCCATTGCCAGTCTAGAGTGCAGTGGCATGATCTCGGCTCACTGCAGCCTCCTCCTCCCTGGTTCAAGTGATTCTCCTGCCTCAGTTTCCAGAATAGCTGGGACTACAAGCGTGTGCCACAACACCCAGCTAATTTTTGTATTTTTAGTAGAGACAAGGTTTCACCATGTTGGCCAGGATGGTCTTGATCTCTTGACCTCGTGATCTGCCTGTCTTGGCCTCCCAAAGTGCTGGGATTACAGGCGTGAGCCACTGCACCTGCCCTGTACCACATTTTCTTTATCCAGTGAATCACTGATTCACTGATGGGCATTTGGGTTGATTCCATGTCTTTGCTTTTGTGAATAGTCTGCAATTAACATACATGTACATGTATCTTTATAATAAAATAATTTATATTCCTTAGGGTAGATACTCAGTAATGAGATTGCTGGGTCAAATGGTACTTCTGGTTCTGGGTGTTTGAGGAATCAGTACATTGTCTTCCACAATGGTTGAACCAATTTACTTGCCTGCCAACATTGTAAAAGTATTCCTATTTCTCCATAGCCTCAACAGCATCTGTTGTTTCTTGACTGTTTAATAATAGCCATTCTGATTAGCATGAAATGGTATCTCATTGTGGTTTTGATTTTCATTTCTCTGATGATCACTGATGTTGAGCTTTTTTTCATGTTTGTTGACTGCATAAATGTCATCTTTTGGTTGGCACAGTGGTTCATGCCTGTAATTCCAGCACTTTGGGAGGCCAAGGCACATGGATCACCTGAGATCAGGAGTTCAAGACCAGCCTGGCCAACATGGTAAAACCCGGTCTCTACTAAAAAGACAAAAAATTAGCTGGGTGTGGTGGCACATGCCTGTAAACCCAGCTACTCAGAAGGCTGAGGCAGGAGAATCGCTTGAACCTGGGAGGCAGAGGTTGCAGCAAGCAAAGATCATGCCATCATACTGCAGCCTGGGTAACAAGAGTGAAACTCAAGGTCAAAAGAAAAGTCATCTTTTGTGAAAGGTCTGTTCATGTCCTTTGTCTACTTTTTATTGGGGTTGTTTTTTTCTCGTAAATTTGTTTAAGTTCCTTATGGATTGTGGATATTAGACCTGTGTCAGATTGATTGCAAAAATTTTCTGCCATTCTGTAGGTTGTCTGTTCACTCTGATGATAGTTTCTTTTGCTGTGCAGAAGCTCTTTAGTTTAATTAGATCCCATTTGTTAATTTTTGCTTTGGTTGCATGCAAAATTCTTGCTTTTGATGTTTTCGTCATGAAATCTTTGCCTGTGCCAATGTCCTTAATAGTATTGTCTAGATTTTCTTCTAGGGATTTATAGTTTGGGGTTTTACATCTAAGTCTTTAATCCATCTCGAGTTAATTTTTGTATAAGAAAGATGTCCAGTTGTAATTTCTGCATAAGGCTAGCCACTTTTCGCAGCACTGTTTATTATATAGGGAATACTTTCCTCATTAGTTGTTTTTGTCAGGTTTGTTGAGGAGTGGACGGTTGTAGATGTGCAGTCTTATTTCTGAGATCTCTATTCTATTCTGTTTGTGTTTGTGTCTGTTTTTGTACCAGTACCATGCTGTTTTGGTTACTGTAGCCTCATAATATAGTTTGAAGTCAGTGTGAGGCCTCCAGCTTTGTTCTTTTTACTTAGGATTGTTTTAGTTATACAAGCTCTTTTTTGATTCAATATACATTTTAAAGTAGTTTTTTTCTAATTCTGTGAAGAATGTCAATGGTAGTTTGATGGGAATAGCATTGAATCTATAAATTACTTTGGGCAGTATGGCCATTTTCATGATACTAATTCTTCCTATCCATGAGCATGGAATATTTACCCATTTGTTTGTGTCCTCTCTGATTTCCTTGAGCAGTGGTTTGTAGTTCTCTTTGAAGAGGTCCTTCCCTTCCCTTGTTAGCTGCATTCCTAGGTATTTTCTTTTCTTTGTAGCAATTGTGAATGGGAGTTCATTCATGATTTGGCTCTCTACTTGTCTATTATTGGTATATAGAGAATGCTAGCAATTTTTGCACATTGATTTTTGTATCCTGAGACTTTGCTAAAGTTGCTTATCAGCTTAAGAAGTTTACAATTGGGTGGATCCAAGATGGCCGTTTAGGAACAGCTCAGGATTGCAGCTCCCAGTGAAAGCGCAGAGGGTGAGTGGACGCCACATTTTTATTGCCCACAGTCTAGGAAATTCCCAGGCGGAGGAGCTCCATGGGTCGCAAGCGCAGCTGTTTCGGCCAGAACGGCTGTGTCGGCCGGCGCCACTGATTTGCCCCGCACGGCTGCTTTGTCAGCGCCCCGGCACAGCAGTTCTCCGTACAAAATACACTGGTCCGGGTGCCCTTTTGGCTGGCGATTGGAGCCATGGGAAGTCACCCATTCATCTGTTTAAAAAGGGGACTGAACAGGGAATCAGGACAGTAGATCCCAGGGCAAAAAAAGCGCCACGAATCTCTGCCACTGTTTAAGCCAGTGCAGTGAGTCACCACCCGGGAAAACACACAGATCCCAGCACCTCTTCAACAGGCAACTGGAACACCAACTTAAAAAAAAAAAAAAAAAATGCTCTGAGGCAGGGAGCCAGGCGATCAGGCTCGGCTGGTCCCACCCCCAAAAAAGAACAGCAATTAGAATCTCTCTGGATTGAGAGTTTCACAGCAAGTGCAGCTGAACCGGGGATGGTCCAGCTCTGTGGGGGAGGGGCGTCCGCCATTACCGTGGCAGTCCAAAACTACAGAGGCAGTCAACCAATGCTGAGGCAGCCTGCCGTTGTCAAGGCAACCCACCATTACTGAGGCAGCCCGCCATTACCAAGGCAACCCACCACTATAGAGAGAGTCCGCCATAACAGAGGCGGGCCACCATTGCCGAGGCAGTTCTAACTACACCCATATAAACAGGACTGCAGGAAAGTTCACTTGGCAGCTGGGCGGAGCCCACAGCAGCTCAGCAAAGCCTCTACAGACAGACAGTGACTAGGCTGCCTTCTTGCTGGGCAGGGCAGCTCTGAAGGAAAAAAAAAGAAGGCAGCAGCATAACGGAAACTCATCAATAAAGCCCTAAATCCCTGGGACAGAGCACCTGGGAACAAAAAGCAGTTTGAGTTCTGCTGCAGCAGACCTAAACGTACCTGCCCAGCAGCTCTGAATCAACAACGGAGCTCACAGCTCAGCACTAGAGCTCCTATAAAGAACAGACTATCTCCTCAAGTAGCTCCCTGACCCCTGTATATCCAAAGAGACACCTCATAAAGGAGAGATCAGACTGACACTTGGCGGGTATACTTCTGGGACAAAGATAGCAGAAGAAGAAAACTTGTAACAACCCTTACTGTTCTGCAGCTGCTGCAGATGATCCCCAGGCAAGCAGGGCCTGGAGTGGACCTCAGCACACCCACAGCAGAGGGGCCAGACTGTTAGAAGGAAAACTAAAAACAGAAATAACTTCATCATCAACAAACAGAACGTCCATTCAGAGACCCAATCTGAAAGCCAGCAACTGCAAAGATGACAGGGGGACAAATCTATAAAGATGGGAAGAAACCAGCGCAAAAAGGATAAAAACACCCGAAACCAGAACACCTCTCCTCCTTCAAGGGATCGCAACTCCTCACCAGCAAAGGAACAAGGTTGGATGGAGAACGAGTGTGATGAAATGACAGAATCAGACTTCAGAAGGTGGGTAGTAAGAAACTTCTGTGAACTAAAAGAACATGTTCTAACCCAATGCAAAGAAACTAAGAACCTTGAAAAAAGATTTGACAAAATGCTAACAAGAATGGACAAAATAGGAATATAAGTGAATTGATGGAGCTGAAAAACAACACAAGAACTTCGCAAAGCATGCACAAGTATAAACAGCTGAATTGACCAAGCAGAAGAAAGGATATCAGAGGTCGAAGATCAACTCAAATAAAACAGGAAGGCAAGAATAGAGAAAAAAGGGTAAAAAGGAATGAACAAAGTCTCCAAGAAATGTGGGACTATGTGAAAAGACCTAATCTACGTTTGATAGGTGTACCTGAATGCGACGAAGAGAATGAATCCAAGCTGGGAAATACTCTTCAGGATATTATCCAGGAAAACTTCCCCAACCTACCAAGGCAGGCAAATATTCAAGTCCAGGAAATACAGAGAACACCACAAAGATATTCGTCAAGAAGAGCAACCCCAAGGCACATAATCGTCAGATTCACCAGGGTGGAAATGAAGGAGAAAATGCTAAGGGCAGCCAGAGAGAAAGGTCGGGTTACCCACAAAGGGAAGCCCATCAGACTCACAGCAGATCTCTCAGCAGAAACCCTACAAGCCAGAAGAGAGTGGGGGCCAATATTCAACATCCTTAAAGAAAAAAACTTTCAACCCAAAATATCCTATCCAGCCAAACTAAGCTTCATAAGTGAAGGAAAAATAAAATCCTTTGTGAACATGCAAGTACTCAGAGATTTCGTTACCACCAGGCCAGCTTTACAAGAGCTCCTGAAAGAGGCTTACACATATAAAGGAACAACTAGTACCAGCCACTCCAAAAACATGCCAAATGGTAAAGAGAATCAATACAATGAAGAATCTGCATCAACTAATGGCCAAAACAGCCAGCTAGCACCAAAATAGCAGTATCAATTCACACATAACAATATTAACGCTAAATGTAAATGGACTAAATGCCCCAATCAAAAGACACAGACTGGC
>NW_022436941.1:45571807-45575143 GCF_009761245.1 Sapajus apella
AGCAGGAGTTGCAATTCTCATCTCTGATAAATTAGACTTTAAAGCAAGAAAGATCAAAAGAGACAAAGAAGGACATTACATAATGGTAAAAGGATCAATGCAACAAGAAGAGCTAACGATCCTAAATATATATGCACCCAATACAGGAGTACCCAGATACATAAGGCAAGTTCTTAATGACTTACAAAGAGACTTAGACTGCCACACAATTATAGTGGGAGACTTTAACACCCCATTGTCAATATTAGACAGATCAACCAGACAGAAAATTAACAAGGATATCCAGGACTTGAACTCAGACCTGGACCAAGCAAACCTAATAGACATTTACAGAACCCTCCACCCCAAATCCACAGAATATACATTCTTCTCAGCACCACATCACACCTACTCTAAAATTGACCACATAATTGGGAGTAACTCACTCCTCAGCAAATGCAAAAGAATGGAAATCATAACAAACAGTCTCTCAGACCACAGTGCAATCAAGTTAGAACTTAGAATTCAAAAACTAACCCAGAACTGCACAGCTTCATGGAAACTGAACAGCTTGCTCTTGAATGTTGACTGGATAAACAATGAAATGAAGACAGAAGTAAAGATGTTCTTCGAAACCAACGAGAATGAAGACACAACATACCAGAATCTCTGGGACACATTTAAAGCAGTCTCTAGAGGAAAATATATAGCAATAAGTGCCCACATGAGAAGCAAGGAGAGATCAAAAATTGACACCCTGTCATCAAAATTGAAAGAGCTAGAAGAGCAAGATCAAAAAAACTCAAAGTCTAGCAGAAGGCAAGAAATAGCTAAGATCAGAGCAGAACTGAAAGAGATAGAGACAGAAAAACCCTTCAAAAAATCAATAAATCCAGGAGCTGGTTTTTTGAAAAGATCAACAAAATAGACCACTAGCCAGATTAATAAAAAAGAAAAGAGAAAATAACCAAATTGATGCAATAAAAAACGATAAAGGGGATATCACCACAGATTCCACAGAAATTCAAACCATCATCAGAGATTATTACAAACAACTCTAGGCACATAAACTAGTAAACCTGGAAGAAATGGATAAATTCCTGGACACATGCCTCCTCCCAAGCCTAAACCAGGAAGAAGCTGAAACCCTGAACAGACCCATAACAAGGTCTGAAGTTGAGGCAGCAATTAAGAGCTTACCACCCAAAAAAAGCCAAGGTCCAGACGGGTTCACAGCCGAATTCTACCAGACATACAAAGAGGAGCTGGTACCATTCCTTCTGAAACTATTCCAAACAATAAAAAAACAGGGAATTCTTCCCAAATCATTTTAAGAGACCAACATCATCCTGATTCCAAAACCCGGCAGATACTCAACAAGAAAAGAAAACTTCAGGCCAATATCCATGATGAATATAGATGCAAAAATCTTCAATAAAATACTGGCAAGCTGATTGCGACAGCACATCAAAAAGCTTATCCACCACGATCAAGTAGGTTTCATCCCGGGGATGCAAGGCTGGTTCAACATATGCAAGTCTATAAACGTAATTCACCACATTAACAGAACCAAAGACAAAAACCACATGATTATCTCAATTGATGCAGAGAAGGCCTTTGACAAAATTCAACAGCCCTTTATGCTAAAAACCCTCAATAAGCTAAGTATTGACGGAACGTATCTCAAAATAATAAAAGCTATTTACGACAAACCAACAGCCAATATCATACTGAATGGGCAAAAACTGGAAGCATTCCCCTTAAAATCTGGCACTAGACAAGGATGCCCTCTCTCACCACTCCTTTTCAATATAGTACTAGAAGTTCTAGCCAGAGCAATCAGGCAAGGAAAAGAAATAAAGGGTATTCAAATAGGAAAGGAGGAAGTCAAATTGTCTCTATTTGCAGACGACATGATTGTATATCTAGAAGACCCCATCGTCTCAGCCCAAAATCTCCTGAAACTGATAAGCAACTTCAGCAAAGTCTCAGGATACAAAATTAATGTGCAAAAATCACATGCATTCCTATACACCAATAACAGACTTAAAGGGAGCCAAATCAAGAATGAACTTCCATTCACAATTGCCACAAAGAGAATAAAATACCTAAGAATACAACTAACAAGGAACGTAAAGGACCTCTTCAAGGAGAACTACAAGTCACTGCTCAATGAAATAAGAGAGGACACAAACAGATGGAGAAACATTACATGTTCATGGTTAGGAAGAATCAATATCGTCAAAATGGCCATACTGCCCAAAGTAATTTACAGATTCAACGCTATCCCCATCAAGCTACCAATGACCTTCTTCGCAGAACTGGAAAAAACCACCTTAAACTTCATATGGAACCAAAAGAGAGCCCGCATAGCCAAGTCAATTCTAAGCAAAAAGTACAAAGTGGGAAGCATCACACTACCGGACTTCAAACTATACTATAAGGCTACAGTAATCAAAACAGCATGGTACTGGTACCAAAACAGAGATATAGACCAATGGAACAGAACAGAGGTCTCTGAGGCAACACAACATATCTACAACCATCTGATCTTTGACAAATCAGACAAAAACAAGCAATGGGGAAAGGATTCCCTGTTTAATAAATGGTGTTGGGAAAACTGGCTAGCCATGTGCAGAAAGCAGAAACTGTACCCCTTCCTGACACCTTATACTAAAATTAACTCCAGATGGATTAAAGACTTAAACATAAGACCTAACACCATAAAAAACCCTAGAAGAAAATCTAGGTAAAACCATTCAGGACATAGGTGTAAGGCAAGGATTTCATGACCAAAACACCAAAAGCATTGACAACAAAAGCCAAAATAGACAAATGGGACCTAATCAAACTCCACAGCTTCTGCACAGCATAAGAAACAGTCATTAGAGTGAATTGGCAACCAATAGAATGGGAAAAAATTTTTGCAGCTTACCCACCTGAAAAAGGGCTGATATCCAGCATTTACAAAGAACTAAAACAGATTTACGAGAAAAAAACAAGCAAGCCCATTCAAAAGTGGGCAAAGGATATGAACAAATACTTTACAAAAGAAGACATACATGAGGCCAACAAACATATGAACAAATGCTCATCATCACTGATGATCAGTGATGTGCAAATCAAAACTACATTGAGATACTATCTCATGCCAGTTAGAATCGCGATCATTAAAAAATCTGGAGACAACAGATGCTGGAGAGGATGTGGAGAAATAGGAACACTTTTACACTGTTGGTGGGAGTGTAAATTAGTTCAACCATTGTGGAAGACAGTGTGGCGATTCCTCAAGGACCTAGAAATAGAAATTCCATTTGACCCAGCAATCCCATTACTGGGTATATATCCAAAGGATTA
>NW_022436941.1:45575543-45641905 GCF_009761245.1 Sapajus apella
AAAAAAAAGTTTATGATTGAGATGATAGGGTTTTTAAGATATAGGATCATGTCATCTGCAAACAGAGACAGTTTGACTTCCTCTCTTCCTATGTGAATATCCTTTATTTCCTTCTCTGACCTGATTGCCCTGACCAGAACTTCCAATACTGTTGTATAGATGTGTTGAGAGAGGGCATCCTTGTCTTGTGCCAGATTTCAAGGGGAATGCTTCCAGTTTTTGCCTATTCAGTATGATATTGGCTGTGGGTTTGTCATAAATGGCCCTTATTATTTTGAGGTGTGTTCTGTTAACACCTAGTTTATTGAGTTTTTAATTTGAAGGGATGTTGAATGTTATCGAAGATCTCTTTTTGCATCTATTGAAATAATCATGTGGTTTTTAGATCTGTTTATGTTATGAATTACTTTATTGATTTGTGAATGTTGAACCAGCCTTGCATCTCAGGGTTGAAGCTGACTTGATTGTGATAGATACTAATTTCTTAAAATTAATATGGAATGCATTTGGGGCTGTTTGAGGTAGATATTAAGATAGATTTGGGCTATCTCAGATTTGATAGTCTATTTTAAGTAGGATTTAACATAACTTTCTCCAAATAGTTAACACAACTGCCCAATAACAGTACTTCCTTATTTCCTTTGTGTATGACACCTTATCGTATATCAATCGTTTTATGCCCATATCTCATTTTAATTAAATATGGAGTACACTGAATGCCTCCTCATGATTTCTCTTTTGTAAAATTTCTTAGCTATACTTACCTATTTACTGGTCCAAACAGATTTTAGAAACACTATTAAGTTCTCCCAATTTTCTCCACTCTGAATATTAGGATTTGCTTGAAATTTCACTAAACCTATATATTCAACTGAAAAAAAATCGTATATGTTTTGTACCTATCTTGCTGAGGTTCTACCTAGGTATTTCATATATTTGTTACTGCAAAATATTTTTTCACATAATTTTGAGCTGGAAGACATTCTCAATGGACTTTCATTGTACAACCAGCATGCTTCAACTGGTTTGATTTATTCTGTATGTGCTTAAATATTTACCAGTACTTTGCTTCATAGACATAAATGAACTTAGCTGGTATTTGAGATGAGAATACTACGGGACACAGAATTGGGGCAGTCCAACTTCGTAGTTTTGAAAGGAACAGGAAAAAGCCACTGGTTATTCATTTTACTCTACCGTACACAATTGTATAGATGAAACTAACACTTTATTACTGGAAAGTGTGAAAGATAAGAAATTGATGCACCGTCTGTCATGACAAGTGAATGGTGACTTCTGAAGACAGTAGGGAACCCTGAGTGGCTAACTGTTCCCGATACCATTATTATGCTTTATGCATCTCATCTACCTGACAATCCATTTTGGCATAAGCAAGATGAATAATATAGACAAATTTCTTCATATGAATTGAATTTAAAATGAAGGCTCTAAGTAATTGGTATCTATACCAAAGATTGTTATAAAACTGGCCTCCATGTCCTCAGTCCCAGTGTATGCTGTTGTCCTTGGAGGAGGCACACACATTCACTTGCCTTATTTCTGAGGTGGCGGAATGCCAGCCCTGGCCAAGTGTTCACAGTGTAGAGTGCTTTAGACTCTTCTGAAATGAAAGTCAGTATGTAAATGTGCAACATGACATTATTATTCTAGCTTCCTGGCTGCTTTCAGCAAGCACTGACTGCCACATGAGGTCTCAAGTGTTCTGGCATAGTGTGCAAGTGTTCAAAGAAGTTAAAGTAATGAAATTGGATCTACATTTCCACAGATATTCAAGCTGGCATGGAGGAATGGAGTCAAAGAATCAGGGTTGGATGGTCTCCACCAAACAGCCTAGGCAAGTGCCTGTGATGCCAGGCTACTAAGCAGAATTTTCAATTGTGAAAGGCCACCACTATTTCTTCCTTTGGGTCTAAAATTGCAAAATATGCACATCTCTCCTAGGCTCACACCACTCTTTAGGTGGTTTAATGTTCAATCTCCAACCATCTATTACCTGAAGCACACCAGCTTTGCTTAAATTCAACGTTTTAAAATGAAGAACTAAGTACAAAAAAAAAGAAAAAAAATGTTTAGTTAGAACCTAATACAGCATATACTACTGTATATAATATATGACTTATTTTTAAGAAGTTGGTCAGGCTTAGTATGTATATGATCTAAGCAGTATCCACATAGATTTCAGGTTTTGGTGGTTTGTGTTTTTTGCAGTTTTCATTGCTCACAAATCTCAATTGCATCCAGCATTCTCTGCTGCTGAAATATCTGAGCCACAACAAAAGCTGGGTATGTGGGATCAAAAAAATGGGTCCACTAAGTAGTGTCTCAGTGGATCCAGAAGCACTGTAGAATCTGGGTTTAGTAATTCTGGGACCTCCCCTCTGTCTTATACCTTCCTCCCCAAAATGTTTCTTCTGCTCATCAGGACAAGAACAATGGAACCCAAGTCTCTTGCTTTGCAGCCACCTTTGTAAGCACAAATCCATGATGCTGGGTCCCTTTCCTCCTCATGTCCCTTAAAATCCTGATATTTTCATGGGTTCCAATTATCCATTTATACACACATAAAAATGAAGTTTATTTAAAAATGTAAGAGAGGGACAACACAAAGAATTCAAGCAATGAAGAAAACCTTTACTCATACAGAATTTTTTTTTTTTTATTGCATTTTAGGACAGTGAAAAAAAGGGATTTATAAATAAAATCTACGCCATCCAGGAGGTATGTGTCAGTGTCCAGAACATCCTAGATGAAGTGGCTTCCTTTGGCGAAAGGATAAAGAAGTGAGTGACGGTGACATGTAAGCCCCAGTCTTCCGTAGGACAGGGTGTCTATTTGTTTCTCACAGGGTGAAATGCCACATTCCTTTTGGCAGGGGACACTCCTTCTGGGTGATCTATTGCTCAGTTTTATCATTATTTACTTTATTTCTGCCAGTCTTTGGCTTTATGAAAGTTCTGTCAATTTCCTTCCTGAAATTTAGAACATATTGGTTGGAAAGAAGTCACACTTGTAGCTTTGAAGAAATAACACCGTCCTAAATTTTAGCACATTTTTCACTGTGAAAGACTTTGTTCTTAAACGGAGTATGAAACTGTGATAGGAAAAAATAAACCAAGCTAAATGAGAATTTCAGGTAATTAAGATACACCTACATTTTATTATTGGTCTAGTTACATTTTCATCAAGTGACTAAATTTTTTAAAAAATTGTATTTATGGTACCCTGTAAAAATATTTTTTCAAGTATGTATTTAAATAGCTGAGATCATAATTATCAATAAACTAATGATTTGTCATTTAGAAAATACAATTTTTAAAATTATAAAAACCGAATCCCTATTCCTTAATTTTTTAAAATAAGGAAATATATCTTCACTGAGTTCTAATGCAAAATTAAGAAACTTAAATTCTTAATCTTATATACTTATGTTTTACTTAAAACAGTGTTATATTTTTTTAAAAACAAGATATATTTATAAGAATTACCAGTTAAAAGTATTACATACTTCTAAATTATGTAAAAATTGGCCTATATAATGATTGCTAATGGTCTACTCAAGAAGGGGTGCCAAATTCCGGAGAAACCTTTATTTTCCTAGTTTCATGTATCTGTTCTTTGTTTATTATTCATAACCAAAAGTTTTCTACAGATTTGAATCCTTGAGCATACAATGAATTTGAAAAGGAGTAAATTATTTAAACTAAAGGTATGAGTCACTCATTTGGTGCCTTTCATGTTACAAGGGATAATGCATTTTGTTTTGTATAATAATTTTGTTTGATATATTCCCACATGTCCAGGTGTTGAGTTTCTACTTTATTATATCAGACAGAACAGCCCCCCTCACTCCCAGCTGTGCCTTTAGGAAGCATTCGGTTTTGGCTTTCTGAAGACTGTTCCCATATCTTTTCTCTCTCCTCCTTCCTCTGTGTATTTTCTTCCATCTCCAATAATATTTACCTGTCCTCTACACACTATCCACTGAAACAGTATGAAGCCATGAATTTGGGGCATTTCCCCATTGAGTGTTGTCTTTTATCTGGGGTACACTGTGAGCTAATACCTGACAGAAACATCTCATTTATACCAAAAGACCAAGGATCAGGCTAGTGAATGCCTGAGAAGCAGCTCCTTTGTAACTCTAGGTGGTAGAAGGCCTCAGAACAGATGCTTGGCTGGAAAACATGATGACTAGCTACGGGATATGACCAGATCCTGGTGGTGTTCCAGCCTTTGGAAAACCTGGGTTTTGTAGAACTTCCTATGCTAAGCTAAGGTACAGGAATATGGCATAGGAGCCAGTGAGTCTTGTAGGACCCATCTCTCCCGCAAAATGATCTTTTGCATGCTAAAAGAGAAATTCTCCTGGGGTCACATGAAATTTAAAGCATCTATCCAGAAAGCAGATTCAGAAGCAATCTTTAAGCACAAAATGAAAGGGCTCTATAATTACCATGTCTTGTTACTAAATAATCTTTCCAGAACTTTCTTGAATTGCATCCTTTTTTGGGGGAAGATCATATTCTAGATTTAGATTCCATAATGCAGAGAGTAGAAATAGAAAAGGGCAGTCTTTTTTTTTTTTTTTCTAACAGCCACACTGAGATTCTTTGCCATTTATCCTTCCAATAGGAGTAATAAGAACACAGGGAGTTCTTCAGTGGGGCTGCCCAGAAGGAAGGTTTTCTGAGTGAAGAGCCAGTGCCCTCACACATGGAGTAGTGTGATGGATAGCTCTGAGCTGAGCTGCAGGAAAGCAAGCAGACCCTCAGCCTTCTGTTCTCTCCACAAGCAAGCAGAAGCAAAGGTGTCCATCAGGAAGGGAAGGCATGATCCTTTACCTGGTGACAGTTACAGATGCTCACAGTTGACCATAAGAGGAAAAAGACAAAGACAGAAAAGCCAGACCCGAAGGGTTACTGAAAATAGAATACCCAGATTGACCCAACATTGGCTCATTTGGTAGAAAAAACAATTTTAGGCAATAATTTTGACCTAGAGAGAGACAAAAAGCAAGCTACGTGCCACAAAGCTACAGAACAACTAATTACTAATTATGCTGAGGCACTGTATAGAAGAAAATCTCTTAGCAATCATCCTTTATTGGGAAAAAATTGCCCTGAAAAAACTCACCTCAAGTAAGTACAACATACAGTACCAGGAAATTAGAAGAAATAAAAGACAGTAACATTTTTCTACCTGAACAATACGTTTTTCTGAAGTGTCTTAGGGGCCCTTCTCACTGTCTCATAAGAAAAAAGTACCATAATTGAAATTCCTTGAGTTGATTAGTTCTAATAATTTCAACTTGATTCACATAAACATGTTACCATCACAACGACTTTTTTATTCTTGACAGAATAAAAGCTATCCCATTTTACAAATGGAGAAAGGGTTAGAGAGGTTGACTCAGCTAAATCCACATAACAGAATCTAGGCTTTGAATACAGATCTGCTAACTTCTTGGTCACACGACATGATATGTTTGTTAGTTCCTCTTTAGTGAATGAACTCTTAGGAGAAATTTGAAAGAATGCGATGGTATGCTTGTAAATGGTGATATATTTATATGCCCAACCCTGGAGGCTCTATATAGTGTTTCTATTTTCTTTATAATTTTGGCACACTCTTAAGTACCAGACTGGCTTCCACACAAAAAGGCTTAAATGATTACAATCGTCCCATGTTCCATTTTCCTGATTTTCTACTCCATATTTTTTGCCTTTGTCTTCATTTTTCTTTTCCCTTTTTGTCTCAGTAAATTCCTTCCCATCTCCTCAGTACTTTTTTTTTTTTTGTAACTTATTCTGTTCATTGGTCTTGTTTCTGTTTGCTATTCTGTCTTATCGTCAATACTGAGTCTTGCAGCCTTCTCTGACTCAGCCTTCTCCATTACCAATTACTTTTGCCAGAATGCTCTCCTTCACAAGAAGTACATGAGAGATAATAGTAAGAAATGCTGATTTTATTTCGTAATTACCTATGTATTTCTGGGAAGAAGGTCAATGATGAGAGGTGAAGTTTTGCAAGGCTAACTGTTCTGTTCTTTCCTGATTTCCAGTTCTATTTGAAACATAGCTGAGGTAGGAAGTGAGTATTCCTCTAAGGAATTCTAACATTCAGAGGATTTTTTACATAACCATGCTGGCAACATTTGATTCCCAATGTGGGGAATACTGAGAGTTGACAGAAGAAAGAATGGTAGGCCCAGGGGCATTCCCCTCTGAAAAGTTGGAGAAAACGGGGATGGTTACTTGTCTTAGTAGTAGAAAAATAAAGATCTTTTTCCATGTGGGAAGTCACCCAAGTAGTGCAAGAGCTTTAGATGCTGAAGTCACCTGGGACAATCTGGAGAAACTGGCAGCAAGACTCTTTACCTGGGCCCTGTGTTCATGGAATTGAGCAGATTATGACAAACTAGCCTGTGTCTTCTGATAACCTATTACAATTGGAATCTATTCCAGAGAGAAATGCCGACTAACTAGGTCCCAAGTTAAGTCAGAATCATATGTATTTCAATATTTGAAAAAAGTATGAAGTACTCAGATTGCTGATGTGTTAATTTTTCATTCAGTACTTTCAACTGGACTGTCCCATTCTTAAGCTGGCTGGCCATTGTAGCCCTCTGTGTGTTGACAGTCATCCTGTACTGCATTCCGCTGAGATACATTGTCCTTGTCTGGGGTAAGTAAACCTTCCCAGCCTCCCCCAAACTGTCTTAGCTGCTACGAACAAACTGTGTTTAAGAGATGAGTTACACTGTCAGCAGTTCTCTGTATTTATGGTCATGAAGCTACTCCATGATGAAAAGAGACAGGTCAGTTAAAAATCACAACAGTATAAAGATTTAGGTCTACCTGCAAAATGTATTTTTCTTATCTGGCACACTAGGTTTCATCATACTATAAACATGTGAGTTGTAAAGATTCTTCATATATCAAAGTGTAGCTTTGTCTAGATATCCCTCTGATTTATTTTCACCACTTATATACAAACAGAGGCATTTCAATCCATATGGTGCATTTAAGAAAATATGCTTTCTTTGCTGTTGTATTTTATCTTGTGGAAGTATATGTAAACATGGTACTATACATGGCTGCCTGTTTAAGAGGTCACCTTTAGCATTTGGGAAAAGGGTCCTTGGCACTTGCAGGTTCCTTAGTAAGACCCCTTTATGTGAACTAAATAAGACTGTTTCTATAAATACCTACATTAAAGGTGATTTTTTTCGGTCCTAATTTTTAATGTGAGTATGCTGCATGCCAATGATTCCTATGTACCTGGGCTCCATTTAGGAGACTGTCAGTTGCAGCATTCTTCAATTTCTTTCCTGACAAAATTCTTGGTTTGGAAAACAACTTTCCATCTCTAGGATCTACTACAACATTAATAATACATAAACAAGACTGGGGAGAAGAAGAATTCTCTACCTGCCCCTCACTTGCCTACACATACACCTAAGATTGCTAAACCTATACAAAACACAAAGGACCAAAATGGGTCTTAGCTTTGGAAAGCATGTGCTTACACTGAAAGCAAAATTTTTTTTCTCTTTAACGCTTTTGAAGAAATATATTGGAATAAAGGGAGTTCAAGTCTGATACCCCAAGCCCTCTGCTTTTAAGATTCCTATTTCCCTATTCTTTTTGGTCCAACTTATCACATATTGAGCAGGCCCTCTTACCCTGTATCACTAGCATTACCTTTACAGCCTGGGTGAGAGGTGGGGGAAATGGGAATTATTTTTTCCTTTCCTAATTTCTGTAATTCAAAGAAATTCAATTTAGACAGCACTTTCATTATATAAGGGAAGAATAATTTAATTTCCACTATGTTCTTACTTCCTATTGTATGTTCATCTTTCATTTCTTCCTGATAGTTAAGGCAGATGCTTCTTTATTGAAAAAATTAGTCTACCTAGGGTCAGACCTGCCTTGGCTTGTGGAGTCATCTCTGTTGCAATAGGTGGTGGCAAATGCCCTGTTCTCCCAGGTTTGCAGAAACTGGAGCCCACGGCAGACATCTAGCTATGTAACTTGCAGTGGCCTCACTGAGTAGCTGCCTTAAAAGTAACTTTGCAGAATGTGTTTGGGCCTCTTGTTTCATCAAACAAAATAAAACAAAAAAAGTATTCCTTTGGTGGTAGGTGATTGCTGAAATATTAGCCAGAAATTTAAGACTATAGGTCTTACATGAGGAGACAGATTCTAGAAGCTTATTCTGCATGAACTCCCTGAAGAAGAGCCAAAATGCTCTAGTTTATGGCTCAGTCTTTACCAGTTTGTTGATTTCATGTAAAGGTGTTTATTTTTTTTTACAAAGCTGGGAGCAAATATTTTCATTTCCGGTTTGAAAAAAAAAATAAAGATCACGTGTCTTCTAAACATTGATCGGGCATAACAGCAACACACACCCCCACCTCCAAAAAGATGCATTTTTTGGAAAAGGGGAAACCAATAAGTTAGACATCTTGCCTTAAAAATCTTAACCCAAAAAGTAGGAAAGGAAGTTTCATCAGAAATGAAATACTAAAGTAGGGCTTCTAAGTATACTGTAACACAGAGGGGAAAAATGCAAGAGATTGCTAATTACTGCCAGGGAACCTCCTTTATTTCCCACATAGAAACCCTTTCCTGCTTGGAAGAAGCTACTACAGTACAAAGTGACAGAGCAGCAACTGAGGAAGGAGGAAGAAATGAAGGAGAAAAAGAGGAAGAGAGGGAAAAAATTTGGTGCATTGGTTCACTGGTTCAAGGCATACAAGTTAGATCTTCCAATTGCTACAACACTTTTGCCAGAAACGTGCTCTGTTTATCTCCAATTTTGGTTATTTAAATAATGTTTAATCTAT
Source organism: Sapajus apella (assembly GCF_009761245.1). Classification (NCBI taxonomy): domain Eukaryota; kingdom Metazoa; phylum Chordata; class Mammalia; order Primates; family Cebidae; genus Sapajus; species Sapajus apella. The sequence continues at coordinate 45,584,416 of NW_022436941.1, forward strand.
CACTTTTTCAGGAATCAATAAATTTACAAAAAAGCTTCGGAGTCCATATGCAATTGATAACAATGAACTACTTGACTTCCTTTCCAGAGTCCCTTCAGATGTACAAGTGGTATGTAGGTTTTGTTATTATTATTGCTATTATTTTAATGTAGTATGGCTCTGGGTTTTAGCATTTATATCCTTCTAATGTAAACGCTTTACAAGAGCTGAGTAAAATTAATAACGCCTGTGTAGCAGATTTTACCAGTCAGAAATTTAGCCCACTTGGGGTGTTATCTAAGAAGAACTTACAGAGAATGGGCGAAACAGCAGTTGCATAAAGAACCTACCAGAGCTGTCAGGGAGGATACTCTTCCAAGTTAGTTCAGCTGGAGTTTGTGATGGGAGTCACTATGACCTGAGAGGGGAAAATAGGAATATTAGATGATGAAATCAAAATATGCCAGTGGACATTAAGAAAAAAATATCTTTCCAGAATTTGCAAGAATTACAAGTAAGTTTTAAAAAAGTATATTTTGGAGGTCAGTGAGGAGAGTTTTTTGAAGAGTGTAGCATATCTCTAAAACCTTTGAAATCCTTTGAGGTTAATGCCCATTAACCATCAGCTGTTTTCAGAATAAAAAAACGATTTTTTTTGTTTTTTTTGTGACAGTGGGCCGGATGGAAATTACGACTGTATTAAGCAAACACACACTAAATTGTAAGAAACCATCATCAAGCCCTTTAAAATCGATATAGTTTTGCTTTTAATGTAATGTGTTCGTGAAGGCCATTACTAAAGTTCACATCAGGGCTTCATGTAGTTTCCGACAGGATTTCCCTTCTTATTCTTGTTCTGTCGTTCTATTGCTTTCTGCATCTCAGCTGTAGATCCCATATAGCTTCTAGAGTGAGCACTTTTTTTCCCCCCAGCACAGTCTCTCATTCCTTTGCTTTTCCTTTCTTTGCCAGAAAGTGGCCACCTGAACAGTATTTCTCTGAACTCTGTTTAAACAGGTGCAGTATCAAGAATTGAAACCAGATCCTTCTCACAGCCCATATAAAAGAAAGAAAAACAATCTTGGTTAGCCAGCTCCCAGCACTGAGGAGACCAGCATCTGTTTGGGAAGATAAAAGAAAAAGCCCTCAGCCTCAGCAGCATTTCCTTTCTTTCTGCTTTTTATTTATTTTGCCTTTTTATCATGATGGAGAGAATTTGTAAATAGTGTACAAAGGGATATGTCTTTGAAAATATACTTCTATTGTACAGACTCAACTTGATAAAGGTTTTGCTACTGCTGTGTGAAAGCCTTGTTAGCTGTGGATAATAATATAACACACTGAAAGAACAAATATAAGAATGATAACATTGGAAGATATATACTTATCTAATTACAAGTGGATTAAATACTCACCTGTGCTCTGATTAAATCAACATAACTGTAAATGTCAATTTGATTTTAATGTGACTATTTTTTATCTCAAAAGTAATCCATTACACTTTTCTATGTTTTATACATTTCAAAAGGTAGAGAAATCCCAAAGCCTGAATAATGGAATAGATGCATTTCAATTTAACATATATTCTGGCTTTAGATCCTGACATTCACTCCTGTGCAAATTACTTAGGTATGACTAGGCTGATTTTAAGCAAATAAGTGAAGGTACATTCACTCCCTCAAGAGAATCTTCAATACTCTGCAATTCTCTAAAGAAAACTTTCAAACCTTCTAACAATCATTCCATCTAAAACCTTAAAATCTCTACAGGACTACACCACATAAATACTGCCAGTTTATAAACAATTGCCTATCAATTTTTATACCTACCATTAATTTAATTTATACAGAGTTAGCAAATTAGCAACGCAGTATAGTTATCAACAATACTAGCAAACTATAACCATATTGCTTTTGGTGTCAGATTGTATCTGTGCATCTAAAAATATTTTAATACTCAAGTGCTCTCACAAAAAAACTCTGCTTTCTCATTAGATTACTGAAATGCTTTAATTCATACTATGATTTTGTTATTAGTGTGAATTTTAATGTAGAGGAGAATGCAGTGTGCTAAGTGATATGCCAGTGTTTCACTACATTTATTAAAAAAAAAATTCTTGATAATGCATGAAAACCTGTTTTGTAAAATAAACTGCTTGGGGGTGGTGGTTGCCTTTAACAATGTTTCACTATTATCATAGAATCTACACTTAAAAATTGCATTCCCAAGACTCTTAAAGTAGTTTTTGTATCTTACTCCCTGGTATATTGAGGGAGCATACTTCTGGAGAAAAATAATTTGGTTGGTTGAGAATGTCTTACTTCCCTGACTTGGTAGGGGATTACACTCAGTTTAAACTGCAGCAAACAATGCTTTGCACTACTTTATTAATAATAGACTGGCGTGGGGTAAAAGTGGGGGTTATGCTGGAAAAGTTATAGAAAAGCTGAAAAATGTATATTTCACTCTAAAGGAAGATTCTTTAATGATAAATTTAATCTCATTGAAGCTGATTTTTAAAGTATTTTTATTTTAGAGATAAGTTGTTAAATACTATTTCTTATAATAGAACTATTTTGATCTGTTTATATACTATGCTTGAATGTCAATTAAATTCCCTTTCTACAGAAAGGCTTTGACCTCAACATGCTCTATTTAATGTATCATGTTTAAAATGACATGCTTCCATCTGCATACCATCACTGTTTGTTGCTAAAAACATAATGTTCCATGAACTTGATGTTACTACAGAAAGTTTATTGATGAAATAATTGTTTGAAATAACTTTCGAATATACCTTATGTGAGACTTATGTTCTATGCTGGCAATGTGTACTCAGATGTCTCTAAGCCTGATATTCTACAACCTGAGATGTATCTAGCAGATAGTAACCATTAACAGATGACTAATTTGTTTCACTGTTTCAAATTTCAGATGTTTAGTTCAATGGTAATGTTGACTACACATTCACTGCATTAAATACAAAAGAAAATAATCTTTCCCATGTATAATCAATACTCTTTTTTTTGGTGGTTCAGAGATTAATGGGGGATTGTGTGTATATTCTTATAAATTATATTTCACTTGGAGAAACACAGATTTGGTTTAAACAAACAGGGCTTTTCCTGAAACTCTGACTCTTGTATAAAAATACCTTTGGAGGGATGCGATGCAATGAAATTCATAGAGGAATAAGAACTAGTTTGAGGCACAAAAGAGATATTCACGGAAATCTTCATCACTTCTAGAAACTACTACATTCACAGGCTGAAAACAGACTATGTATAGTAAAATTTTAACTATTTCTTTGCCCTTCTCACATAGGTTCAATTCTGTCTTGAGAGCTGCCCAACTTGTCTTGATTTTGAGAGATTTGTGATGTAAATATTTTAAGATATCTTGAGATTGAATGTCACTCTAACATCTACTTGGACTGCTAATGATCATAGATATTGTAAACTACTAAATATATTCCTCAGTATCTTTTAATGAGTATATTCACTGAAAGTCATCATTATATTTGTATTCCAAACTATTATTGCCACTAGTTGTGATAATTCATAAGAATGCATAATTCATAAGAAATGCATATTTGTGCTTTTTAATTTTTTCCTCACCTATCAAAAAAAACAATGGTACTTCTCATTCTGGTGCTGTTTCAGACTTAAACTGTTTGATAGGTTCTGTAGGAATTCCAATTTTTGAAACATTCTATACACTACGATAATCTGAGTTGGCAGAGTCTTTAAAAACTTAGCCTTGTGATATAGTTATTGAATACCAACTGCATGCCCCTGTTATTGGCAATGGTCAAACCAATGATTGATTGTATATTAAAATCAAATCTGGAGTTGAAGTATAGTGTGAGCCAAATTTAATTGATACATTTCTAAAATTATCTTTTATAAAATTTTTATTCTGCATTTAAAAGTGAAGAAAATTCAGAAATAAACTTTATCTAGGGACCAGAGGAGCTTTTTTCCACTTTGATCTCATATCTAAGTTCTCCTATGCTGAAAGTAGTGTATATTTGTATTAACAAGTTATTCAAAATCTGTAATTTCAGCCAATGAACTTTTGTTAAATGAGCCTAAATGTTTATAATGTTGAGTTTTGTAGTCAAGATTAAGAACAAAGGTATAAGGCAGTTACACCTTTTTGCTCCAGAAATACAAGTAAAGACAGCCACCATTATATTTATTGAAAAATGTCTCAGATATTATTGAATTAATACTTGCTTAAATCCTGGGGCTTTAAATGAAGAGCATGATTTCACACTCTAGTGTGACTGTGTGTATAGATATCTATTCATTGGTTTGATTAGAGTATCTAGAACCAGGCTTTTCTAATTGCTCAGTCAAGTATGAATTAAAACCACATAGAAAATAATGTGGTAAGTTCTTTCTTACATTAGTGTCATTTCTTTCAATTATACTTCTTTTTCCTGGGATGACTCACTGAAAGAAAACATCACAAATTTTTTTTTTTTTTGGGTGAAAATGTTCCCCTCTGGTACCTCAATTTCTATTATTTATAGAGTGGCAATTTGTATAGAGGCAGTCACATATGATTTATTTTACCTGAATGGTTAAAATTTGATAATTTTGAAAAATCTCAGTGAAAAAGAATACTATGCAAATAAAAACCATTGAAGGTTCAAAGCAATCACATAATGTAGAAAGTGGAGCACCATGAAAGTTTTGCTGGAACTTAATGATTCTGTGCTTTTCCAAGGAAGGACGTGAGTTCAGAATTTAAAAAATAGCAAAAATTATAATTGATCTCAAATGAGTTTCAATTCATTGGGCTCTTCCTTGACATCATAAGCTTAAAAAAAAACCCAAACCAAAAATTCAAACAAAAAGTATTCTATTACATGCACAAGCAGTATTTTTGTAAAGACAGGTTTTTACAAAATTTATATGATGGTTATCCGTACCTCCAAATGTCACTGAAAAATATTACTCCATTTTTTAAAAAGTAACCAAAGTACACTGCTGTTCTGCTTTAGTCAATTAAGTGTTACTATATCAGGCAGAAAGATTTGTTTCAAGGAAAGCAGAAATAGTTAAGGTAAGTAGCCGTGCCTAAGTTTTTTCAGTATGTAGCAAAATTAAAATTGCATTGCACTTATGCCCTACTACAGATTCTTCAGTGTTCCTTCCAAAGAGAAAAGGAGTGGCCAACCTCAGTCAATGAGAGAACCTAAAAACTACCTTATTTTCTCTGAAGGAATACATTTAAGGAGATCCTGAAGCCTGGCTGAGTAGAATTGTTGCCCCCACTAGTGAAGAAAGATGATAATATAGGTTCAGTTTCACTTTCTAGTTAAAGACAAGCTCAAAATCACTTGAGTCTATTTGAGGGATTTTATTTTGCCAGAGTTCAAATGGTGACAGGTTTGAAGGAAACGCTAAATTCATAGAAAAAGGAGCACACCTGGCCTAACTACACATACTTACTCATACTTGTTTTTTTGCATTACTAGAGACACCTGAGAATAGTCAAGCATTGTTACAGAAACAGCTGGATCACAGAAAAGAGACAAGGGGAAGGAAATGACAATATTTGTCCCAAGTTTAAAGAACCTTTTTCAAGAGAACTGAAACCTTATAACTATATGCCCACAAAACATTCTTTTCTACAGTAATTATGAAAACAAGTCAAAATCTGTACCTTGTAACACTGCAACCATGGAAAACAATTTATCGGTGTCAAGAACTTATAAGCTCTTAGAAAAATTTTACAAAGATAGAAGTATCTATTTCCTATCATTCAAGGTTGAGTATGTTTGTAATTTTGTCATCTTTCTTTTATAATAGAGGAAATAGCTAACATCAATTTCTGACCAAAAAAACACAATGGTATACCTAACTCTTACCTTTGTCCTAAAACTCTTACAAACTTCGGTTTCCATTAACAGAGAACTAGCAAACCATAGGAGGGTCTTTGAAGCACACGAGAAATAATCCAGAAAACCCTATGTATATTTGATGAAGGAGTGTTTAAACAGATTAATGTGATGTTCCATTATTTGTGTAAAGTTGCTAACCATCACTTTTAAAAAAATGCATTTGCAGAAGAGAAAAATATTTTTAAAAAATCAAATCATACATCATTTGGTAATTTAAGCAAGAGCAAAATACAATGACTTATGGATTGGGGTACCAAGTATTCGCCATCCAATCTTGTACACTATGATGCTATGTATTTGATACATAGTATATATAAATGCATATGTACTTGATTTCCCATGACTGTGACAACAGCCCTGACCAGTAGGTAAGAAATCTTCCCCTAAAAAAACAAATTGATACAATCAGGTGTACTACAGTTACCATGTAGATATACAGGATATTTATACAAAACAACTGTAAAAAGACTGTTTTAGTACTTAAAAGAGTACCTTACAAGAGGCTATTTCGCCGGCCTTCACAGAAGAGGTGCAAAATAACATGCTCTGGAGAACTGTGGTAAGACACTCTCGGAATTCTCTCAACAGAGGGTTGTTTGTATCTGCATTAATGTTGCAAATAATATGTTATAAAGTGGATATTTTTTCATATACACTGAATATTTTTTCAGACTGATGATAGAAGAAAAAAATTCTTTACATAGTAGTATCCTTTCAAAGCCATTTAAGGTACAATCTTTGAATAAATGTAGCTATCATTTAATCTAACCAATTTCTTCCTGCTTTTCTATGTCAAATCTGAAAAAGTCTCATTAGAGAACAAGTAATTCTTCAGGTTCCACAAACACTAATATCAGAAAGTAAAGATATGTTATCATACGTTATGACTCCGCAAGATAAAGTTTACTCTTTAGTGACTTAAGAGTACTACTAAAGAGTGATACCCCTCCAACTCCCACTTCAACATACTTGGGGCTCCATTTTGAAGTGGCTTAAAACAAAGACCAGAGAAACATTATCAGTTAAGTGATAGGTCAGATTCATGTTCAAAAAAGGAGCACAAGTATAGTGTATTATTTGAGATCTGTGTTTGATAATACTAATTATATTTTTAGTTATATCCAACCTTAAAGAAATAGCATGTTAAAACTGTAGTTTACCTTTTAAAAATCCAGTAGATGCCAGTTTAAATAAGACAACTTTAGAAAAATTTCAAGGACTGATTCTTATTTAAATCTGGAGCATTACTTTCAAAATAAATTAGTTACTGGTATTATAAACAAATACAAATTATTACAAAGAAATCTGGAGAAGTAAAAAAGAAATATCCAAAATTTTTTCACATAAAGACAATTACTATAAGTAATGGTTTTACTTACAATCTTTTTCCTTATGTAATTTACAGAATGTGTGTGTGTGTGTGTGTGTGTACATACACATATTACTATTTATACTTAGAGTCTTACTGTGTTGCTCAGGTTGGCCTTGAACTCCTGGGCTCAAGTGATCATCCTGCCTCAGCCTTTCAAGCAGCTGGGACTACAGGCATGTGCTACCATATCTGGCTGAGGAAATAATTTTTAATAACATTTACTTGCAATTTTTAAAATATTAAAATTAGTAAAGGAAAATTATATTTAGGTAAAAGGTCCAACAACTTTTAATAAACAGCTTTCAGCCTTTCTGTAAGTCCATCTCCTCCAAAAACATGGCTAAGTATAAACTTAACAGTATTTCTGGGAGTGAAAAAGAACTGAAATGATAGGAAAATAAGAAATGAGATACAAGATTTGCCTGTGAGAAAGGACTGTGTATTACTATTCAAAACAGCCTTTTTCTCATAGGAAGGCAAAAACCACATGATCTCACTTACGTGTGGACTCTAGGAGAGTTGATCTCATAGAAGTAGAGAGTAGAATGGTGGTTACCAGATGTTGGGAATGGAAAGGGAGGGAAGGCGAAGATGGGGAGACAATGGTCTCAAGGGCTATAAGGTTAGATTAAGAAGAATAAGTGCTGATATTCTATTACATAGTCGGGTGACTACAGATAATAACAATGTATTATATTTCAAGACTGCTAGAAAAGAGGGTCTTAAACGTTATCACTACAAAGAAATTATAAAGGTTTAACATGAAGGACAGGTTACTATGATTTTATCATTATACAATGTACACATGTATTGAAACATACTGTACTCTAATAAACATGTACAATTACTATGCGTCAATTGTTTTTTAAAACACAGTGAAAAAAAATCTAGCCTGATTCTGATACCATTAGAACTGGAAATTTATTATTCTTTATTTTTGATTAAATTGAACTTTAACCAAAAGAACCTTCTATAAAACAATTATCTGGACCTTTGGTTTAATTTATCAAATATTCAAAAATTTCAAAGACCTAGTTTATTTCTGAGATTAGTCTACATGCTTTCTGTAAGACTGATTTTATACCTTCACTAACTTCCATCAATGTAATAAACAGTACCTAGAAATCTTTGCCCTTGGGATTCCTTTAAACAGAATGATTCTTAACCATTTTTGCCTTCATCCTCTTTCCCAGTTTTCACCTTTACAATTCTGCTTGTAAGTTTTCATGGAAAGTTCTTTAAAACACATATTTTAATTTTACTAGATTTTACTTATTGCTCTATAATTTTATGTCTAATCTTGTAAAAAGGAGATAATGCAAAGTAGAAAAATGCATCTTTAGGATGAAGCCAGATAACCAAGATATATATTCCTTTAAACAAAAACAAAAAACTATTATAAATCAAATGATTTTGGTCATTAGAAAAATTTATCAAGAGTCATGACATAAACCACTGCTGACCTAACCTTTAGGTTGAGAAGTCACTGACAACAAACTAAGTTATTTTCATCTGCCAACACTTTAAGATTAATGATTTCTTAATATTACTATTTATTTCACTTTGAGACAGAATAGGGAAGCAGTGATAATTTTAGTTCATCTATTATCAAAATAAACAATAGTATGATAGGTGTAAATGCAAAGCTGGATTCCAGATTTTCAGTTCAGTGAACTTACTTTCTTTAAGTAGTAAACCTTTTGCTTTTTCTTTTAACTTCCACTCTTTGGTAGAATGAAATTTTATGTCCCAAACTACTCAGCCATTCTCTATTAATGTTTAACATCCATAATGCATTAATGTTCACTTGATCCAACTCAGATACCTTGGCAAGGAAGAAGATTAGATCTACCAAATCTGGGTTCAACATCTAAAAAGATTTGAGGGCCATGATATAAAAATGACTAATTGGGAAGTATATGTTTTAATTCTAATTGGAAATAACTATTTATAAATGCTTGAATAAGGGCTTTTGGGGGTTTATATTTGTTAAAGGCAATACAATATTATACATTACATATATAACAATACTACATACTTATTAGGAATACTGTTTAATAAATAGTCACTTTGTTGACAATATTGTTGATCTTTAATTCCGCAAGTAGTTTAAAAACCCAGAGGAGAGTTCATTATACTTCTGTTTTAAAAAGGGGGTGGGAGAGATTGTAAATATCTCTCTTCAAAAACAAAAAAGATAATATTCTAAAAAAATCACTTGTATCTAGTGCTAAGGATTGTATTTCAGCTTTATAAAAACATACTTTAAGTGTATTGATAATCAAAACTATATACTTACACTAAAAAAAGACCTACTGTAATAAATTCAAAAATAAAAAGTATTAGGAACAGCTTGTGCATACTTTAGATGTTCTGTAAGATTAGTATTTAAGAGGACAAACTCTTTTTAAACATCTAATGATCAATGATGTTAAAAATGTTTTGTTTCCTTTGAAAAGGTCTTTGAGTACGATTTGCATTACCTTGAAATTGTATGCTCAGAACTAAGTAAAACAACATTTCAACCTTTTCTAATTTATAGCCTATAATAATTTTAAAATATATATCACAGCCAATAACTACCCAAGTATATTCTCCAACTACAGTTCATTTTAACCTATAAGTTGAATTTTCTGATAACGTAATTTAATTTACAAGGAATAGTTAACTATTTCGTGTCTCCTGTTTTGACAACACCAGGCAGAGCCTAATTCTAATAATACTATCACTGACCTTTCTAACTCAATCCACATTTGTTATAAAAACAATTATCATTCCTAGTTTTGCAAGCTCCACCTCAGCAGGAGGTGCAATTGGCGCGAAAGCTACGTGATAAATGCCTGAGGGAAAGAATGCCTCATGTCACTCAAGGATGACCCATTCCTACTGATTAAGGAGCAACAGTGACAGGCTCTCATCAAGTTCGCAGCTTAACTGGAAATGTGTATAAAGGCATAAGGACTGCACATTCCACCAATTTTTTTTTCATGTGAAGGTATTCATTTAATTTAACTTTCTATAGCAGCATAAACAAAAATGGCGGACATTTTCTGGAGGTTATATAAAGTATCTTAGTGTTAATGTATTTGTGCTTGCTTAAGAATACTGACTGCAAAAGCACACCCTACATCCCATCCACTCTAAAATAATATCGCTAAAATAATACTCATCAAAGGATTGAAGTACTGTACACTTGAATATTCACGTTTATAAACTAAAACAGAACACCAATTATTACTGAAAATTTTAGAAACATACAAAACTGAAATTAATTTGAGATATAGAAGATAATAAAACTCACAATACTCAAGCCTTATTTACCTTCCTAGACTGTGAGTCTTTCCTTTTTATAGTTAGCCCTTTTCAAGCACACCACCTGGTTCAGAGCAGGTGTTCAAGAAATGCTGAATTCACAGGAATTAACTTCACATTTGACTTTTATGAGGATAAATGTTTTTCTGGTCATCTTGGAACGAATAAAATGACAAAATATGTATATATTTGGACCACTATTCTGCAAAGTGAAATTAAAAATTAACAACCTACAAAACTCTAACTTCAAAGAAATTCTAAGAAACTGCCAGTAAACACTGCATGGGGAAAAGCTGAATCTTAACTGCTCAGAAATCTCCTCCCCAGCTTTATTTAAATTATAATATGGTTTCTTATAGATATTTTTAAAACTATGATTCCATGGAACTATGATATCACATCTGGCAAAATACAATGAAGAAAAGCATTTTTCAATCTTCAGCTGCAACTTTGAAAAGTCTGCAATTGAAAATTGAGGACAAAGATTAAGAATTATACTTTACTTACTGAGAATTTCTTCTTCCTATACCTTAAAGATAGATTTGGGTAATTATTCAAGGCAGTTACTATGTTTTCTAAAATAAAGTATAAAAAGTAATTTTGGAAATGAAGTATTCTATTGAAAATTTAAATTCATACTCATATACTGGTATTGTTAGCCAGGGCACAGAACACAGTAACCTATGTTTACCATGTTGGACTTTCAAAGAAGTGTAAAACTTCTGAAAGGCAGAGACCTCAATGATATCTGTTTCATACTTCATGTCATCATGGCTTGTGGAAGTTGGCAGACAGAACAGTCAATTGTGAAATATTAATGCTAACTGCAACTAAACAAATGTATCTTATGAACAACTAATTAAGAAAACTACTTTGTCGTAACAGTATAAAACCCTAACTCATGATGATTACTTAATTACCTTAGAATTACTATCAACTTAAACAATTACTACCTTTGGTCTAAATAGCTAATTACAATTAAAAGAGGAGGTAAGAACTAGAAGGGAAATGGTATTTATTAAGTGTCATATAATGTGATTGGCTAACAATTCTATGATGACAAAGATCCTGGTGTGATTTCTATTTGATATGTACGAAAACCAAAGCTCAGAAAAGAATCTGCCTTGTAATTTAGTTATTAAGAAACTAGACAAGGATTTGAAAATGTGTATGATGCCAAGGTATGTTTACAAGTTTATAGTAGTTTACCAAGCAAACACTATCTCAGATACTTTTACAAGTGAAGTAAAGAGGTACTCCTTGGAATAAATATATTCTTATCATCTGGAGAAGCACCTTACTCTCTATTATAAGAAGTATTTAAACTTTTCTTAGTCTGCATTATATCATTTTTTTCTCTGATACTTTGGTGGATTAATAATAAAAAGATTTGTATGATGTCAAATTTGAAGGCTAAATACAAACAACTAGTATTTCTTATGTGTGAAAAATTACTTATTTAAAAATACTTTTTCATACTGATGTAGCAGTTTTCAATTTATATTATAAACCCAGTAATATGATACTGAGCATTTGTATCTTGTTAAAATACCTATTTCCAAGATAAAACTGAAGTGTGTTGCTTTAGCAGATTAACTGCTGTAAAGTCATCACTTTAGTTACATAAAAGCTAAATGGAAGTGTTTCTTTTCTACCTGTACCATAATGTAGCTTATTCCTACTAGTGAAGAAACTTCAATTTCAAAAGTGGTTATTATCCACATCCTTTCTTTTAGTTTTACTATAAACTGCTATTAGGAAAAACTGCAAAATAAAACATTGCTACTCAGTAAATTCATACTATATATTAAGACCTTAAATAATCTCAAATCTATTACTTAAATGCCACTCATAATATGAAACTCATAAACATTATGCAGCATATGTTTTCAGATACAGAATATTGGTTACGTAGAGCAGTGACAGATACACCTTGTATATGAATTGCTAAAATAAAACACATCAAGGAATTGAACTGTCAGACTGCATACTTGCTGCATTATAAACCAAAAGAATATTAATTATTACTATAAATTTTAGAAATGTTTATTTTAGAAACACACAAAGCTAAAATGCATATTTCAGTCCCACAGCCTATAGAGAAAAAATAGGGAGCTACATGTTTTTGTTTAGGCTTTTTCCTCAAAATCCATCCATAAGACTCAGGAGCTACAAGTTTACAGGTACACATTTGTATGAATATCCTTGCCATGATTCTAAGAACTAGAACATCTAGAATAGATGACATTCATTTTGATTGGAAAAAATATTTAAATTAATCTTACATGTACAATATAATATCACTTCATAACAAAAAAAGATTAATGAAACTAGTATATACTAAAACAAAATTATTTTTACTTTTGAGTCAAATTCTACATCCTGGAAAGAGTCAGAAGCACACTAGAGTTTTGCAGAAGATTTTTTTAAAATGCTTTTAAAATTTAGCAAGGCTGCAAAGTTTGTCAATAAATAAATCAAATTTCTATCTGTCCATAAGCTATGACATCCATAGTAAATGCCAATGCAAGTTGAACTAAATTTTAGAACATCAATCCATACTTTCTAGCATCATCATGAAAACTCTGTGACTGACCGACACATCATTTCCAATGTTATCATCAAGGCCTCAGTGTGTACTCCAGGACACACTTTCAAATTCTCAGGCAGTTCCTTAAGAATATGTGGGAGTTTCTGCAATGTCTTTATATTTCTAGCATAAATATCTAATAACCAGTCAGTATGAACACTGGTGGATTCTTTATGACTTTTACAAGCCATAGGCAGTTCATTTAGATAAGTTAACCCTCTGGAAGCTAAAATGAACTCTGAAGATAAATCAAAAACTGAACAAAAATTTAGCAACATTCTACTAAGTAAAAATGAGCCAAATTCAAGTTGCTGGTAATGAAAGTGTTTCTCTGCTTGTGCATGAAAGTTCTCCACTGTATCTTCTATTTTTGTAATAGCAAATAGCTCTTCTTTGATTTGAGGTGAAACCACATAATCCAAGGGCAATTCTCCTTTAGCATTCCTCTGTTGTAAAAGCACTGGGCCTGTGAAAAGAAAATGCAAAATGTTAAAAGTAAAACATTACCATTTTGGCAGCTTAACAGCTATTTTCTCTTTTTTCCCAAAGCATCCAGGGCTTTCTTTACAATCATATTTTGTATGAATTCACATTGACACAATTAACTGGCTATCTATATTGACTGACTAATAAAGGCACATTTAAAAAATATCTAGTCAATTACCTAATAAGTTTGCCCAAAAGTGCATGCCTTAGTTAAATAAAAAATAAATACAACTACAAATTAAAAAAAAAAAAAAACTTTTATAAAACTTTATCGATTGTCATCTTAAAATAAGAATTTCACTGTTCCCAGAAGAAATTTTAAAAATGTATTCATCTTATAAATTCTGTATAGGAGCCTTAAGGATATCTCAAAATATCACCAAGAGGAAAAAGTAGTGCCCCTTTCATTGCCAATAAACAATTCTAGCAGTGCAAAGACTGTAAAACCTTGCACAGATAACACAGTTTACATATTAACCCTTGCTTGTGTTCAATGTTTACTACACGTAACTGATTCACACAAATTACATATTAATTCTTCTAGATCAAACTTAGATTCTTCCATTTATCCTAGTTAAAATCATCTACCTACTTAAAAAGTACTAAAGATAGAGTTTATCCTCTAGGTACTAAGGGATGATGTGGGGCACGCAAAACATAACTCAGTATTTGATTACATAGCGAAGTACAGAAGTGCTTTGTGCCTTCATCAGGCAAGTCTTATAATTATTTATGCACTTGGCCATAAACATGTTACAGGGGATAAAAAGGTTTCAGTACTAGCACACATAATCACAAGGTCTTACCATTATAACATAGATCATATTGTCAGAGAGAACTGATTATAACTGCTAAAATTCTTAATGATGACTCTGATCAGATATATATAATGGCATAGATATAAAATGTACTTAAAAGATCACCCATTGATAATATGATGAATGTATAATTTATGGAAAGATAATTCTAAAACAAAATTAGGCTCCTTTTCATTGTGCCACCTTCTCAAATATTATTCCAAGTTACTTCTGCTAAACAAAAAGAAGATGACAAAATTACAGACATAGGATACCAAAAAGTAAACAAAGGGTTTAGAGACATAAATTCTTGAAATTATTGCTCTTGAGACTGAGTGAGTCACAATGAATAGATAATGCAGTTACTTCAATAAAAGTGTCAAACCACTTGACAGGCTCAAACCCAGAATATGACTAAGGCAGAAACAAGTCTGTACGATTGCCAAAGGACTTTGATAAATACAAATACAATTAGATTTCCTCTTCTAGGATGAGAAACTCATCTCTTTACTATTCTCCACTAAGGGCCCTTGGAAAAATTCACATTGGTTGGTATAACGGCATACTCTACTGAAGAGCTGGACTTCATACGATAACGGCTCCTACCAAATATTGGCCTGAATGCCAGACACATGGTTGAGCAGAAAAATAAAACACTGAGGAGGCAGAACTTATGGTTTAGTAAACACAGAATACTAAAAAAACAAGGTAGAAGAACTGAAAAATATATTGACTATGAAATGGTATCAGTAAAACAGACACACTAAGGCCTTTAGGGGGCAGGAGAAGACTATATATAACCAAATGTCTTAAACTACCATGCTATACAGCCTTCCTTAGCTGCATATATACTAAAAAGACATCTTAAGAAAATATGCTTTTTGTCTTTATGCAGAATCAAATGTTTTAATTACAGGATAAGATAATGTTAAATTGAAAGTTAAAATAAATACAAATAAAAGCGACAAGTAATTTCTACAAATCTTTGTTTCCATATTCTAAGCATGTCATCAGTTTTCTTTTGTTTTTCTTTTAAAAACACCAATCAGTTTTGAACATTCTGATGTAGAATTTCTATTATTCAGTTTATACATAAGAAGAATGATACTAAAATAATGTGGGGGCTTGCTGAAAGCAAAGATAAAAAATCAGCAGGAAAAACAGTAGATGAATATTCAGCTCAAGTTACCGCCTTCACAAAACCCCTGCATAACAGTTATCACCATTTGAAAATCCTCCTACTTTAACTTAATTGGCTGCAAAATGTGAATGAAGAAAAATACTCTAGGATATCATTTTTTTAACAGTCTGTACAGAAATGACTCATTAAAAATAAGATTGAGTTTGTAATTATACAGAGGAAATGAAAAAAGAATCAAAGAATCCAGGTAATCACAATTGAACATTTATATCCATTTATTAATAAACTTTCAGAAATGACTGGCTCACACAGTCATTAAACACCTGAAGTAAAAGGATAAATATTTAAAACCAGCACATTCAATTCAAAAATAGACTCTCATACACAAACCTAAATAGGCTTAAAATACATACATACATAAATATATATTATGAAAAGGTTTACCTCTACTAATTAAAGGTGCGTACATTTTCAGAGACTTTTTATCCTTACTTTCTCATTAATATGAAATAAAGGCATATTTCCTCACAGATTTTAATATAAAATGCTATCTACCTCTGTAGGATTCATCAAAAAACTAGATAATTTATCAAAACCCATTTAGCATAAACGCACTCACCCCCATGCTGTAGTAGCAGCTTGCCAATTTCTACATGTCCGTTTGACAGTGCATCATGCAAAGGAGTCACCCCGTCCACTTGAGTGAGCAGATCTACCTCTGGACAACGTTGCAAAATTTCCTGGACACACACTGTGTTGCCATAGTTACAGGCTTCATGCAAAGGCGTCCAGCCAGCATTGTCTAAATTAGAAATCAAGACAAGTTTCAAAACGGCGGAAGTAGGACTTTTGGTAGGAAAGTACTGATGTTCTACTTTTCCTATCAGTGTGATTTTCTAGGTGCTTCATATACAAAACAAATGCTGTGATAAAAATGTCTAGGGTGTAATTGTATTTCTACCTTAAAAAAATCAAAATAAAAACAATTTTAAAATATTAATGTTGGGTATTATCAAAATATGGACATCAAAAAATGTTTCTATACCATTAGCTATAAATCAATATATGAGAAATTTCCTGGCTTTGCTAATTGTAATATTTTTAAGATACCTTAGGTAAATTTACTTAAATAATTTTTCTTAATGTGACATAAAACTGTTTATTATCACAAATATTAAGACACTGGATTAGACCACAAAGATTTAAAACTTACCTTTAACATTGATGTCTACTCCTGGCAAAGAGAGAAGAAGAATCAATTTCTCCACTTGGTTATTTATGCAAGCTCTATGCAGGGCTGTTTCTCCTGCCATAAAAAATTAATAGATTATTCCAGAGAAGACAAGATATCAACTAAAGAAAATAATCAAAGGGCATGAACTAGGAGATCTGGCCTCATGCCAGAAAATTATTTATTGAGTTTTCCTTTTGACTGGTTTAAACATCTCCTGCATTAAAAAGGGGGGGGAGGGGAAGGACCCCACCAATCCATAGTGCTTCTGTTCTATCAGCAATTCCGCAATGAAATTCGATCGCAAAAGGTTTAATACAGGCATTGTCTCCCCTAGTTCAAGGTTTAAAGCTTCAATCCTGCTATAAAACCCCCAAATGATCAGAGAACACCAAAAATACTGGATTTTGCAGCAATAAAAGTTTAGAGAGCAATTGCCCTCTCTTAAATTTATTCATGAACCTACGTTAAATGTATGGCTCTTTTTTATACAGCATTTATAGCTTAATTCAAATGAATGTTTCTGGCTAAGCATGAGTGCCTCTACACACTCAAGTATAATTCAGAACTTCAAATCCATTAACAGATGGTTTGCTGCTTCTCAATAGGCTGTCTGGCTTGGCTACAACAGCACAGAGAGGGAGAAATGGAGGAATCTTAATATAAACACACACACACACACACACACACACACACACACACACACACACACACGGTGAAAAAAATCCCTAGTACCATTTAAAGCTGAACAAGAGTAACAAATAGAATGACAAGGGTTTTTCTATACCCATCACTGTTATAACCAAGATTATGAAGATATAAGTGATTATTTAAGGGGAATTAAAAAAAAATTATAAATGACTACTTAGGAAACGAAATACTGAACCAAATTTGTTCTTGCTATAAAATACTAAGTAGCACATTTTTACAGTGTTCAGTTTTACAGATTATCTCTGTAACTTGTAGAAAAACATTTTTTACATGCATAAAAAAGCTTTTGAAGTTTTTCTCTACTATATCTCAATTCTCTTCCTCTCTCCCAGTTCCTTCTGCTGTTCTGCCTAAAATCATTCATATTCATTTTACTTTCTGAAACAATAAAACAAAGAACGCTGATTTGTGAAATTAATATCTGAGTTCTCATCTAACATCCTTTTCATATTCTGAGCCAAATGGACAGTTATTTTGAATCTATAATGTGCAATTATGAACTTATACCACATTAAAATGTAAGAGATTCACTGTCACTATTTCCGTGGGTGTCATAATGTTAATATTTGTATTAAAAACAAGCTATAACTCATAAACAACAACAACAAAGACTCAGCAATTTACTTTGGCCAGGTATAGACTTCTAGAAGATCCATTTGCAAGTTAAGAGGTGTCTAAGTAAAGGGGTGCCAAAGTGAATTATTACGCTATTCTTGTTATTTCATCCTTTAGGTACTTAGGTTCCAGTATAGTTAGAACCAAAAGCCAAACACATTTCATAGTCTGGGCTCAATGCCTGGAAGAAAAGAGCCCATATGCTTAACACAGCTATGTAACATAGCCTACTCTTCATTCTTTGTTCACAAAATGTCTAGGACTGAAAGAGATGAAGACTGAATTACACTTTCAAATCAGAAGACACTGATCCTAAGCAGCACAGGTTGAGATGGAATAGAAAAGTAAGGCGGGCAAGTCTGGAATGAGCTCAATGAATGCTACACTGTGTTTCATATCTGGAATGGCAGGGAGAGGAAAAAAGGGAAGGAATACTCTATTATAATGGGTATTAAACAATCACTTTCTTCGCATAAATGACAGTTCAAGAAAATAACGCGTTATCCAAGAAGGTACTTCCTGGACCTAGTACAAATTTAAGTTCAAGTATTCATCAGGGCAAATGTGTGAAACCTGCAAGTACTGACTATAACCATGAAAAGTTCTTAGCATAAATTAATTTAGATACTTGGAATACCTTTTAGATTAGTCTTGTGAAAATTCATCTTTTTAACTACAGAGGGGCAATTCTCCTTGGAACATGACAATTCTCCTTCTGACTTCTTTTTCAATTTTTTTAATGATGAGGAACATTTAGCAAGGTTCAGGTCCCTGAAAGGAAAAGTAAGAAATAAAGAAAGCTTGTTTTTCAGCAAGGCGTGCCAGCATACATTAGATGGTATTTTTTAAAAGTCTAGCCTCCTTTTAATTTAAACCCCCTTACTCATTCAATTTTTACTGCTTTCTTTCTAATTTTAAAGTTTATTTCAACTGTGTAGAAACAAATTTCAGTGCACTAACTTTCTTTTATTAATCTTACTCCGCCAGCTACTCACTAAATTTATAAATACAGAATGTCAAATAAGGAGAAAAAGACCAGTTAAACCATATTTGGCAGAGAGAATAAAGCAGAAAGCTAAAATCACAACGCAGGCCTCTGCTCCCCACTCTTATTTTCATATTCTGATTCTATTCTCTTCTTCCTCTCATAGAACTTTTCAGGCTTTCTGAGATTTACACAACATACACTTTTGTATACCCTATACTTTTAGAGGAAGTTTCTCATTTTGAGACAACTATAACAATATAGGGTATCTCACATGACTATGCATTCTGAAATCCCATCTATATTATGGCAAAGTAGTAATTCAAATTATAGGGCAAAAATTGTGTGAAACTGTACTTCATCAATAATTCATCAATAATTTGATGAACAGTTTTATTTCTTTTGGGAAGCACTTAATAGAAAGTATGTTCCTTGAATTACAGAAACAGGAAATGTTATCAAATATATCTAAAATTGAGTTTTGATCTAATGAATATAATTCAGACAGTATCACAGATAACCATAAAGTTCAAGAAATGTGTCCGAAAAAGAGCTGTACTCTAAAACAAAGCACATTTAGGATATCAGCATCACTTACGGTAACTCTGGCAGCTCTTCGATTTGGTTTTGTTTAGTACCATTCAGCATTAGTAAGGCTCTCTGAGATTCAAAACAAGGCCTCTGTCCTATTTTCTTTGATATCTGAATCCTTCCAGACCCAAGCATACCAGTTTTCCCCAAGGCTGGTAAATAGGAATATACCTGTTGAAAAATAATGTTACGTTATTTTCTCAACTACAAAAAAAGGAGCAAAGAGACATTATTTGATTCATTTCACCATTACATTTGGTTATATTTTCTTGGTTGCATCACGATGGTTACCACTCTGTCTTAATTGAACATAAAGTATTAAGAAAGCTAGCTTTGTGTCATAGTCAATACAATGTGAAGCAGTACAAAAATATCTTCTTGAAAATATTTTTTTTTTTCTAATTCAATTTTGATGCTCATTTCGGAAAGCTCTTTTGATTAGTCTTATGCCCAACATGTATGATTCATTTGCATATTTTATATGTATGATTTACGTACAACTGATATTTCACAATTTCCATTTTGATAATGCCTTTCTTCAACAGGAAACAAGTCTTTCATTTTCAACAGAAAAGGAATGAAAACATCCTTAAAGGCAAGGATTGTTGCAAAACAGAATTTGCCTAATCTGACCAATAAATATATTTCTCATTTGATGAAACACTGCTAGAGCTACTGGACATTAATATCTAAAGATAGCCAAAATAAAACTGGAAAACTTAAAATCAAATGTAGCTTATGTGCATAATATTTTGCTTTTAAAATGCCATTTTATACCATGTAGAATTTTGTTAGATCTAGATCTAGTTCTTTCCAAAATAATAACCTCATGTAGAAATGTTATTAGGAAATAAGGATTTTTTACCTTTCTATTATCAACCCTTGGCTACACTGAAAAGTAATTAAAATTTCTTTTTTTTTTTCCTTTTTTTGTTCTTGAGACAGGGTCTTAGAGTGTCACCCAGGCTAGAGTACAGTGGTGATCACAGCTCACTGCTCTCTCGACCTCCTGGAATAAAGGATCCTCCCACTGCAGCCTCCCGAGTAGCTGGGACCACAGGAAAATGCCACCATGCCCAGCTAATTTAACTTCCTCTAGAGACAGAGTCTTGCTATGTTGCCCAGGCTGGTCTCGAACTCCTGGGCTCAAGGGATCCTCCTGCCTTGGTTTCCAAAAGTGTTAGAATTATAGGCAGGGGCCACCATGATCAGCCTTAAAATTTCTATTTGATGACTACTTTTCTCCCACCACCCCTAGAAAAGGGGTCTCATTACATAGCCCAGGATGGAATGCAGTGGCTATGCACAGGTGCAATCATAATGCACTATAGCTTCAAACACAGGGGCTCAAGCAGTCCTCCTGCCTCAGCCTCCTGAGTAGCTGGAACTATAGGCACTCACCACTATGGCTGTCTTTAATTACTCTCTTTTTGAGGTAGAAATATACCAGCTTTTATACAAAAGTCAAAGATTTATGAATTAATATATTCTGCATACTTAAACTTGAAATAACTAAGAATATTTTAAATTGAGTTTGTGAATACACTTCTTGAAAATGTAAAGAACCAGAATAAAGAGGTGCTTACCATTTTCTGAAGAGAGAGTGGCTCAGAAGAAACACTGCCAGAGCTCTGTAGACACAACTTTTTAAAGACTGCCTCTGCAACAAACATTTGAAGCCAGGAGGAGGAAAAGGAGCAAATGAAAACCTCTAATTCCTGTGAAGAAAAGTCTGGAGAACATAAGTAAATATAGTTATTGCTGTATCCTATACAATTTTTTTCCATACGCTATTTCCTTAGTGAAGTTTATTCTGTCAAATGAGATTTCTTACACCTGTAAGATTCACCCACATGATTTTAATCCACAAAAAATAGGTTTTAACCCTAAATTCCTTGACTTTTAAGAGAAAATTTTAATGGCACATGTTCTCACATTTGAAAAAACAATCATTAGGTTTTATTATTTCAATACAAGTCTTCAAATTACATATATACAGAATAATTAGGTAATATATAGAGGGTACAGTATTTTATTTATCACTATACTTTCCAATTACCATTAAAGATCTCTTCCCACAATAGGGATGCTCCTTTGGAAAACCAGTAATTAGTTTTTAAGTGAGCATACAAGTATCTAATTTGCAATCATTAGTCTTGAGTTGATAGGAAGAAGGTAGACTGCTTCCTATGACAACATCTATGAATCCTATCACTGCAGAAAAGGAGGAAAGGTACAAGATACAGAAGAAAAACATAAAACAAGAGCGTGTATAAAGATTTCCTCAGAAGTTTGCACCCATTCTGCTATTGGGGATGGTGTATAGTTTTTTTTTTTTTTTTTTTTTTTTGAGATGGAGTCTCACTCTGTTGCCAGGCTGGAGTGCAGTGGCATGATCTCAGCTCACTGCAACCTCTATCTACCAGGTTCAAACAATTCTCCTGCCTCAGCCTCCCGAGTAGCTGGGACTACAGGCACGTGCCAGATGGTGGATAATTTTAGATGATGAAACAAAAAAAAAAAACCAAGAAAACACCAAAGGCCTCAAATCTGTTCTACAAAAGCTCAAGTACTTCAATAAGATGAAAATCCAGAGGTATAAACATGAATTAAAACTGAAGAAGGAGTAGAGTGATTCTTTCCCATATAATCTATTTAATACTATAAACTATTAATATTCTCTATGTAAGTAACATAATGGAAACACAACAAAATGATAAAATAAATAAGACCAACCAAGAGGATATCAAGAGCTAAAATTATAAACAGTATTAAAAAGTTGTGATATTATGCAATAAGGCAGATTAACTATAAACACTGAAAGAATAAAAAAGAAAAAGTCAATAAAATTAGCAAAATAAACATAATAAACAGAAGAGAATTATTAAAATTATAAACATTAAGTTAAAATATATTCTTAAAATCAGACAACAATAAACTTAATAGCAGTATAAAGCATAAAAGTTGGCCTCTCTATCAGGGGTGGAGTTCTTTCAGGGTGAAGAGAATGCAGACACCCAGTAAAATGTCCTGCTCAGAAACCTTCAAAAAAGGCTGGTGCTCTAGTGTCTTATAGTCCTTGACTCTTAACTCTGATTTTCAATAGTGGATGGGAGAAGTAAGGGAGGATTTGCTTTCAGGTAACATTTGTTAATTTCTGGTTAGCATATTGGGGAAGGGCATGCTATTAGCATCTAGTAGACAGAGGCCCAGGATGCTACTAAATATCCTACAATGCCCAGGACAGCCCCAACAACAAATAATTATCCAGCCCAAAACATAATCAGTACACAGGCTGAGAAACTTGCCTTGACTAAAGAGATCTGATGCCCTTGTCTTGTGGCGGTTTGTCATAAGGAGTCTTTAAAACTTTGGGCAAATGGCTTCAGGTCAGGTATTAATCAGATACAACTAACCCCTACAGATACATTATCACTGAATTAGATGAGTCCTTCCATTATGGCCTCCACAAAGATACAATTATTATGAGTTGGAAAGGAGAAAAGAATTATTTCCACTCCTTTCTCTTGCTACTACTGAGGCTCTCTTAATATTATCTAAAAATGTATAAGCAGTAAACTGAAGGATAAGAATCAAAAGATAATTTGAAAATTTAACCTCTAATTATATACATTAAAAACCCTATCTATCATCACAGAGTATATTGCAACCAATCAATCTCTTAACATAAGAACTCTAGACAGAGGCGAAAGCAAAGCAGAAATAACTTGTAGAGTTCAAAAGAGATGATCTCACATTGAAATTTACAAATGGGGTTATTTATCTAATAAAGATCACATCTGATAGGCTTACAGAAATAAGGAATACCAACTACTAATATGATAGCTACCCATATTACCAGGTAACAAAGTCAAGGGTAATAATAAATAATAGATGAACAGAAGAACAGAAGAAAATTAGCCCATGAGCTGTAAGAACTTCAAGGGAAGAGTCATACTTGTAGTCTTTACAGTATACAGGCCATTAACTTGTACAGAGTAAACATTTAGTGTTTGGCAGATGAATGAATGATTAGCAGATATCAGTAACTCATAATAGAGAGCCAAGCCAGGACAATCTTTAAATCAAGTTAATGAGATCATGCTCCTCCCTTGCTACAATGGCTTCTAACTCTTTAACAAGGCTTACAAATTCTCACACATCTCCTATCCCTTCTTTGGCCATATTCTGGCCTCTATTCCCATCAGCCAGGCACCAGGAAGGCTCAAAAAGGCCCTCTTTCCTATCTCAGAGTTTTGGTAAATGTTATCTTCTGACTAAAACACTCTGCCCTGTCAAACTTCTACTTATTCTTCATGTTCTGAATTCCATTGTCACACAGTATAAAGTAAGTTCAACAATCTCAACACCTAGGTTTTCCTGTTCAGAGCACTTATTTTAAATGACATATTTATATTAACTTAATTACAGTTAACATAAATTATTAACTGTCTTACTGAAAGTTCCAAAAAAAACAAACAAAAAAACCCCACAAGGACCATGTTTTGCTTCCCTCTTCCACTGTATATAAAAGTGTTTAGCTCAATGACTGACAGAATGCCAATAAAATTCTACTGAATAAACAAAGAGACCAGAAACATTTTGGCTGATAATTAGTAATGATATATAAACATATTTATGAAAGAGTTCTGAAGCATGGAAAGAAATTAGAGATAAGAAGGCAAAAGTGAATGAAGGTCTGGAGAAAATATTTATCAGGAAATGATGGTGTAATTTGAGAAAAGCAAAGGAAGTTTTACTAAAGTTCTCCAAAGTTATGAAAAAAGCTATAGTAAATTTTGATGACATCTTTCCCAGTGAAACAACTGGATAAGAAGTAAGTTTAAGTCAAGACTAGCAAACTATGGTGTGCTGCCTGTTTTTAACAAATAAAGTTTTATTAGAACACAGCCATGCTGTCTGTTTATATACTGTGTATGGTTGCTTTCTTACTACAACTACAAAGTTGAGTGGCAGGGATAGAGACTGTAGGCCTAAAAAGCCAATAATATTTACTATCTGGTATTTAACATTGAAAAAAGTTTGTTAATCTGTAGTTTAAGCCACTAAATAAGGAATTTCGATTAGGCATAAAAAAGAAATTTCAGATAGTTTAACCTTAAAATACAGAAAAGAAAGTGTTCAGAAACAACATAGAATGGCATCTATATGGAATTGATGCACATGAGATGATAGAAAAAAATTTTATTTATCTTCTAAAATATCTGTTGCCTTAATTCTTGACAAAACAATTATAAACTAAAAATTATACTAAACTGAAATAAATTTGACAGATATGAATCTCAGTAGTGTCATGGTATGAATTTTGTACATTTGAACGAGGAAAAATCAAAACGTCCAGCTTACCATAATTGAGAAAGATGGACTGATATCTTCAACTGGGAGTTACATAACAGTGAAATTAAAACATCTTTACTAATGACTTGGGAAAAGCAAAAGATAGTAACTGAGTAGAAGAATAATGCAAAAGAAATGTTTTTTTTTTTTTTAAAGGAAGAATATCTGCAGAGAAAAGAAATGAGGAAAAAAAGAGGTGGCAGACAATGAATTTCAAAATTCAGCAAAATATGAACAAAAAGTATAATTGTGAGTCTGTGTGTGACTAACACGAGCTTAAACTCAACCTCAGTGTTACTGTTATAATCCTATTGACAGATTACTTTGCTCCCAAAGATCTATTAATATATTTGATCACTAACATTCAACACTTTAGATGCGATTTAAATTGTCACTATTGAAAAGTGTTTTTAAGCCTTTTTCTTTACCTTTCTCAAAACTGTGTGTGCATGTGCACACACACACACGCGGTTAGTTGCATAGGCTTCAAATTAGGTTATAGCTAGGCAATTTAAAAGTTAACATTATTTTTTTGTTGTTGTTGAGAAGAGTCTCACTCTGTCCCTCAGGATGGAGGGGAACAGAGTTCACTTGTAGAAAAAGTGTGGTATTCTACAAACTTCACAATAAACAAACACTTTAATTTTGCATATTAGCTATAGAAAAGCTACTGGTTTATGATAAAATGTTCACTTGATTTTTGTCTCTTGACAAAGGGTAAACACCAAGCTGCACTAAAAGAAAAAAAAATTGACAGAAAATAGAAAAATATTAATTTGAACAATTTTTAGAAATACATGTTTAAAACTTTTGGCTGGGCATAGTGACTCATGCCTGTAATGCAGCACTCTGGGAAGCTGAGGTGGGTGGATCACCTGAGGTCAGGAGTTTGAGATCAGCCTAGCAAAAATGGTAAAACCCCATCCCTACTAAAAATATAAAAAATTAGCCAAGTGTGGTGGTGCACACCAGTAATCCCAGCTACGTAGGAGGCTGAGGCATAAGAATCGCTTGAACCTGGGAGGTGGAGGTTGTAGTGCGCCGAGATCTTGCCACCATACTCCAGCCTGGGGGACAGAGTTAAGACTCTGTCTCAAAAAAGAAAAAAAAAGAAATAATGTTTAAAACTGTTAAATTGGCCGGGTGCAGTGGCTCACGCCTGTAACCCCAGCACTTTGGGAGGCTGAGGCAGGTGGATCACCTGAGGTCGAGAGTTTGAGATCAAATTGACCAACATGGAGAAACCCCATCTCTACTAAAAATAAAAAATTAGCTGAGCATGGTGATGCATGCCAGTAATCCCAGCTATTCGGGAGGCTGAGGTAAAAGAATCGCTTGAACCTGGAAAGCAGAGGTTTTGGTGAGCCGAGATCGTGCCATTGCACTCCAGCCTGGGCAACGAGAGTGAAATTGTCTCAACAACAATAACTTTTCAATTGCCTAGCTGTAACTTAATTTGAAGCCTAAGCAACCAACTTCGTGTGTGTGTGCACATGCACACATGATGTTTTGAGAAAGTTAAAGAAAAAGGCTTAAAAACTCCTTTCAATAGTGACAATTTAAATCTCATCTAAAGTCCTGAATGTCAGTGATCAAATATATTAACAGATCTTTGCAAGCAAAATAATCAATCTGTTGACAGGATCCTAACAGTAACACTAAGGTTGAGTTTAAGCTCATTTTAGTCACAGAATCAAAGTTCTGGGGTTTCAACTTATCATGTAAAAACTGAAAATAACACTGGATAACAATGTCCTGCTTTAAAGCGAAGGGAAATACAGAATATCAGTGAAGAAAGCATTGAAGCAAATGTATAACATATCATAGAATTCCATTAATATATGGCTCATTATTTCATGCATTTGGCTAAACTGTAAGATAAATTATAATTCCTTAAGGGCAATTACTGTGTATTGGAAACAAGACATGTAACTATATTGATAATCTCTAAAGCCATTGCTAATCCTCTACTGGGTCTCAAAATTCAAATTTCATTAAGGAATGAAAACAGGAAATTCTGTGATAGCAACTAATGCCAGAATTCTGTTGTTTATGAAAAGGATAAAACCCGCTAAATTACCTAGTAGGAATGGTTAGGAAAAAAATAAGAAAGGGTTCTGCAGGAAGACTGAATGTTAGCTAAGAAATGTTGAAGTCATGCAACAAAGAACAGCTAGTCCACAAAGGGAACTGTAATCAGCCCCTCAGCTCAATGAAAAAGAAAAAAAGAAAAGAGATAAAATGCTTTAGATAAAAATCTTCTAACTTCGGTAGTATAAAAAGAGAACCTCTCTGCAGAGGGCATCACTGAATAAATCCTGAACCCAGTTATAACCTGGATTCCTATTCTGAAGTCTCTCTTCAAAGTATTAAAGTGATTGACAACATATTGAAGACTTTTTTCTTTATATAAAATCAAAATACACTGAAACACATGTCTAGCACTATACTTATTTGGCAGTTTAAAATATCAAGTATATAAAAATCATCTTTTGTAGCTAAGAATCACAAAAAACTCACCTCGTTTAAAACGTATTCATTTTAGGAATTAAGGATTATAGAAATTAAGAAATAAAGAAAAAAGGAAAGGATGGATAAAGACTCTTCCTAAACTGGCTATGAAAGTTTGGGAATCTACATAAGGTCTTTATGGAAGCCTCCTTCAGTCTAGAGATCCAAAGCAACGGCTAGAACTTTTCACTTGTGAAGTGAGTTCTGCCATCATGTTGCTTAAATAACAATCCTTCCCCATTTTTGCCAGGCGACTTTAAAGTAGGTAATGGGGAGAAAAGGAAGAGTGAAAAATATTATTCATATAAATTACTTCTGTTTGCTTCATCCATGTTCACTTCTTGTTAGACCACCATACTTAACGGGGAAAAAACAGTAGCAAGTTTTTCTTGTTTGTTTCTTTAAAGAGACAGGGTCTCGCTCTGTCACACAGGTTACAGTGCAGTGGCACAATCAGGGCTCCCTGCAGCCTAGGACTCCTGGGCTCAAGGGATCCTCCCACCTCAGCCTCCCGAGTAGCTGGGACTGCCGGCGGGTATGCACCACCATGCCTAGTCAATCTTTAAATTTTTTTTTTAAAAACAGAGTCTTGCTATGTTGCATAGGCTGGTCTCAAGAGATCCTCCCACCTCAGCCTCTAAAAGCAGGTTGGGATTACAGGTGTGAGCCACTACACCTAGCAAAATAATTATATTTGAATAATAAATGTATGTGGGGGCAGGTCTCCTTTAATGTTAGAGGAAAGTAAGACACAAAATTATATATATAGTATGAACTCTATTTCTATGCTTAGAAATACCAGAAAGACATTAAAAAGTTAACAGTGGTTATCTGTGTGGGAGCATTATGGGTACTTTTAATCTTCCTCTTTATACTGTCTCTGTGTGTGTATCTATGTGTGCATGTATCCATAAGTATTTTAAGGAAAGCTTCAAATGAACATATGTTAAAGCTTACAGACTGCTTAAAAAGAAATTCAAAACTAATTTCCAGAATGGGTCTGAAAAAAACAGAACATAGACAAACTTACCATCACATGAAAGTGAAATATAACTTCCTAAGTCATCAGACATGTGTCGCATCACATTTCTACCCATCTTAAGACCAAGGAAGATCCAATAATCTATTGCTGCTCCAAGAATTCCAGCCAATAAGTAAGCTAGTTCATGTTTGAAGACCTGCCATTAAGATACAAAAAAGTTACTGAAATATATTAAAATATTGAATATCTGTTAGTACTTATTTTGAAGACTTTTTGAGGGGCAAAACATAGCTATTTAGAAATACAGGTTATGTAATGATAAAAGATATTCTTAAGAAACCTAGCGTAATTTACAGATTCAATGCTATCCCCATCAAGCTACCAATGACCTTCTTTGCAGAACTGGAAAAAACCACCTTAAACTTCATATGGAACCAAAAGAGAGCCCACATAGCCAAGTCAATTCTAAGCAAAAAGAATAAAGCAGGGGGCATCACATTACCAGACTTCAAACTATACTATAAGGCTACAGTAATCAAAACAGCATGGTACTGGTACCAAAACAGAGATATAGACCAATGGAACAGAACAGAGGTCTCGGAGGCAACACAACATATCTACAACCATCTGATCTTTGACAAACCAGACAAAAACAAGCAATGGGGAAAGGATTCCCTGTTCAATAAATGGTGTTGGGAAAGCTGGCTAGCCATGTGCAGAAAGCAGAAAATGGACCCCTTCCTGACACCTTACACTAAAATTAACTCCAGATGGATTAAAGACTTAAACATAAGACCTAACACCATAAAAACCCTAGAAGAAAATCTAGGCAAAACCATTCAGGACGTAGGTGTAGGCAAGGACTTCATGACCAAAACGCCAAACACATTGACAACAAAAGCCAAAATAGACAAATGGGACCTAATCAAACTCCACAGCTTCTGCACAGCAAAAGAAACAATCATTAGAGTGAATCGGCAACCAACAGATTGGGAAAAAATTTTTGCAGTTTACCCATCTGACAAACGGCTGATATCCAGAATTTACAAAGAACTAAAACAGATTTACAAGAAAAAAACTAACAAGCCCATTCAAAAGTGGGCAAAGGATATGAACAGACACTTTACAAAAGAAGACATACGTGAGGCCAACAAACATATGAAAAAATGCTCATCATCACTGGTCATCAGAGAAATGCAAATCAAAACTACATTGAGATACCATCTCACGCCAGTTAGAATGGCGATCATTAAAAAATCTGGAGACAACAGATGCTGGAGAGGATGTGGAGAAATAGGAACACTTTTACACTGTTGGTGGGAGTGTAAATTAGTTCAACCATTGTGGAAGACAGTGTGGCGATTCCTCAAGGACCTAGAAATAGAAATTCCATTTGACCCAGCAATCCCATTACTGGGTATATATCCAAAGGATTACAAATCGTTCTACTATAAGGACACGTGCACACGAATGTTCATTGCAGCACTGTTTACAATAGCAAAGACCTGGAACCAACCCAAATGCCCATCGACGATAGACTGGATAGGGAAAATGTGGCACATATACACCATGGAATATTATGCAGCCATCAAAAATGATGAGTTAGGGTCCTTTGTAGGGACATGGATGAACCTGGAAACCATCATTCTCAGCAAACTGACAGAAGAGCAGAAGATCAAACACCGCATGTTCTCACTCATAGGTGGGTGTTGAACAATGAGAACACATGGACGCAGGGAAGGGAGCACTACACACTGGGGTCAGTTGGGGGGAAATTGGGGAGGGACGGTGGGGGGTGGGAAGCTGGGGAGAGATAGCGAGGGGAGAAATGCCAGATGTAGGTGATGGGGAGGAAGGCAGCAAATCACACTGCCACGTGTGTTCCTATGCAACAATTTTGCATGTTCTTCACATGTACCCCAAAACCTAAAATGCAATAAAATAAATGGGGAAAAAAAAAAAAGAAACCTAGCTAATTCTCCCACTTCCATCTCTCTCTCTCTCTCTCCACATGACGAAAGAGTTAATAAAGCAAATTTCCCAAGGACCTACAAGTTAACAGTTTAGAATAAACTTAACTTTATCCAATGCTATCAAGTTTGTTAGGCAATAATTCCATTAAAATGAGGAAATACCTGGTTTTTGTAGATTTTTATAAATAGAAAGATATGACTATAAAAGATTTATCTACCCCCACTATGTATATACAGAATTGTCTTTTACATTGCTCTATATGACATTATCCAGAAAAAGACATGAGAAACCTGATGAATAAAAGCTCCAGCAAACAAATTATTCATTTGCTATAATATACTGATTCAAATTTTCATTATTTAATTATATATAAAATACCAATTACCCAACTTAGAGATGTAGAGATCAGTTTTAAGAGTATGGACATCATTTTATATGATTACTTTTATAATAAATATCATTAAATTATTTTAAGAAATGGAACAAGGTATACAAACCTTGTAAATGTGCTTTACCCTAGTGTTTGAAAGTACTTTTCTAATCTCTAAAATTTAGTATAAACTATGAAGATGAAGAAGTATGAAAATAAAATTTTAAAAACACTTTTGATTTAAATATGAACACTTTTTCCAAAGCATTAAAACCAGCTGAAATTCTTGTGTTCTAATTATTTGTTGTCTAGGCATGCTGAATATGTAGGAAAAAAAATCACTAAATTAATAGTTGGGTAAAAGGCATATAAAATGGTTTTAATAAATGCTAAAGTAATACATTATAACTATGTTCTGCCAGCTAATTTCTCATTAATCCATATTAGGTATATACTATGCTTAAATAACATAAGCATAACATATGACATAACATACTGTTCTTGTGTAATAGTTAAGATTATAGTATAAAAGGATGCAAGAAATCTGATCTATTACTAATAGATCTAATATGACTCATAACCTAATCTATTACCACGTTTATTAAAATATTTCTCATGCTTTTTACCCAACTGTTAGTGATTTTTTTTCACATATACAACAAGCCTAGACGACAAATAATACGAATTTCAGCTGGTTTTAATGTTTTGAAAATCTGTTTATATTTAAATCAAAGGTGTTTTTAAAATATTTTTACTTTGCATAGTTTATATGGAATTTTAGGGATTAGAATATTTTTATATAAAAAGGCACTTCTAAATCAGGTTCTTAGACCCTTTTATACTATAAATTATTACACTCATAAACGGTATGTTACATATTACACAGTAAATTATGTATATTTCAGTGTATTACAAAGTTATATATCACACAATAAACTAGCATATATTATGCCTAATATGAGATTAGTGAGAAAAAAATCCCTAGTATTTTGAATCCTCAGTGACTACTGGATTTGTGTCTCTTGCTCTCAGCAAACAAATTTCTTATACGTATATTCGAAATTTCATTGGGATATCATTGCATATCTAATAGCTTTAGTTAGCAGAGAAATGATTTCAAAACCAAAGTTCTATTTCTGGTTTATTGTGCAAACATAAGCAAATGGTCCAGCAGCACACACAAAGCTTGCCAGAACAGCGTTTACTGAAGGAAAACCCACGGTCAGGATCAGTAGCATGTGTGTAGGTCCTCTGTTGTCCTATCATATCAGGGGCAGCATACTGCATTCTTTCAGGGCTAGACGTTAGAACCTAGGAGAGAGACTCTCAAGTGTGGGGCTGAGGAGATTTTTAAAAGCTGCATGATTAAGAAAGTAGTGCCCTTCTTCTGATATGATCAGAGGCCAAGACAGCCAGCCAGATCCTGGCAGGTGAGGCTTCATAGGTGGTTGTCAATCCCACCGGGTCTCCTGCTTTGATAGGAGAGCTGAGTTTAAGCCTTGCAGTTGTGGCTAAATGGCATGGGAAACTAGCAGCAGGTCTGGTTACATCAATAGCACCCACATCTCCCCTGGTATGACTGGCAGGATTAGGGTCCAATGCTAGTCTCCAGGAAACACTGCAGGAAATCAACTCCATTCTTTGTAGAGCCAGTATCTTGCTTGATCACGCTAAGTTAGTTAATCCTTACTTCTCCTGTTACCAAGAGAATATAAAACAGAACAGTGAAAATATATAAACTACTAAACTGATTATGTCCATACGCATATAAGCATCCACAAAATGTTCCTTCCAACGTAACATATAGCTGAGTAACAGCAAAGACGGTACTCAGGAAAGAAGCAAGAGGTTGGTAAATGTTGATTTCTGAAAGTATTCTCCATCTCAAGAGTATAGTAAATCAACGTCACTTGAGACCACCCAGGCTCTAGGACTCTGGGCAGGAAAGAAGGATGTTAGCCCACAGAATGAAGCGTTATATAAAAACACAATCTAGCTTTCCATCAATCGAAAACAACATTAAAAAAAAAAAAAATCAAACAGTTGGGACTTCCCCTCTTTCCTTATATAAATATGTGGTACATATAGTTGAAATCACAATAGAATATTAATGTATTTTTAATATTAAATTTACCTTGATTACTAATGTTTTTAAACAGAGAGAGAGAAGAGATTTTGCAGAGTAACTACAGATTTTTTACTATGATAAAGATCCTGCCAAAGTGATTCCTGTTTTTATGTCCTTAGCTAAACATGCACACTACTACATAGTCATAATAGGAAGTTTTTATATGAAAAAACACTTTCAAGTCAGGTTCATCGATCCTTTTTCACCATAATCTTAACTATCATACTCATTAACAATAACAGGGCCAACGCACTGTGCTATGGATTATACTCACTGCCACTTTAACAATATATAAACAATACGACTCCTTCCAGTATAGTGGACATATAAGCTTTAGAAATAGATTAGCAAGAAAAATAGTAAATAAATCAACAAGGTAAAGCAGCTTTCTTGGAATACTGAAATATTTGTTAAAGCTGAAAGAAGAGAATATGAATACCCTAAGAAATAACTAAGAAATAAAAGGTAGACAAGATTTGCACATATGACATACATTTACCTTAGAATTCCTTTCTAATATGTTGAACTCTATTACCAGACATTCTGTCAATACGGTTCTCTATCATCTGCCAGTAGAAGCAACTTCTAGTTTATAAAATTGGCAATCTTCCAAAAATTGACTAATCTGTAACATAGAACAAACTAGCATCTTGGCCTTCTGACTCCCAGGTTAGGGATTTCCATGATACCCCACTGTAATACGTGACAAACTACTCTGTTGGAAAGATGCAGACATAATGCACACACGGTGCCTCTTCCTGTTTTAAACACTGGCATTTGAAACATAAAAAGTGTGCTGCAGTGGAGACTTGGCCTCTAGTCAAGGCTTTGCCCTAACAAGCTGTGACACCTTGAATAAGTTATTTAAACTCTTTATCAACTTTCTTATCTATAAATATAAACTAGCTTACATTTCTACCTATATTGTAGAATTATCAATAGCACTTAATAACATCTCAAAGAAAAGAGAGACTAATAAAATTTGTACCTCCTCCATAACCTTGACACAGCCCACCTCTGCTCTTTGCCAAGGAAAGCCCAAAGCTTTCTCAGATTAATGACAATGAAATTCACTGCCATTGTGCCACTCTGCAATACTTGCTGATTGACATTATGACAAAACAATATTAGCATAAACTGAGGACTTCTGTTTAGCTAATGACTTAAATTGAATACTTCAACCCAGCAAATCAAGAAACAAATGCTTTACAGTACTGAAAATGATGTCTGTGAACATGCATGGAATTCTTGAAACTGGAAACTGCCAAAAAGATTTAATTAAGTACAAGAATAAATTCTAGCAGAAAGGTAATACAATTTTTAAAAAGCAGTTTTAGATCAATTTAAGCAATACAAATGTTAAATAAAATAATAATTTGCCAAATTTGAAACCAGTTCTCATATTACAACCAATGCTACAATTTAATACAGACTGCTTCACAAATATGTTGCTTTTATTTAAAAGTTTTAACAAAAATCTTCAAGTTAAATATGTATAAATCTGTTACTGTTTACATGAGCGTTTCTTCAGTAATTTCTTATCTGTGATAGTCCTTTGAAGACTTAGTAAAATTGTGAAAACATCAGTTTCATTATTGTTTTCAGTTATAAATAAGCAATTTCATTTATGTAATCAAATAAATGAAAAAAAATGTTCTATAATAAAGAAATATTTTCTATCCTTAATGACTGCATTGTATAAAAAGTAAATAAATAAAAAGACAGATGGTAATTTATAAAGAGGCTATCAGCTTTAGCTTAGAAGTACTATACTCAATTGGCAATGAGGTGTAAATAGTAGTCCTATTTCAGTTGGGTGTTTTCTATTTCTGTAATTTGCAAAATCATACTTCTTTTTAAATCAGATACATGCATGAGAAAGTGCCTACTCACCTGGTGTTAAATAATAGAATTACTTGATCATAAAGAAATCTAGCTATACTCCTTAGCAACCTTCCCTTTTTAATGCTGATTCAGAAAAAAAAAAATTAGTACCTCAAAAGAACTTTTCTTTTTTGAAGCCTTCCTCAGATAACCAAACAGAATTTTTTTTAAAAAACCAGCAAGAACTTCTGTTTCTAATGAAGGCCTAGGTAATTCAGATGAACTTTTTTTTGAGGGTGGGGGGACAGGGTCTCACTCTGTCGCCCAGGCTGGAATGCAGAGGTGCAATCACAGCTCACTATAGCCTCCAACTCCTGGGCTCAAGCAATCCTCCTACCACAGCTTCCCAAGCAAGTAGTTAAAACCAATACCTGTGCACACCACCACACCTAGCTTTTTATTGTCTTTTGTAGAGATGGCAGTCTCACTATGTTGCTCAGACTGGTCTTGGGTTCCTGGCCTCAAGCAATCCTTCCACTTTAGTTTATGAAAATGCTGGGATTACAGCACTGCACCCAGCCTCAGGTGAACCCACTTAGAGTTCTAAAGAAGAAAACTAAAACTAAAAATGTTAAATGAAATATGCAAAACATTTCATTAAAAAAGACAATAAATTATGAGGAATTGCTAGGCCAAGATTTAGTGAGGCATTCAAGCAAGGCACTCAAAGATACTGAGGGCTTTTGCTGATTTTAAGGAAGGAGATAGAATACAGTACTGTGGTTTCTGAAGCACAAAGGACAAAAAGATTAAAAAAAAAAGTCATGGCCAAAGCCTAATCTCTCATAGGATGAAAAAGTTAAGGGCTTCACACATCAGAAGCAAAACTAAATGTATATGTAGCTCTTTACTTCACTGGACTATCTAGAGTCCCTCAAACAGACATTGAATTAGAGTAGTCCCTTAATGAGTAATATACCCAGGCACTTGGAAGAAGTTAAACAGAAATTCTTTCTGGGGGAAGATATTCTGGCTTTTACCATGTATTTTTTTCTACAAATCAAATGCAATTTAAAAGCATATAGTGAATCATAAGCTTGCAAGAGAAAATTAAAAAGCACAAGAGAAAGAAATAGCAAAAACAACAACAGAAACAGACCCACAAAGACTTCAGATATGGAATAATCAAACACAGGTAATAAATGTCATTGCCATGTTCAAAGACAAAAGAAAACCTTGAAACCATAAAAACAAGTCATAGCAGTCTGGAATAGTTAAAAAGTCTATTAACTGGAAAAAATACAAAAATTTTAAATACAATAATGGTCATATTTAACAACATATTCGATACAGCTGAAGAAAAAAACCAATGAACTAAAAACTAGATGAAAATACTATTGGAACGTGGCAAGTATCAAAAAAAAATGTATCTACATGGGGGGGCAGGGAAGGAGGGAGGGAGAGAGAGACGGGAGAAGGAAAGAAAAAGGGAGATGGAGAGGAAGAGGGAGAGGGAGAGAAAGGCAGAGGGAGATATAAGGTGAAAAATGCAGAGAATATGAAGAAAAGGTATAATATAAGTTTAATGGTAATTTAAAAAGTAGAGAAGAGAAAATGAATCTGAGGAAATATTTGACAAGAAACTACATAGGCACTTTCATTAAGACAGAATAGACTTCATGGTAGTTTGACACCAGAGCTCTCTACCCTAACTACTATGCTTATGATCCCTGAAAAAGATACTACCTAACTAGCAGTTACAGGATCATAACTAGTAGTCATGATATATCAGTTATGAATAAGGTGTCAGTAGTACATATAAAGCAGAAACTTAAAGTAGGTGAGCAAATCAACAAAGTCGATTCAGAAGGATTGAGTAAAACAATTAAGTTTGATCTAATCCAACAAAAAAAACACATTCTGGTTCCTAGTCTTATATGGAGCCAAAAAGAGAACTTCAGTAAATTTCAGGAAGCAAAATCATATAAGGTGCATTCTTCAACTATAATTCATTATTAGAATTTAACCAAAAAAAGCACAGCCAAACAAACAAAACCTATATATTTTGAAATTTTACAATACCCTTTAAAAATGTCTCTTGGATCAAAGGGAAAAATCTAAATTAACAATAGAAAATATGTTGGAAAAAAAAATAGAGCACTCTAAAGTATCAAACTATGAAATTAATGTCAAGTTGTGCTTAATAGGTAATTTATATTAAGTGCACATATTAAAAATGAAGACTAAAAAGAAGATTCAAGAAGATAGAAAAGTAAAAAAAAATTAAAAAGGGTAAAAATGAATAACACAAAAAAGCATATAACATAATCCCAAAGGGAAATTATTTTGAAAAGGAAAACGGTGACTAATATACGTTAGGCAACCAAAATGTGCCACAGCATGTTGCTATACACTATTATCCTTGAGATAGATAATACACTAAAATCACTATATGTTAAATTTCTAATGACAGGCAAAATCTACTTATAAAGAAACATTTCAGAAAGTAACTCTTAACATCGAAAAAGGTAGTTTTAAAATAATACTAATAAATAATAATATTTATTAGTACCCCCCAAAATTGTATGGATTAACTCATTTATTTTTAAATCTTAAGTTCCTCATTAATCAAACTGTACAAAAGGAAACATCTAGAAAGGTATGTAACTAGAGATCTCTTAGCAGTAACTATCTAGTAACTATCAAATAACTTGCTAGCTACTATATGCAAACATGCTACATGAAGCAACGAGTCTCCAAGAGTCTTTTACCTTAAAACTAGATAAACTAAATAGAAAACAATGATGTATTTGGGTATATTTTAACTTTTTTCAAGTAATCCAAAGAACCAAGGAGAGAGGAAAAGGTAAACAATTCAAAGTGCTTTTTCCATAGACTATTCATCTGTAAATTAATCCTACTTACATCATTAGACTTGCATTTTTCCTTGTGAGAATATATAGTCCATTCCAAAAGCATATTTACTGGTTTGGTCAAAAGCCCAGAGGTTTCACTTCCTGACCAAAAAATTTCAAGAAGCATTGCCTTTCCTGTTATTTTCAGACTCTGAGAATCTGACCAGTCATACAACCTAATTAAAATATGAACAAAAAGGATATCTTTATGCCAATTTGATCATGACAATTATTTGACATCTCTATTAAAAAAAATGCTACCAATTTTTGAACACATCATAAAATATAAAGATTATAATAATTATAATTGTTTTTATGCTTAATAATAAGCAGGAACAAAACTTGTTGTAGACTCAGTGTTTAAAATTGGTGCAGTTTTTCACTTAAGCATTCAATTACTAAAAGTTTTTTTTCAAATCCTAAAAAATTAAAACACTCTTATCCATCCAAATGAATAGAGGAAGTAAACTGAGGAAATTTTTTAAAGGGGCATAAACCTTCACTCACACTGAGAATATCTGGAAATATGTTTTAAAAATAAATCTACTTTAAAATAGAAAACAAGGCGACTTTTTAGATATATATGTATAATAAGTCTAAAAAATGGTACATAGAAACAATAGTAATTGGCCAGGTGCAGTGGCTCATGCCTGTAATCCCAGCACTTTGGGAGGCCGAGGTGGGTGGATCACAAGGTCAGGAGTTCAAAACCAGCCTGGCCAATACTGTGAAATCCTGTCTCTACTAAAAATACAAAAATTAGCCAGGCGTGGTGGCAGATGCCCGTAATTCCAGCTACCCATGAGGCTGAGGCAGGAGACTTGCTTGAACCTGGGAGGTGAAAGTTACGGTGAGCCAAGATGGCACCACTGCATTCCAGCCTGGTGACAGAGAGAGGCTCTGTCTCCCCCCCGCCAAAAAAAAAAAAAAAAAGATATTTAGATAAATGTGATTTTTGTGATTAAAACTTACTTTTGACTCAGATGCTGTACTTCACTTTCAATTAAATTAAAGAAAAATTTGAGCAGTGTCAGGTGGAGCACCTTAGAGCCAATATTTTCTGAAATCTGATGACAAAAACTTTCATTGAAAAGGCAGGACCTGAAAAACATGAACCCAACAATCTGTTACATACAAGCAATTCACTAAGTAACTTGTGAACAAAATATTTCTCCTTCTAGAATATTGCTGGAATTTTGTTTGTTTGTTTGTTTTGGGACAGAGTTTCGCTCTTGTTACCCAGGCTGGAGTGCAATGGCGCGATCTCGGCTCACCGAAACCTCCGCCTCCTGGGTTCAGGCAATTCTCCTGCCTCAGCCTCCTGAGTATATTGCTGGAATTTTAATAAAATTTTCTTAAAATATAAAGCAAGTTCAACAAAATTTTATTGGTATTCCTTCCTTCAAAAATTAAATGTCAAATATCTCATGACTACTTAATTCTTAATAAATACATCTAATTTCTCAATTTTTCAAGTGATTATAATATTTAACAACTATCAGGTACTCTCCCTTTGTACTCTTTTTGATGAAATTTGTGATTCTTAGTTTTCACTAATGAGAACAAAGAATCATAAATTTCATCAAGTCCTTTTGATTTAAATGACCAGCTAACCTATCAATTTACAATACTTGCCAGAATCCTTCTCTTTCTTATCCAAGATTACTTTTCATTAGTAAATGAAGACTATTTAAGGCTACTCTTTTAGAGTTTTAAAAATTCATTATTTTACTGTCTTCTAGAGCAGTCCTTTCCAACTGAACTTTCTGTGATGATGTACACATTCTACTAGAAACTTGAAATGTGGCTTGTATACCAGAGGACTCAAATTTTTATTACTTAGTCTAAATAAAATTTAAATATAAACAGATACGGCTAGTGGCTACTGGGTCAGACAGCACAGTTCTACACAATCTTTTTTTTTTTTTTTTTTTTTGCATTAGTAGATGGGGTTTCACCATGTTGGTCAGGCTGGTCTCGAATACCTGACCTCAGGTGATCCACCCATCTCCGCTTCCCAAAGTGCTGGGATTACAAGTGTGAGCCACTGCACCAGGCCTACCTGGCTAATTTTTAAATTTTTTGTAGAGGTGAAGTCTCCCTGTGTTGCCCAGGCTGGTCTCAAATTCCTGGGCTCAAGAAATACTCCTACCCTGGCCTCCCAAAGTGCTGGGAATACAGGAATGAGCCATCATGCTCAGCCATAGTTATCCCTTAAAATGCAACTCAGCTGCCACTTTCTTACTCTACCCTTTCCTTTGAGTTAAGTTTGTCATTCACATCAGGTCTACAACTTTCTTAAGGATAGGTGCTCTGTCTTGTTTTTTTTTTTCCTTTTTTTTCACTTCCCTCGTACAAAAGGTGTTCAGTCTTAAATATCTCCATCTTTAATATCTAATATAATGCCTTGAATGTAAGTGCTTAATACATGTTTGGATGAATTTATTGATGCTACAGGGGATAGATTTTGGGCAGCTTCAAAATAGACTTTTAAACAAAAATACCCAGATTTCATATCAAAATAATTGGGTGCTGGGGAGGTGCTTAAGGAAGTAGTAGGAATATAAATGAACTAAGTGATACTAGTCCCTCTACTTTTGTATATATTTGAAATATTCCATAATACAGAGAAACTTACAATCTTTGTCTCTGACAGTTTTCATAAAGACTGATTAACTATGTGGACATGAAGGATCTTATAGAACAGATTGAATATTAAATAGAGGGAAGAGGAGGGGAGGGGAGGGGAAGGGTGAAGCAAAGCAGCCAGGCATGGTGGCTCATGACTTTAGTCCTAGCACTTTGGGAGGCTGAGGAGGGCAGATAGCTTGAGCTCCGGTGTTGAAGACCAGCCTGGACAACATGGTCAAATCCCATTTCTACAAAAAATACAAAACTAGCCAGGCATGAGAGCACACGCCTGTAGTCCCAGCTATTCAGGAAGCTGAGGTGAGAGGATCACCTGAGCCTGGGAGTTTCAGGCTGCAGTGAGCCATGATCATGCCACTACACCCCAGTCTAGGCAACAGAAATTTGGAAAACATAAGAGCAAAAGTCAGGATATGGAAAATAATGGCTGGACACATTTAGGAAAGTGGTGAAGATGAGAACTGAGACATACATAAGGGCTAACTCATGAAGTGTCTTATGTATTTTGCTAAGAAATTTGAACTGTCTTCTGTAAGTAGTTCAAAATATGTGAGTCAATGAAGTACTTCAATATGGGAAATGATAAGATCACTTTGGAAAGAGCATACTGGGGGGTTCTTTGGAAGAAAAATTAAAGGGAAAAAAGGTAAACCCAAGATCAATAAAGTAGCTGCTGCAGTAGTTAACGTAATGGGATGCTGCAGTAGTTTATGTTATGCAATGGGAACTTTAAAATAAAGGCATTTGACAGTAAAGGGAGGTATAGATTTGGAAATTATGAAAGATGTCAGCCACATAAAGTCTATTTCCTCATATCATATACCTATGCTGGGCTCATACTGTTGGGCTTGTATTTTTGTGCTGGTATTGTATTTACATCTCAGTCACTTTCAAAGTACAGGAACTGTTATTTTAATGATCTTTTTATCCCTGAAATGTAGAGTACAGTGCTAGGCTCTCCATAAGTACTCAAGCATTTGTTGAAAAAATGAATGCATACTGGTTAACTGATTAGCTCACTTCAAATACATCACAACCAAGATGGAATGTGAATCTTTATGATCTCAAAGAGCTAACCAGAGGTCTAGCCTTTGCATGGCTAGTCAGGTGTCCTTTCTCAACTGGACACTTGGATTAAAAAAAAAAAAAAATCTTCCCGGGCTGATGTGGTGGTTCATTCCTGTAATCCTAGCATTTTGGGAGGCCAAGGCAGGCAGATCACTTGAGACCAGCAATTCGAGACCAGCCTGGCCAACAAGGTAAAATCCCATCTCTACTTAAAAAAAAAAACAAAAAAACAAAAATTAGCTAGGTGTAGAGGCACACACCTGTAATTCCAGCTACTTGGAAGGCTGAGGCATAAGAATTGCTTGAGCCTGGGAGGCAGGGGTTGTAGTGAGCTGAGATCAGGCCACTGCACACCAGCCTGGGTGACAGAGCAAGACTGTCCTCAAAAAAAAAAAAAAAGATCTTCCCAGAAGAATAAGGGCTATCAAATACAGTTATTTGAATAGCAAGGGGAAAACATTTTCTGTTAGGGAGAAAGAAGGTGAAACAAAGAATTTCTGGAGACAACAACATCTGAAAGACAGAGGAAGGACTAGGCAGATGGCAGCGTGTGCAGAAGCATGAAAGAGAGGACATATTTAGGAAATATTAAGTTCTGTTTTAAAATTCAAATTGCTAACTGAAAAAATATAACTGAAGCCCTAAAACAGATACCATAGTTACAAATGTCTATACTTTTGATGACAAAAAGCTGATATACATATTCCATAAATTAATTTTCTTCATTTTAAAAACCATATGGAAATTTATATTTTGTTAAAAATAATGATTTGGCTTCCTAGTGAGTCCATTTCATGCA
Organism: Sapajus apella; assembly: GCF_009761245.1. Lineage (NCBI taxonomy): Eukaryota > Metazoa > Chordata > Mammalia > Primates > Cebidae > Sapajus > Sapajus apella. The sequence goes on from NW_022436941.1 coordinate 45,626,718, forward strand.
TTCACTTTTTGTTTTTTTTAGGAAACAGGCTGAAAAACATGACAAATACAGATTTGCCTTTTCATAAATTTTGCAATAAATACAATATTTGCAACAAAATACACTAGACAAACTTTTCCAAAAGTAAAGAGATATTTCTTTTGGCCGGGCGCATTGGCTCACACCTATAATCCCAGCACTTTGGGGAGGCCGAGGTGGGAGGATCACCTGAGGCCGGGAGTTCGAGACCAGCCTGGCTAACATGGAGAAACCTCGTCTCTACTAAAAACACAAAATTAGCCAGGCATGGTAGTGCATGCTTGTAATCCCAGCTACTCAGGAGCCTGAGGCAGGAGAATCGCTTGAACCAGGAAGGCAGAGGTTGTGGTGAGCCAAGATCCTGCCATTGCACTCCAGCCAGGACAATAAGAGTGAAACTCAGTCTCAAAAAAAAAAAGATACTCTCATCAGTATCTTAAAAAAGTACTTAGCATAACAACTAGTCAATGAAACATAGCACTGTCACATGTGAAATTCCTTACCTGATAAGCACTTCTACTAAAGACCATGCTCCTTTCATGCAAGTTGGACACTGAAACAAGTCTAAATAATATCTTGACATGGCTGGAGACTTCCAAGGAGGATGCAGGTGAAGAAGAGCTGACAATATATGAAAGTATCGACCAGAAAATGTATCTATGTTATCCTATTATTTAAAAATAAACAAACAAATAAAATACTATAGCTAAAATTTATTTCACTTGCTAATTCAGTCTAAAAGCAAAACAGTAAACCTGGCCTAACTTTCTTGCCAAATATATGTGTTTAGACAAATGATAGCAGATGGAAGTACCATGTTTAGCTAATTAAATACAGTAACTGAGAGAGAGGCACACTCTATGTACAGTTGATACCTGAACAACAAATTTTAACTGCATATGTTCACTTACACATGAATATTTTCCAATAAATGCAGCCTACCCTTCACATCCTTAGGTTCCACATCTGCAATTAAATGCTTTTAGTTTCATGCATTCACTTTTTATTTTTTTAGGAAACAGATTGAAAAACATGACCAATACAGATTTGCCTTTTCTTAAGTTTTGCAATAAATGCAATACATATTTGTATTTGCAACAAAATACACTAGACGAACTTTTCTAAAAGTAAAAAGATACTTCTTTTTACTACTAAATACTTTTTTAAACTAAATTTTAAAGTAAATATTTTTAGTTGCAGATGTGAAACCTATCGACGTGCTGGGATTACAGGCCTGAGCCACTGCACCTGGCCTAGTAAGAAGTTTTAATTTCCTCATATGTAAAATTAAGATAATTCCTGTCCTTGCTGTAGGATGAGATCATGTAGTTCAAAAAGGATGATATGTATGAATATATCTTATTGGTTATTATATTAATTATCTTCTGTTGCCTTCAGTAGTAAGGGAAAATTTTACAATTACCTCTAAAAGAAAGCCTTTAAAAATAAAGTATTCACAGGATGTAAAGCCTTTGGATGTGGAGGGCTGACTTCTCCCATAAGTGCGGGTTTTGAAGAACCAACTGCAGGACTTGATTATGTGCAGATTTCAGTATCTACGAAGGTCCTAAAACCAATATCCTGTGATAGCAAGGGACGACTCTATCTATACATTGGTTAATCTTTTCTATTAACACTACCTTAGATGAAATCTAAGGCAGATGAAATATTTTCCTTTTCACAATTTTAGTGAGATTTAAGAGGTCTCAAACATTACCTGAAAGGAACTAAAGGTAAGAAACTATTCATGTAACACTCTTACTTATCACCAACATAACATACCTGATAAAGCTTATGTCTGTTATGTTATCAAATTACTACCTTCATGAAGGGCATGATTAGAAAGCTGTCTTTGAATATTTGCTCCTATTGGTTTACACAGTTTGAGTATGTTCCCAGCATGGGCAACACAGTAAGACTCTATCTCCACAAAAAATTTAAAAATTAGCTAGACATGGTCGCATGCACCTATAATCCTATAGTACTTGGGAGGCTGAGGCAGGGAGATTGCTTGAGCCTGGGAGGTTGAGGCCACAGTAGGCCATGATCACACCACTGCACTCCAGCATGAGAGACCTTGTCTTTTTTTTTTTAAACAAAGAGTATGTTCATATATATATATTATAAATAAAAATACCAATGCACTAATGGAGTAATTTACAAAACGTAATTCTAGATCACTATAATTTGAATTTTATATTTGATACTTTATTGCCATAAGAAAAATTGGGTAACTTTTTTCCCCAAAACAAAATTATCTTAGAAATCCTGAAAAAATAATAAGCTATAGTACTAAGAGTAGTACCTAGTATAAAGCTGGAAAACAGAAGAGCGGTAATAAATGGGTACTGCATTTATTAGTAAAATAAAGGAAAAAAAACACTGAACAAAAAAATAAACTGTAAACATACAAAAATGAGAAAATGTTCACATTTTAACATTCTTTGAAAAAAAGATTATAAACCCTTAAGGCTGCTCTTACCTGTAGAATGTTTTCTAGAAGGGCATGAAGAAGGCATACAGGAGGGATATAGTGTGCCTGCAAAGTGGAAAGCTCCTCAATTGCTTCTTTAAAAAACTGTCCTTCTATGAGGCTTTCAATTAAATTTAATATACCTCTGGGAAATTCAGCATTTTTAACCTAAGAAAGGAAAGATTCTATGATTCAGAAAAGAGAAAGATGAAATTCTGGAATCAAATCTTGAATTAGTAAGGAGTTTGTTTGTTTATTTACAACACAGAGTCTCACTCTGTTGCCCAGGCTGGAATGCAGTGGCATGATCTTGGCTCAATGCAACCTGTCTCCCAGGTTCAAGCGATTCTCCTGCCTCAGCCTCCTGAGTAGCTGGGACTACAGACGTGCGCCACCATGCCTGGCTAGTTTTTGTATTTTTAGTAGACACAGGGTTTTACTATGTTGGCCAGGCTGTCTTGAATTCCTGGCCTCAGGTGATCCACCTGCCTCAGCCTCCCTAAAGTGCTGGGATTAAAGGCATGAGCCACTGCGCCTAGCCTAGTAAGAAGTTTTAATTTCCTCATCTGTAAAATGAAGCTAATTCTTGCCCTTGCTGCTGGATGAACTTATGTAGTTCAAAGAGGATGATATGTATGAAGATATTTTATTAGTTGTTATATTATTTTCTGTTGCCTTCAGTAGAAAGGGAAAATACTAACTCTAAAAGAAAACCTTTAATAAGAATTTGTAGAGTTTGGTTGATAAAAAAGATAACTAAGAGTTACAACTACATAGTTCTTTAGGTAAAAATTATTTTTTGGTTTTCTTTTAAACTTAAAAATGAACTCTATTAAAATATCTTAAAATGACACAACGCCAGTTACAAGCAATATCTGTAAAAAGTGAAAACTGATTGGGAGAATCATAAAATCACTCTGAGGATGTGCATTTATATAACTCTAAGAGCTTCAGAAAATTCATTCCCCTCAGTCAAACCATTCTTAATAATAAAAGTAACTATGTTGAATAATTTGAGTGAAAAATATTCTAAAAGACTACCTGGAATAAAAAAAAAGAAGTTTGGAAGAATAAATAAGGAAACAAGGGCCTCAAGCCCCATTCTCTCCCTAAATTAACAATGGACTGGATATATGTGTTGTGGGTTTATTTTGTTCTGAAATGAAAGTATGTAAAATAAAGGTATCATTTTATTTAAATAACAATATAAAATAAATACACTTTTGTAAATATCATACCAAAATTTTTAATCTAAAAGTAGTCACTATGAAAGTTAGGAAACACGAGAACAGGGATATATATTTCACCTGTCATAAACACAAGGTGTGTTTTTAACATTTGTGATCATCTTTTACTAATATATGGAAATTTTTTTGGAGTTTTGACAGAATATTTGTATCATTTCTGATTAGAGAAACTGTATTTCATATGTGATAGACAACTTTGTTGTACACACATTACTTTTCATCAAAAAAAAAAATGACTAATAATAACAAAACATGCTGCTTCTTTCCCCCTCCATCACCAATGCTACTGCAGGCTCCTTACCTCTATATTGTACACCAGCTGTTTATCTATTCTAATGCAGTTGTGTCTAAAAGCCTACAAAAGAGCAACCATATAATTAAAACAACATTTTAAGATTGACAAATACATTTTGGCTTCCCAAAGCCTTGGAATAACATATAAAACAGATAAAGGAAGACATTAATACCTATAATTAATATGATGCGCATATTTACTCAAAATAGCAACTTTTACTATTTTAGGGTAATGGCACTCTCACAACTATGAACATTTCTGTTTTCTCCTTCTGAATTACAATAATAAAGTCATATTCACTTTGAAGATCTGAAGAGGCCCATTATCCTTAGTATCATAATTATTAGAAATATAAATGGGGAGAGCATTTTGCACAAGGGTACACAGGAGAAAAAAACATCAGTTATGTTTGCTATACAACCGTATGTAAAATCTGCCTTATTGTTTTAAAACACCTATAATTGCACATTTAAAAGATTATCCTGGAAAAATATCTGCAACCAATATAAAAAAAGAGATAATACACTGAGGCTGAGAGTGGTGGCTCATGCCTGTAATCCCATCACCTTGGGAGTCCGAGGTGGGCAGATCACCTGAGGTCAGGAGTTTGAGACCAGCCTGGCCAACATGGCAAAACCCCATCTCTATTAAATATACAAAAATTAGCCAGCCGTGGCGGCAGGTGCCTGTAATCCCAGCTACTCTGGAGGTTGAGGCAGGAGAATTGCTTGAACCTGGAAAACAGAGGTTGCAGTGAGCTGAGATGGCACTACTGCACTCCAGCCTGGGCAACAGGGCAAGACCCTGTCTCAAAAAAGCCAAACCAAAACAAAAAAAGATAATTCCCTAGAAGAAGGGGTCTTCAAGATGGCTGACACTCAAGAGATGTTTGGCACTCACCTCTTCCACAAAGGACTTAAACAGTGAACAGATAATCACACATTGAATAGGGTGTCTAAGAGAAAAACATTACAATTTAAAAGTGACAGGGAATCTCTGAGGCAAGCAAAGACAGAGAAGCAAAGCAGCTGGCTCATATAGAACTGGCTGGGAGCCAGGAGAAACTACTCACTACGAATGGGAAAAAGAGAGATCTACACAGGTCCACATTCCCAATGTCAATTCCTGCAATCCTAGATACAGGAGAGCCCCTTAGTCCTCACAGGCCCAGAGACTAGTTTAGGAAGTTCCCTGGAGCACACTCAATGGCATTATTCCAAAGACAGAGTACTTGCTAAGTCCCACAAAATCTGCTGGCAGCCAAGAGGCTGCAGCATGATGCCATTTTGAAAGCCCAGACACTACCAGACTACATCCTGCTCTGGAGTCCAACAGTTCCTGCATATCCACAAGCCAGAAGCCCCACTGATTTTTCTGTCCACCCAGAGAGCTGCAGTTTCATGATTTCAGCTGGAGTCAACAATGCAACTAGGTCACCAGCACTCTCACCTACACAATGTCCTATATCCTGAGGAGTAGGAGGTGCAGTGCACCAGGGAGGCTGCCCTGGGGACAAAAGGAGCCAAAGCAGGCGCTCCTCAGATCCTGAGAACCACCTGCCTGGGGCCCCTGGTACTGGCAGAAACCCTGTGGCACAGGGTTTCTGTGTGTTTAAAACCCTGCCCAGCAACAGTGTCGTCATGCACTTGCATGTGGCTTTAGGAGGCCTAAGAACTGGCCCACTGTGGGTTGTCCCAGGGCTTAAAGATAGATCCACTCTGCCTGCTACTGGTGCCCACGAGAGCTATCTGGAAACCTGAAGAGAGGCCTACCCCACCCACCACCACTGTGTAAATGCATCATACAAAGACGTGGGGATCAGACTGCCTTGTCTGCTGAGGCCAGAGCCTGCAGGAACTATCAGGGGGCCTAAGGAGAGGCCCACCACACTCTGACTACTGGCACCAGCACCAGAGCCCAAGTGCACTACCAGGGGGCATGGGTATCAACCCATCCCTGTCCAACACTCCTGGTGCCTGTGCACACTATCAAGAGGCCAGATAACAGGCCTACCTGGCCCAATGCAATAGCCGCCTGAACCTGTTGTCATGAGGCCTATGAACAGACCTGCTTCACTCACCACAGCTGGTACCCACACCTATCGTCAGGGGCCTAAGAACACATTTGCCCCACATGCAGCCTCTGGCAATGCCATCTGCACTTGTCGTCCAGTGACATCGGGATCAATGTACCTGACCACCAACCAGGCGCCCAAATACACCATCTGGGGGCCTACAACAGCCCACTCTGCCAACTGCCACTGCTGCTGGGGCCCCAGCACATCACCTGAGAACCTGTGGATCGACTAATCCCACCAGCTACCAGGAGCGCCTATGCACACAACTAGGGGGATCGAAGGATGAGCATGTCAAGCTACTGCTGCTGGTAACCACCCACATGTGCTCCTGGTCTGCTCAGCCTACTGCCACTACTGCTGGCACCCACGTTTGCTGCTTGGGGACCTGAGGATTGGCTTGCAACCACTACAGCCATCACCAATGTCATGCACGCCAAACAGAAACCTGAGGACCCACCCAACCCACTGCTGTCACCACTGGCACCCAAGCAAGCCACCAGGAGGCACAGGGATTGGCCTACCCAGACCTGCTATGACTAGTGTCCAAGTATATTGCCTAGGGACCCAAGAACCAGCATGCACAGCCTGCTGCCACCACCACTGCTATCCAAGGACGACCTGCCTGTGTCCACATCCCCAGCAATGTTTCATTATAGCCTACACTAACGAATGCAGCCTAAGCCACTAACAAACTCAAAGACAACACCGTGGATGACTACAGATGAAAAAATCATATGGATACTACACTAATGTGCCCACATCTGGCAAAACTAAAGCACTCTATCCAAGCAACACTACAGATACAACTATATAAAAAAGTCTTTCCCTATGAAAGCCAATCCACAAAATTTGAAGTGACTGTAACTATACAAGAAAGGTGAAAAAGCAAGAAAACATGGCACCTGTAAAGGAATACAATAATTCTCCAGCCATAGATTCCAACAAAAAGGAAACCAATAAAATTCCTGGAAAAAAAAGGTAGTATGAAAAAATTTGGTGAGATACAAAAAAAAACACAGAAAAACAATAGAAAGTAAGCAGGAAAATAATTCATAATCTCAATGAGAAATTCAATAAAAAGATATCATAGAAAAGAACCAAATAGAAATCCTGAAACTTGAGAATTCAATGAATAAAATAAAAAATTAACAGAGAGCTTCAGCAATAGACTAGATCAAGCAGAATAAACTATTTCTAAACTTGAAGACAGGTATTCTGAAATACAGACAAAAAGAAAAAAAAAGCCTAAGTGACATATGGGAAGCCATAAAGTGATGAGATATCTCAAATTTTGAGAGTTCCAGATGGAGAAGAGATGGGTAAACACATAGAAAACCTATTTTAAAAACAATAGCTGAAAAATTCCCCAAGTCTTTTAAGAGCTATTTTCAAATAGATTCAATCCTCAAAGGTCTCCAAGGCACATTATACTCAACTTATCAGAAGTCAAAGACAAAGAAAGACTTCCAAAAACATCAAGAGAAAAAGCATAAAGCCATATACAAGGAAATCCCAATTAGGGTGACAACAGATTTCTCAGCAGAAATCTTATAAGCCAGGAAAGAATAAGGTGACACATTCATAGTGTTCAAAGGAAAACAACAACGACAACAAAACCCAATTCAACAGGCAAGAATACTACACCCAGAAAAGCTATCCTTCCAAAATAATGGAGAAATAGTCTTTCCTGGACAAGCAAAAACTGAGAGACTTCATTACCAACACACTGACCACACAAGAAATGTTTACACAAGTTCTACAACTAGAAGCAAAAGGATGATATCCACCATCATGGAAACACAAGAAAGTATAAACCTCACTGTAGAGCAAATATACAAATGAGAAAAGAGCCAAATGTTACCAATACAAAAAACAAAACAAAACAAACAAAAAAACCACCCAACTGTAATGATAAACAAAAAAGAAACAAATAAAAGACACACAACTGACAAAATGACAGGAATAAGTCCTCATCCATAATAACAACCTTTAATGTAGACGAATTAAATTCTCCACTTAAAAGATACAGACTGGCTACACGTATATATAAAAAAAGCAGTGTGTCACATATAAAAAACTCTCTCCACCTCTTAAAACACATAAAGACTGAAACTGAGGAAGAATGGAAAAAGATATTCCATAAGAATGGAAACCAAAGTGGGCAGCAGTAGCTATACCTACATCAGAAAAAAACACTTTCTGAGTTAAAAACTGTAAATTAAAAAAAAAAAGAGGGCCATTAAATACTGATAAAAAGATCAATTTCACAAGAAGATATAACAATTCTAAACACCTATGTACCCACCTTGGAGCACCCGGTTATATAAGAAAAATATTATTGGATCTAAAGAGAGACAGAGGCTCAATACCACTAATAGTTGGGGACATTAATACCCCATTCTAAGCATTGGACACCTTATCAAAACAGAAAATCAAAAACAAACATTGGATTTAGACTGTACTTTATAATCGACGAACCTAACAGACATTTAGAGAATACTTTATCTAACGGCTGCAGAATACACATTCTTCTCATCAGTATATGGGACATACTTCAAGGTAGACATTTAGGCCACAAAACAAGTCTCAACAAATTTGAAAAGATCTGAAGTCACACCAAGTATCTTTCTCAGACAACAACGGAATAAAACTAAATATCAGTAAGAGAAACTTTGGAAACTGTACAAATACATGTAAATAAATAAAGATGCTCCTAAATGACCATTGGGTCAATGACATAATTGAGAAGGAAATAAAACATTTCTTATAACGAATAAAAATGGGCGGACTTCCGCCAAGATAGCTCAATAGGAACAGCTCCAGTCTGCAGTTCCCAGTGAGAGTGAGCCAGAAGGTGGGTGATCTTCACATTTCCAACTGAGGTACCAGGTTCATCTCATTGGGACTGGTTAGACAGTGGGTGTAGCTCAAGGAGGGCAAGCCAAAGCAGGGTGGGGTGTTGCCTGACCCGGGAAGTGCAAGGGGCCAGAGAACTCCCTCACCTAGCCAATGGAAGCCATTAGGGACTTTCTAGACACTCTGGCACTCTGGCTCAGATACTGTGCTTTTCCCAATCGTCACAACCCACAGACCAGGAGATTCCCTCCGGTGCCTACAACACCAGCGCCCTGCGTTTCTAGCACAAAACTGGGTGGCCGTTTTAGCTGCAGCTGTTTTGTTTTTTTCCTCATACCCCAGTGGTGCCTGGAATGCCCGCGAGACAGAACCATTGAGTCCCCTGAAAAAAGGGGGCTGACGCCAGGGAGCCAAGTGATCTGGTTTGGTGGGTCCCACCCTAAGGAACACCAGCAAGTTAAGATCCACTGACTTGAAATTCTCGCAGCCAGCATAGCAGTCTGAGCTCGATGGGGGTGGGGGTGTCTGCCATTGCCGAGGCTCGGGTAGGCAGTTTTAATCTCGCCTGTTTAAACAAAGTCACCTGGAAGTTTACACAGCAACTAGGTGGAGCCCATGGCAGCTCAGCAAGGCTTCTGTGGGCAGACAGTGACAAGACTCCCTCCTTGCTGGGCAGGGCATCTCTGAAAAAAGGCAGCAGCCCATCAGGGACTTATAAATAAAGCCCCTATCTTCCAGGGAAAGACCACCTGCTAAAAGGGGTGGTTGTGGGCTCCACTTCAGCAGACTTAAATATCCCTCACTGGCAGCTCTGAAGGGAAAAACAGATCTCCCAGCACAGCACTTGAGCTCTGATAAGGGACAGACTACATCCTCAAGTGGATCCTTGACCCCCATATATCCTGACTGGGAGACACCTCATATAGGAGAGCTCTGGCTGACATCTGGTGGGTACCCTTCTGGGAAGAAGCTAACAGAGGAAGGAGCAGGCAGCAATCTCTGCTGTTCTGCAGCCCCTACAGGTGATTCCCAGGCAAGCAGGATCTGGAGTGGACTGCCAGCAAACTTCAGCAGACCTGCAGCTGAAGGACCTGTTAGAAGGAAAACTAAAAAAACAGAAAGAAATAGCTTCAACATCAACAGAAAGTACATCCACTCAGAGACCACATTCAAAAGTCACCAACTTCAAAGAGCAAAGGTAAACAAATCCACGAAGATAAGAAACCAGTGCAAAAAGGCTGACATCACCAAAAACCAGAACGCCTCTTCTCTTCCAAGGGATCACAACTCACCAGCAAGGAGAACAAAACTGGATGGAGAATGAGTTTGATGAATTGACAGAAGCATAGGGTAATACAAACTTCTCTGAGCTAAAGGAGCGTGTTCTAACCCAGTGCAAGGAAACTTAAGAACCTTGAAAAAAGGTTAGATGAAATACTAGTATAGAGAAGAACATAAGTGACTTGATGGAGCTGAAAAACACAGCACAAGAACTTCATGAAGCATATACAAGTTTCAATAGCCGAACCAATCAAGTGGAAGAAAGGATATAAGAACATAAGTGACTTGATGGAGCTGAAAAACACAGCACAAGAACTTCATGAAGCATATACAAGTTTCAATAGCCGAACCAATCAAGTGGAAGAAAGGATATTAGAGCTTGAAGATAAACTCAATGAAATGAAGCAAGAAGGCAAGATTAATGAAAAAGGAGTGAAAAGAAAGAACAAGGCCTCCAAGAAATATGGGATTATGTGAAAAGACTAAATCTATGTTTGATCGGTGTACCTAAAAGTGAAGGGGAGAATGAAACCAAGTTGGAAAATACTCTTCAGGATATTATTCAGGAGAGCTTCCCCAATGTAGCAGGTCAGGCCCACATTCAAATTCAGGAAATACAGAGAAGACCACAAAGATATTCCTAGAGATGAGTAACCCCAAGGCACATAATCGTCAGATTCACCAGGGCTGAAATGAAGGAAAAAATGCTAAGGGGAGCCAGAGAGAAAGGTCGTGTTACCCACAAAGGGAAGCCCATCAGACTCACAGTGGATCTCTCAGCAGAAACCCTACAAAGTCAGAATAGAGTAGGGGTCAATATACAACATCCTTAAAAGAATTTTCAACCTAGAATTTCAAATCCAGCCACACTAAGATTCATAAGCGAAGGAGAAATAAAATCCTTTACAGATAAGCAACTGCTGAGAGATTTTGTCACCACCAGGCCTGCCTTACAAGAGTTCCTGAAGGAAGCACTAAACATGGAAAGGAACAATCAGTACCAGCCACTGCAAAAATGTAACAAATTGTAAAGACCATCAACACTATGAAGAAGCTGCATCAACTAACAAGAAAAACAACCACCTAGCATCAAACTGGCAAGATTAAATTCACACATAATAATATTAACCTTAAATGTGAATGAGTTAAATGCCCCAATCAAAAGACACAGACTGGCAAATTGGATAGAGTCAAGAACCATCTGTGTGCTGTATTCAGGAGACCCATCTGATGTGCAAAGACACTCATAGGCTCAAAATAAAGGGATGGAGGAAGATTTCCCAAGCAAATGAAGAGCAAAAAAAAAGAAAAAAAAAAAAGCAGTGGTTGCAAATCTAGTCACTGATAAAACAAACTTTAAACCAAAAAAAAGATTAAGAGAGACAAAGAAGGGCATTACATATGGTAAAGAGATTAATGTAACAAGAGCTAACTATCCTAAATATATATACACCCAATACAGGAGCACCCAGATACATAAAGCAAGTTCTTAATGTCCGAAAAAGAGATTTTGACTCCCACAGAACAATAGTGGGAGACTTTAACACCCCACTGTCAATATTAGACAGATCAACAAGACAGAAAATTAACAAGGATATCCAGGGTTGAACTCAGATCTGGACCAAGTGGACTTAATAAACGTCTACAGAATTCTCCACCCCAAATCTACAGAATATGCATTATTCTCTGCACCACATGGCACTTATTCTAAAACTGACCACATAAATGAAAGTAAATCAGTCCTCAGCAAATGCAAAAGAATGGAAATTGTAATAGTCTCTCAGATCACAGTGCAATCAAATTAGAACTCAGGATTAAGAAACTCACTCGAAACCACACAACTAAATGCAAACAGATCAACCTGCTCCTAAATGACTCTAGGATAAATAATGAAATGAAAGCAGAAAAAAAGACGTTCTTCAAAACCAGTAAGAACGAAGATACAATGTACGAGAATACCTGGGATACATTTAAAGCAGTGGCTGGGGGGAAATTTATACACTAAATGCCCACAAGAGAAGCAAGGAAAGGTGTGTCTAAAATTTAAAATCGATACTCTAATGTAATGATTAAAAGAACTAGAGAAGCAAGATCAAACAAATTCAAAAGCTAGCAGAAGACAAGAAATAACTATGATCAGAGCAGAACTGAAGGAGATAGAGACACAAGAAACCCTTCAGAAAAATCAATAAATCCAGGACCTGTTTTTTTAAAAAAGATCAACAAAATAGATAGACCACTAGCCAGACTAATAGAAAAGAGAGTAGAATCAGAAGATGGCCGAGTAGGAGCAGCTCTGGATTGCACCTTCCAGCAAGAGCATGGAGGGTGAGTGGTCACCACATTTCCAGACAGATTTTTATTGCCCACAGACAAGGAAGATTCCCGGGCACAAGAGCGCCACAGGTCTTCAGTGTGGCTGTTTTGGCCAGCCCGGCGGGTCTCCACACAAAAAACTCACACGGGTCCAGGCGCCATTTCAGCTGGTGACTGGAATGCCTGAGAGACAGAGTCACCATTCAACTGATAAAAGGGGGACTGAAATAGAGAGCCAGGCCAGGAGATTCCTGGGTGAAAAAGTGTCACGAGCCTCCAATGTGGCTGTTTCAGCTGGTGTAGCAGATCTCTGCACAAGAACTCACATAAATTAGGGTGCCCTTTCAACTGGTTACTGGAACCCCTGGGAGACGGAGTCGCCCATTCAACTGAAAAAAAAGGGGGTCTGAGGCAGGGAGCCAGGTGATCTGGTAAAGCTGGTCCTACCCCCACAAGGACCAGCAATCTAAAACAATCTGGATTGAGAGTTTCACAGCAAGCTCAGCTGAACTTGGGACCGTCCAGCTATGCAGGGGAGGGGCATCTGACATTACCGAGGCAGCCCACCACTACAAAGGTAGTTGGCCCTTGCCGAGGCAGTCCGCCATTACAGAGAGAGTCTGCCATTACAGTGGCAGGCAGCCATTGCCGAGGCAGTTCTAACTATACCCCTATAAATAGGACTGCAGGGAAACTCACAAGGCAGCTGGGCGGACCCCACAGCAGCTCAGCAATGCCTTTGCTGGCAGAATGTGACTAGGCTAACTCCTTGCTGGGCAGGGCATCCCTGAAAAAAGGCAGCAGCATGACAGAAACTTATAAATAAAGCCTTACCTTCCCGGGACAGAGCACCTCGGAAAAAAAAAACGTGGTTATGAGTTCTGCTGCAGCAGACTTAAACATACCTACCCAGAAGCTCTGAATGGAACAATGGAGCTCACAGCTCTGCACTTAAGCTCCTATATAGGACAGACTGTCTCCTCAAGCAACTCCTGGACTCCTGTAGATCCAAAGAGTCACCTCATAAAGGAGAGCTCAGACTGATATCTGGCAGGTATCCTTCTGGGACAAAGATAGCAGAAGAAGAAACTGGCAGCAAACCTTACTGTTCTGCAGCCACTGCAGGTGACCTCCAGGGAAGCAGGGTCTGGAGTGGACCTTCAGCAGTCCTACAGCAGAGGGGCATGATTATTAGAAGGAAAACTAAGAAACAGAAATAAGTAACTTCATCATGAACAAACAGGACTTCCACTCAGAGACCCCATCTGAAAGTCACCAACTACAAAGACCACACGTAAATAAATGTACAAAGATAGGAAGAAACCAGCACAAAAAGGATAAAAAAACACCCAAAACCAGAATGCCTATCCTCCTACAAGGGATCACAGATCCTCAGCAGCAAGGGAACAAGCCTGGATGGAGAATGAGTCTGATGAACTGACAGAAGCAGGCTTCAGAAGGTGGGTAATAAGAAACTTCTCTGGGCTAAAAGAACATGTTCTAACCCAATGAAAAGAAACTAACAACCTTGAAAAAAGGTTTGACAAAATACTAACGAGAATAAACAGCTTAGAGAGGGATATAAATGAATTGATGCAACTGAAAAACATAACACGACAACTCTGTAAAACATACACAAGTTTCAAGAGCCGAATTGACCAAGCAAAAGAAGGGATATCAGATGTCGAAGATCAACTCAATGAAATAAAACAAGAAGGCATGATTAGAGAAAAAACAGTAAAAAGAAATGAACATAGCCTCCAAGAAATATGGGATTATGTGAAAAGACCTATCTATGTTCGATAGGTGTATCTGAATGTGATAGAGAGAATGAATCCAAGCTGGAAAACACTCTTGAGGATATTATCCAGGAATACTTCCCCGAACTAGCAAGGCAGGCCAACAATATTCAAGTCCAGGAAATACAGAGAACATCACAAAGATATTCCTCAAGAAGAGCAACCCCAAGACATACAGTCGTCAGATTCACATGGGCTGAAATGAAGGAGAAAATGCTAAGGGCAGCCAGAAAGGAAGGTCTGGTCACCCACAAAGGGAAGCCTATTAGACTCACAGTGGATCTCTCAGCAAAAATCCTAAAAGCCAGAAGAGTAGGGGCCAATATTCAACATCTTTAAAGAAAAGAACTTTCAACCAAGAATTTCATATCCAGCCAAACTAAGTCTCACAAGCGAAGGAGAAATAAAATCCCTTACAAACAAGCAATTACTCAAAGATTTCATCACGATCAGGCCTGCTTTACAAGAGCTCCTGAAAGAAGCACTAAACATAGAAAGGAACAACCAGTATCAGCCACTCCAAAAACATACCAAATGATAAAGAGCATCAACACAATGAAGAAACTGCATCAACTAACAGGCAACACAACCAGCTAGCATCAAAATGGCAGGATCAAATTCAAACATAACAATATTAACCCTAAATGTAAATGGGCTAAATGCCCCAATCAAAAGACACAGACTGGCAAATTGGATAAAAAGCCAAGACCCATTGGTGTGCTGTATCCAGGAAACTCATTTCACATGCAAGTATACACATAGGCTCAAAATAAAGGGATGGAGGAAGATTTACCAAGCAAATGGAGAGGGAAAAAAAAAAAAAAAA
>NW_022436941.1:45651905-45865869 GCF_009761245.1 Sapajus apella
AAACAAAATAGACCCATAGCCAGATTAATAAAAAAGAAAAGAGAGAAGAATCAAATGATGCAATAAAAAACAATAAAGGGGACATCACCGCCCATTCCACAGAAACACAAACTACCACCAGAGATTACTACCAACAACTCCATGCACATAAATCAATAAACCTGGAAGAAATGGAAAAATTCCTGGACACTTGCATCCTTCCAAGCCTAAACCAGGAAGAAGTCAAAACCCTGAAGACCAATAACAAGGGCTGAAGTGGAGGCAGCAATTAAAAGCTTACCACCCAAAAAAAGCCCGGGGCCAGATGGGTTCACAGCTGAATTCTACCAGACATACAAAGAGGAGCTGGTACCACACCTTCTGAAACTATTCCAAACAATCCAAAAGGAGGGAATTCTTCCCAAATCATTTTATGAGACCAACATCATCCTGATACCAAAGCCCAGCAGAGACTCAACAAGAAAAGAAAATTTCAGGCCAATATCCATGATGAAAATAGAGCAAAAATCTTCAATAAAATACTGGCAAACCGACTGCAACAGCACATCAAAAAGCTTATCCATCACGATCAAGTAGGCTTCATCCCAGGGATGCAAGGCTGGTTCAACGTACACAAGTCTATAAACATAATTCACGACATAAACAGAACCAAAGACAAAAACCGCATGATTATCTCAATAGATGCAGAGAAGGCCTTCGACAAAATTCAACAGCGCTTTATGCTAAAAACTCTCAATAAACTAGGTATTGATGGAGCATATCTCAAAATAAGAAAAGCTATTTTTGGCAAACCCACAGCCAATATCATACTGAATGGGCAAAAACTGGAAGCATTCCCTTTGAAATCTGGCACTAGACAAGGATGCCCTCTCTCACCACTCCTATTCAATATAGTTTTGGAAGTTCTAGCCAGAGCAATCAGGCAAGAAAAATAAGGAGGAAGTCAAATTGTGTCTATTTGCAAACGACATGATTGTATATTTAGAAGACCCCATCGTCTCAGCCCATAATCTCCGGAAACAGATAAGCAACTTCAGCAGTCTCAGAAAAAAAGTCAATGTGCAGAAATCACAAGCCTTCCTATGCACCAATAACAGACTTAAAGAGAGCCAAATCAAGAACGAACTGCCATTCACAATTGCTAAAAAGACAATAAAATATCTAGGAATACAACTAACAAAGAATGTAAAGGATCTCTTCAAGGAGAACTACAAAGCACTGCTCAACAAAATAAGAGAGGACACAAACAGATGGAGAAACATTCCATGCTCATGGTTTAGGAATAATCAATTTTGTGAAAATGGCCATACTGTTCAAAGTAATTTATAGAGTCAATGCTACCCCTATCAAGCTACCAATGACCTTCTTCACAGAACTGGAAAAAGCCACCTTAAACTTCATATGGAACCAAAATAGTGCCCGCAAAGCCAAGTCAATTCTAAGCAAAAAGCACAAAGCTGGAGGCATGACGCTACCTGACTTCAAACTATACTACAAGGCTACAGCAATAAAAACAGCATGGTACTGGTACCAAAACAGAGATATAGACCAATGGAACAGAACAGAGGCCTTGAAGGCAACACAACATATCTACAACCATCTGATCTTTGACAAACCTGACAAAAACAAGCAATGGGGAAAGGATTCCTTGTTTAATAAATGGTGTTGGGAAAACTCGGTAGCCATGTGCAGAAAGCAGAAACTGTACCACTTCCCGACACCTTACACTAAAATTAACTGTAGATGGATTAAGGACTTAAACATAAGACCTAAAACCATACAAACTCTAGAGGAAAACCTAGGCAAAACCATTCCGGACATAGGTGTAGGCAAGGACTTCATGACTAAAACACCAAAAGCATTGACAACAAAAGCCAAAATAGACAAATGGGGCCTAATTAAACTCCAGAGCTTCTGCACAGCAAAAGAAACTATCATTAGAGTGAATCGGCAACCAACAGAATGGGAAAAAGTTTTTGCAATCTACCCATCTGAGAAAGGGCTTATATGCAGAATCTACAAAGAATTAAAACAGATTTACAAAAAAACCCCAAACAAGCCCATTCAAAAGTGGGCGAAGGATATGAACAGACACTTTACAAAAGAAGACATTCATGCAGCCAACAAACGTATGAAAAAAAGCTCATCATCACTGGTCATTAGAGAATGCAAATCAAAACTACAGTGAGATAACCATCTCATGTCAGCTAGAGTGGTGATCATTAAAAATTCAGGGGACAACAGATGATAGAGAGGATGTAAAGAAACAGGAAGGCTTTTACACTGTTGGTGGGAGTGTAAATTGGTTCAACCACTGTGGCAGACAGTGTAACGATTCCTCAAGGATCTAGAAATTGAAATACCATTTGACCCAGCAATCCCATTACTGGGTACATATCCAAAGGACTATAAATCATTCTATTATAAAGACACATGCACATGTATGTTTACTGCAGCACTGTTTACTATAGCAAACACTTGGAACCAACCCAAATGTCCATCAATTATAGACTGGATAAACAAAATGTGGCACATATACACCATGGAATACCATGCAGCCATAACAAAAGGATGAGTTTATGTCCTTTGCAGGGACACGGATAAAGCTGGAAACCATCATTCTCAGTGAACTGACACAAGAACAGAAAAGCAAACACTGAATGTTCTCACTCATAAATGGATGTTGAACAATGAGAACACATGGACACAGGGAGGGGAACATCACACACCAAGGCCTTTTGGGGGGTGGGGGGGCTAGGGGAGGGATAGCACGTGGTAGGAGGATTGGGGTGTGATAACAATAGGAGAAATATGTAATGTAGATGACAGGGGGATGGATGCAGCAAACTATTATGGCACATGCATACTTACGTAACAAACCTGCATGCTCTGCACATGTACCCCAGAACTTAGAGTGTGTGTGTGTGTGTGTGTGTGTCTGTATATATATATATATCTATATATCTATCTATATATATATAAAAACACACCCTCCCTGCAAACACACACCCCTACACACCCATACCCCCCCACACACAAAGAAGGAAATAACTTTATTCACAGATGAAATGACTACATAGAAAACTCTTTGGAATCTAAAACAAACAAGCCAATAAGTGAGTTTCTCAAAGCTTCAGGACACAAAGCAATATACAAAAATCAATTATATATCTATATGCTAGCAATGAACAATTAGAAATTGTAATAAAAAATCAAAACATTAACAATCCATAAAAATTGTAGTATTTTAGTATTTAGAAATCAATGTGACAAAAATGGTGAAAAAACGAAACAAATAAAAATGGAAACAAAATACACCAAAACCTATAGAATATAGGAAAAGCAGTGCTAAATATGACATTTATTGGGGAAAAAGGCCTATATCTAAAAAGTAGAAAGATTTCAAATAACCAACCTAACAATGTAACTCAAGGAACCAGAACTGCAGGAACAAAGCAAACACCAAATTAGAAGGAAATAAATAATAAATAAAATGTAATACAATTAGATTAATTATAAATTAATGTTTATTATAAAGATTATATACAAGAATAAAATTTCCTAATATATTAATAAATAATAAAAAAGAACAGAATCAGACTAAAAAACCACAAAGGATCAATGAAACAAACTAATTTTTTGAAATGATAAACAAAATCAATAAGCCATTAGCTAGACAACAAAGAAAAAGAAAAAAACCCAATAAATAGAATCAGAAGTGAAAAAGGACACATTACAGTTGATATCACAGAAATATAACAGATCATTAGAGACTATTATGAACTATATGCTAACAAATTAAAAAACTTAGGGGAAATGGATAAATTCCTGGACACATGTAACCTACCAAGATTGAATCAGGGAGAAACAGAAAACCTGAACAGACCAATGAGTAATGAGACTTAATCAGCAATAAAACTCTCCCAACCAAAAAGAGCCCAGGATCAAAAGACTTTATTGCTGAATTCAACCAAACATATAGAGAAATAACAACAATAGTTTTCAAACTGTTTCAAAAAATGAAGGGTAGGGAATTCTTCCTAGCTCACTCTACAAGGTCACCATTACCCTGATATCAAAACTAGACAAAGACACAACATGAAAAGAAAACTACAGGGCAATATGCCTGAGAAACGCAGATGCAAAAATCCTTAACAAAATACCAGCAAACTAAATCCAAGAACGCAGCAAAAAGACAATACGCTATGATCAAGTGGTATTTATCCCAAGGATGCAAGGATGGTTCAACATATACAAATAAGTAAATTAATAAAAACAAAATGAAGGGACCAAAACTATATGATCATTTCAATATATGCAGAAAAATCATTTAATAAAATTTGTACAAAATCCCTTCATGATGAAAACTCTCCACCAACTAGGCACAGAGGTACTTCAAGATAACAAAGGCCATACATGACAAACCCATAGCTACCTTATGTGGAATGGGAAAAATATGAAAGCCATTCCTGTAAGAACTGAAATTAGAAAAGAATGCCTAGTTTTACCACTTTTATTCAACACAGTACTGAAAGTCATCCTCACCAGAGCAATCAGGCAAAGAAAAGAAAGAAATGGCATCCAAATTGGAAAAGAAGTAAAATTGTCACTTTCTGGAGATGACATGATCTTGCATGTAGAAAAACATGAAGACTTGCCAAAAATAAAAAAATCACTTAAAACTGATAAATGAATTCAGTAAAGTTATGAGATAAAAAGTTAACATTCAAAAATCAGTAGCCTTTCTATATACCAATAATGAACTAGCTGTAAATAAATCAAGAAAGCAATCCCACTTATAAGAGCTCCAAAAATTATAAAATACCTAGAAATATATTTAACCAAGGAGGTGAAAGATACCTACAAGGAAAAAACTACAAAACACCGATGAAAGAAATTGAAGTGGACACAAACAAATGGAAAGACATTCCACGTTCATGAGTTTGAAGAATTAATATGGTTAAAATAACCATACTGTTCAAAGTAATCTACAGATTTAATGCAATCTTTATCAAAATACCAATGACATTCTTCTGTGAAACAGGATAAACAATCCTAAAATTTGTAAACAACCAAAAAAAAGACCCTAAATAGCCAAAGCAATGCTAGGCAAGAAGAAAAAAACTTGAGGCAAACACTACATCACTTCAAAGTATACCACAAAGCTATAGTAACCCAAACAGCACAGTACTGGTATAAAAACAGACATATAGACCAGTGAAGAACAGAGAACCCCAAAATAAATCCACATATTAAAGGCAAACTAATTTTGGACAAGGTGCCAAGAACATTCACAGAGGAAAGGACAGTCTTCATTAAATGATGCTGAGAAAAGTGGATAACCATAAGCAGAATGAAAGTAGACTGGTATCTCTCACCATATACAAAAATCAACTCAAAATGAATTAAAGACTTCCAGGTAAAACCTGAAACTATAAAATTATAGAGGGGAAACACTTCAGGGAAAGACTTTATGGCCAAGACTTCAAGCACATGACTTATGTGTGACATTACTGAGGTATAAATAGGACAGAATTCAGATGGTTTAATGTAATAATGCCCAAATACATTACTCTATAACAGACCAATAAACTAAGAAAATTATTTTATGACATATTAAGCATACTAACGAATCATATGTGTGTGTATATAATTATATTTTGATTACACTATAGTAGGACAGGATATTATACAAAATTTTTCACGTGCCAAGTTTTACCTGAGCTCTATATATGTGCTTCCTTAAGGCATGTTTTATTTCAACAACATCTACATCTGTCCTGATATCCATGTTTTTTGATTCTTTGGTATATTCGGCAAAAATAGAATTCTTCATTTCTTTCTGCATATAGCAAAGTAAAATGATTTTAGAAAATGTACTAAAGATAGTGTCAACACAGATGATATCACAAAGGACAATATAAGAGGAACGCATTCATACCTTGTTAACCACAGCAAAGATCTTCACAATCATCTATCAAGATTACATAATGAAAGAAAAAGCTTAAAAAGCAAACATTTTGGCTGGGCGTTGTGGCTCATGCCTGTAATCCCAGCATTTTGGGAGGCTGAGGCAGGTGGATCACGAGGTCAGAAATTCAAGACCATCCTGGCAGAGATGGTGAAACACCATCTCTACTAAAAATACAAAAATTAGCAAGGCAAGGTGGCAGGTGCCTGTAATCCCAGCTACTTGGGAGGCTGAGGCAGAACTGCCTGAACCCAGGCGGCAGAGGTTGCAGTGAGCCAAGATCATCGCCATGGCACTCCAGCCTGGGTGACAGCATGACTTCGTCTCAAAAAAAAAAAAACAACAAACCCAAACATTTCAATTTGTAAAGAATTAACTGATATTTACATATGTGCTTTTCACCTTACCTTGGTCCAAATCTTTCCTTGAACTGCTTTTTTGTTGTTGCCTTGGTCGCACAAAACAAAATTCATTACCTATTTACCTTTATCATTTTCCTGAAATCCTTCTGAATATACACATATATACATGGTATGGTATGGTATGGTATGGTATGGTATGGTATGGTATGGTATGGCATTAATTAATAAATTAGATGGGGTCTCACTCTGTCACCCAGGCTGGAGTGCAGTGCAGATCTTGGCTCACTGCAACCTCTGCCTTCCAGGCTCAAGCAATCCTCCCAATGCAGCCTCCCAAGGAGCTGAGACTACAGGCACCCACGACCACAACAGCTAATTTTTTGTATTTTTGGTAGAGATGGGGTTTCATCATGTTTCCCAGTCTGGTCTCAAACTCCAGGGCTCAGGCAATCTGCCCTGTTGGCCTCACAGAGTGCTGGGATTACAGGTGTGAGCCCCCACATCCAGCCCATGGTATGGTTTATTTAGATTTTTAAAAAGTCATAGTCTAGAGAAAATTTACCCCTGAAGGATTCAATTTTAAAAACAAGATCTCATTAAAAATGATCTGTATTATACAAAAGATAGAGCAAAATAAAAAATAAAATTTACATTAGAAAGTATTACCCAACTATACACACATGTAGTTTTATAGATTTTTCCATTTTAAGAAATAGTCTTTTCCAGTTTCTTTTTCTTATACATTATATTCAGGCAGAACAAATTCATGGAATATCTTGATTACTAACTCAGATTTCTTTGTGTATGCATATAGAAATACATTTACTGTGGACCAAAGTTAACTGGAATATTAACTATGAATATTATACCAGATTGACTCAAGATTTTTTCATAAAACATACAGTATTATATATCTAGATTAGAGAACCAAAAAATTAAAAATAAAGCTATAGCTTATCTTACAAAGCTTTACCTGATCTCTACAATACATGTGCCTTCTTAAGGTACTTTTAATTTTTTCATGTTCACCGTCTTTTTTGCAATCGCTTTCTTTTTCTTTCTTGCGTTTTCTCCTCAAAGCATAACTCCTTTGAATATCTTCATCTTTTCTCTTAATTTCCTTCTACATGTATTTAGACCAAATTAAATCTCAATATCAATGACATGTTACCAAATCCAAATAAACTCGAGTGACTTTCACACAAGTATATACAACATTAAAAAATAAAGAAGTACAAACAACAGAAAATTTCGTCCACCGACAGAGGTGTACATTAAAATATTTTGAAAAAAAGCTGGACACTGCCCAGTACAGTTGAACATGCACAGTCCTTACGACCCAGCAACTCCATTTCCTAGGAATATACCAACTAAGACAGACAAATTACGGAACATGTATACCAAGAGGTATATAAGATAATGTTCACACTATTCATAGCAGAATTCTTCATAAGTGCAAACACCTACCAATCAAACACACAAACCAACAAAAAGAAGCCTAAAGGCTTATCAACACTAAAACAGATAAAGATATAATTGCAGCACAGTCAAACAATAAAATTTTATATACACCAGCAAAAAAGTCTACAAATAACATAAACTAACATGTTCATGAATAGACAAAGCTAAACCATATGGGGTTAGGAATACACACATAGCTGTTAAAACTATAATGAAAAATAAGAAAAGAATTAACACAAATTCTAAGATAAAGTTTACTTCTAAGTAAGAGGGACAAAGGGGATACATTAGAAAATAATATAGCAGGTCTTAAAAAAACTGGTAATGCTTTATTTCTTAATACAGATATTGGATACATAAGAACTCATTTTATACATTTTTTAAAGCTGCAGAAAAGTGTACTATAAACACACATATATTTAAAAAAATTATTTTTAATTTCAAAAGTTTTACCTGATTTTCATATGTATGCCTTCCAAAGGTATTTCCCATTTTAACAAATTTCAAATCTTTACTGGAACCACTGGATTCTTTTTTGTGATGTTCAGTCAAAATAGAACCAACATTAATATCTTCATCATGATTTTGCATTTCTTTCTGTGTGTTTGTAAAAGTAATTTAGTTAAGACTGTGGATTAAATAAAGCCTCAATACAATCAACACAAGTCACAAAATCCAGGAACATAGGTTTTGTAAAATATACATACAAGATTAAATATAGTAAAGAGCTCTTTGAATCATATAAGATCAAGCAGAACATAAATGTTTTCAGTTCACAAAGCTTTATAGTATGTTAACAAATATGCTTAATTTAGTTTACCTATGTGCTTAATTCAGATTAAGTAGTATTAAAAATCATGTTGTTTATCATTATATCAAAATAGCTATTTTGAAAAAAGATAGTTCTACTTGAAATTTACATATATAATTTGAGTCCTAAAAAGAACTCAAGAAGACATATATACAGTCATGCACTGCTTAATGATGGGGATATGTTTTGAGAAGTACATCATAGGGTGATTATGTCATTGTGTAAACATCAGCGTCTACCTACACAAATCTAGATGGTACAGCCTACTACACACCTAGTCTATATGGTATGGCCTATTGTGCCTAGGTTACAAATCTTTAGGACATGTTACAGTACTAAATACTGTAGGCAACTGCAACACAGTGCTATTAGTGTATTTAAACATAAATAGGCATAGTAAAATATGGTATTATAATCTTATGAGACTACTGTCATATATGGGGTCCATTGTTGACCAAAACTGTGTGTATATGACTTTATATGTATTTTAAGATTTTCCATTTCTTCTATGAAATCTATTTTATTCTTCTGCTATGTTTACTCAAAACTAAATTTATTTTAATAACTCCATCATTTTACATTTCTTTCTATATGTAAAAATGCTATATACTGTGATTCACAATGCATATTTCACAAGAGGCACGTCAACTCAAAAAAGCTTCTCATTAAAACATGCACATATAGTATTACAAAAAGTAGTCTTATAAGTCACATAAATATCAACATACATTGAAAAAGTCAGAAAAAAATGCAAAAATATTTTAAGTTTAAAAAGTTGTGGGAAATAGGGGAGGGACAGTGGGGGGTAGGGAGTTGGGGGAGAGATAGCATGGGGACAAATGCCAGATATAGGTGATGGGGAGGAAGGTAGCAAATCACACTGCCATGTGTGTACCTATGCAACAATCTTGCATGTTCTTCACATGTACCCCAAAACCTAAAATGCAATTAAAAAAAAAAAAAAAAAAAAGAAAAAGTTGTGGCAAATCTTGCCACATACAATTTCTTAAGAAACTGTGCAATTTTAAAAGTTCCAAATTACTCCTAGAATTATTTTTCAAAAATACTTGACAGATATGGGAAAAACTATTTTGATTTTTTTTCCTGCTTACACATAAAACTTTTAGTTTAGACTAATAATTATCAGGTTAATAATTTGATAAATTAACTGAGTAGGCTGCTTTATTAAACACAATATGAAACTGAACATAACTGAATATTAACTCTTCTAGAGCAGAAATAATAATGTCCTTTTTGTGGTTTCTACTGCTGTTTGAAAAATTGTACTTGAGAGCCACCATATATGCTTTCTTGAGGTACTTTTCATTGCTCCAAGTTCAACGTCCTTTCTGTTTTATTGTTTTACAAATCAATCAAAATAGAATTCATTTGTATATTTTAAATTTTATTCTATATACAGTTAAATACTTGAATTTACATGAATTATACATATATATTGTGATCTCAGGTAAGAAAATGCTTTATAAAACACACATTACCTAAACATACCAGAGTTTTTAAGTAATTACCATTAATTATACATTATGTATAAGGAACTCTGTATTTCTATATGCATACAAACATTACTTCAGCAAGAGTTCCAAAACAGAGACATAGGACAATTTCCTAACATGCTCAAGCCTGATACCAATATCTGTTTTTTTCCACCATACTTTGCCTCTCAAACAATTCTGTAAGAAACATGAGAAACGTACGTTTTTTAGCCTATAAAGTTTACCTGGGTTCTATACATGGTCTCTCTTAAGGCATCTTTCATTTCAAGAAATCCTGCATCTTTCCTGAAATCTTTGTTTTTCTCTTCATTGCTATGTTTAGTCCAAATAGAACTGGTTTGAGAATCGTCATCATTCTGAATTTCTTTCTGTATGTACGTAAAAATGGTTTAGGCAATCACCTAAGTATATTTTCAACATCATGTACTTTTTATAGTATTCAACTTTAACTATAATTACATTTTGTCAAATAGGTAGGTAAAATGCACCCTCTTAAATCAAAAGTTACTAAACACAGATAAAAATCTTTCAGGAAAAAAATCATTATAGCAAAAGTCCTGAAAAAAGCGTTTCTGCATATCTCAAGAAAAACTCAATGCTTTGCTGATCTACTAACAACCAATTATTTTTACAAATAACCAATAACAAAAATATTTTATCTAGTCCCTATCCAAGTTAAAGTTACAATCTAGATTTTAAAAATCATCAATTATAGATAAGACTTTTTCTTGCACTATTTTTTAGTTTTTTACTGGTAAGACTTCTCACTTGCAAGTATACCCCACACAGAGAGGAAAAGGTTACACAATACTCTTACGTGAATAGCAATAAACAACAATTATCTTAATGTAGCTATATCTCAAATGACTAAATTTCTCTTGCCAAGAAACCCAAACTGAATTCATAAATCAACTTCCAATAATTATTTTAAAATTTCTTGCATATGCACTTACACATATAATTCTGTAAGCTTAGTAATATAAAGATCTGGGAGTAAAAGTGAGTTCATGACAGTTCCCAAAATATAATTATGAAAGGCTGTTCAGGCCGGGTGCAGTAGCTGACGCCTGTAATCCTAGCACTTTGGGATGCTGAGGCAGGTGGATCACGAGGTCAGGAGATCAAGACCATTCTCACACATGTTGAAACCCTGTCTCTACAAAAAAAATACACAAATTAGCCGGGTGTGGCAGCGTGCACCTGTAGGCCCAGCTATTTGGGAGAGTAAGGCAGGATAATTCCTTGAACCCAGGAGCCAGAGGCTGCAGTGAGTCAAGATTTCACCACTGCACTCCAGCCTGGGCAAGAGAGCAAGAACAGAAGAGAAAAGGAGAGGAGAGGAGGGAAGCGGAGGGGAGGGGAGAAGAGAAGAGACAGACAGAAAGACAGACAGAAACCATAGAGAGGGAGGGAGGGAGGGAGGGAGGCAGGGAGGAAGGAAGGAAGGAAGGAAAGAAGGAAGGGAGGGAGGGAGGGGAGGAAAAATGAAAGAGAAGGAAAGAGAGAAGGAAGGAAGGAAGGAAAGAAAGAGAAAGAAAAGGAAAGAAGGAAAGAAGGAAAGAAGGAAAGAAGGAAAGAAGGAAAGAAGGAAAGAAAGAAAGAAAGAAAGAAAGAAAGAAAGAAAGAAAGAAAGAAAGAAAGAAGGAAGGAAGGAAGGAAGGAAGGAAAGAAGGAAAGAAAAGAAAAGAAAAGAAAGAGAAAGAAAGAAAAGAGGAAGGAAGGAAGGAAGGTTGTTCAGAGATTTATTACCTCTACTCAAAGAGACTGGAGAATCACAGTCTTCCTAGGGAACAATTATAAAAAAACAAAATGTGTTAAGGTCTATAATGTGATCTTTATTTCCCACTCACTTGCCCTTGGCTTCCTATGTTAAAATGAGGGCCACTAGTTTAGCAGGCTGCAATTCTGAAACCACAAAATAATCCCTGAGAATAGCTGATTGAATTTCTTTTTCAGCAACTCAGAAAGATGAAATTGAAAACTAAGAAAATAGAGATTTTTCTCCCTTCCTATTACTGGGACCAAAGAATGTATCAACAACAATTTCTGTTAAGGACAACTTGCAGCGGGGGAGGGAAATGAGTTTCTGGCTTTAAATTTCACATGGTTGGCAATGGGAGGACAAATCCATAGGCTCAGGTCCTCAAAAAATGTCCAGAATACAAGATGAGTTAATCCCATATACATTCTCGTTATAGAGAATGCAAAGAAACATACCAAGGGAATATGGTGGTATCATAAAAGTTTGTTTTATCAACAGCAATAAAGCAAAAAATAAACTGTTTCCTAATCCAATATATTTACTTATGTGCCTATTTCAGATGCTACATATGAGTAAATTAGGATGTATGATACAAATATCCTATATAAGTTAACTATTTAAAAATCACAGCCTGATACAGGTTTAACATTTGAAGTTTTGAAATTAAATAATCTATTTTCTATACAGCTAAACAAATGATCCACATATATTTTTTCCTAAGCCACTAATACTTTGTCTAATTGGTGACTCTTATGAAATATACAGCAATTATTTAACTGTAAATATTCAATTTTATTCATTATAAGTATCTTAGTGATAACTTATGTACTAGGCATTGAGTTAGGTGTTTGTCTCCTTTTATAATCTCAGAAAGACAGTCCGAGACCAGTATACGTATATACTATAGTATACATATACCACAGTATAGTGCTATGCACTAAAGGATAACTAAAAGCCTGTTTAATCAGCTACTTATTCTATTATCTAGGAGTAGGGCAACACAGCTGGGGCAATGAGAGTTGGCTTTCGATTCTGATATTTGACTTAGTTTCCTGTCTTGGGCTAGGTATAATTGATATACTCTGGTCTCCAGGTCTTATTCCAATATTCAGCCAAAGCATCTGTCATACAACTTGAATGAACTGATTAGACCAGATGCATAAGAAGATGAAGAGCCAGATAAATCAAGAGAGGGAGACCTCTCAGTGCTACTTGTTTCTTAACTTGTACTTATACCCTGATGCTTAAATGGCATTTCATAATTCAATGACGAGATATTCGTTTAGGTATCGATTATAGCATTTATTATTTTTTAACTACTTACAAAGAGACTGGAAATCTAATAATACTCAAAATAGGGAGACAAAAAGGATCACGGAAAGGAAGAGTTGAGGAAAGAAGACTTAAAATTGACTGAGTGGTTGGCTTTAAATTTCTGCTCTGATAAATGACAGCTGTGGGATCTTGGGCAAGTTACTTAACCTCATTTTTACCTCAAAATTTATTCTGATCAGTAAATGGAGTCATAATACATACTAAACACGAACATGAGGTTTAAATTAGATTGAGCATGTAAAATGTTTTTAACGTACTTGAACCACAGTAACCATTCACTATTACCTCAAAGTAGTAGTTGTAATAATTCTCATAACCACCAAAACAATGTAACATTAGCTTCTACAAACAAAGGGAGAAACTAAGGCACTCAATAAATGACTCTCCTGTGGTCACAGTATTACATTATAAATTTGTGTCACAAATTAGTTAATCTGGCTCAAAAAGTCTACAGTGTTTCTGTTATTCCTAATATATTCCTGTAAGACTGTTGTAGTTCATTTTTCTTTCTTAAGTAGTCAAGATTAAGTTTTCAGTATTCCTAGGTAGCCTCTCATTTTTATGAAACCTTCCTTGGGTCAAACAATTGAGATATGTTAGTCATTTGTTCCTCTGTATTCCTGTACCTTTTACATAGTTTTACAAATCCGCAATTCACATGAATTGCAAGTAACAGTGTCCACACTCTTTCTCCATCACTAAATAGTAAGCATCTCAAAGTGTGATATATAATCTTATTCATTTTCATATCCCTAGTGCATTGCATAATGCCTGGTACAGCAATAGTCTTCAATAAATATCTATAAACCTGAACTAAACGGATTTTGAATTCTGATATACTCAGAAGGTTTTCAAAAAGTTTAAGAGGGTTAAAACAATAATGTTACTTTTTTTGTTGCTGTTTAAATAGACAAGGTCTCACTCTGTTACTCAGGCTGGAGTACAGTGGCACAATCAGTTAAGCGTACTGCAGCCTCAACATCCTGGGCTAAAGGAATCCTGCCTCAGCTTCAGAGCAGCTAGGACTATAGATGTGTGCTACCACACCCAGCAAATTTTAAAATTTTTTGTAGATATGGAGTCTCGCTATGTTGCTTAGGCTGGTCTCAGCCTCCCAGCCCCAAGTGATCCTCCTGCCTCAGCCTCCTGAAGTGCTGGGATTACAGAACCACCATGCCTGGCCTTATTGTTACTGTAACTCAGTCATTTTACATGGCAACTCTTTTTAGATGACACTTCAAAATCCATCTAATGAGGACTATAATATAATCTATAGCAAAGAAAAGCAAGATACTGAAATAAAGTTAACTTAAGTGATCACAATATGCCTTCCTTATTTGGATTGGTTATGAACTGCCAGCCATTTGATCCAGAACTTGTAAAACAATGTATTCTAAAACAAGATATAAGTTAGAGATTATCTGCTACTTTGGTTGATATACTATTGCTATACTATTTCAGCAGCTAAATATGAATGTTGTTAGAATACCACAAAATAAGATCGTAGATAATGCACAGTATATGTTGCACTTTAAGCATTATTTCCCAAAGAAAAAAGAAAATTAATATACCTTTACTAATCTAGTTAAAAACATCTATCATTCTGTTCATAGCTAATACTAAATGTAAACTATTCAGAGAGGTCTATCAGATAGTATGCTTTTGGCTGTAAATAACAGAAAACCAACCCAAACTAACTTAAACAACATAGAAATGAATTACTACACAGAAGAGCAATGTGGTCTAATGGCAATACTGGTTTCAGTGTTGGTTAATCCAGCAACTTAAGTAGCAGTCAGAGTCCACATTCTATCTCTATACTCTGCTAACTACAGGGCTGGTTTCTTCCTAAGGCTATTTCTCTTCAAGGTTAAAGAATGGCTTCCAGTAGTAATTCAGGTTAAATTCTTCTGTGTTCCTATCTAGCAGGAGTCAGCCCATCAGTAACTCTCTTCTTAGAATGAAAAAACAACTTCTTAGAAGCTCTTACATACTTCTCTTCATGACCCATTGATCAGAATTGGTTCACATGCTCATTCCTAACTAATGACTGTCATGGACAATGAGATTATCCATAGTCCAAGCAGATCCATTCTTTGAACTAAGGTCAAATTTCCTATATACATTGCTGCTACTCATTAAGGAAAGGCAATTATATAATGATACATTATATGTATTTTTGGAAGACTCAAACATCTTTCACAACATCTCTATTAACAAATATTGAAAGAGAACCCGTGTGCCAGGCTCTTTGTGAGGTGATCAGGATATAACAATGGAAAAGACAGACATGATGCCTGATGACAAGGAGCTTTTGGTCTACACGGGGAAACAGACATTAACCAAATAATCAGTCAATTACTTAACTGTAATTGTGCAGAGTTACCAAGCAAAATAATGCTATGAGAACACATAGGTGAACCTCACTGAGTAAAGGGAACAAGAAGGCTTCCCTCTAGAGTAACATAACAGAACCTGAAACATGAGCAGAAGGTAGGAAGACCCAGAGAGTGAAGGAGTAGTGGGAAATAACTTTTCAGGAGGAAAAAATATCTTTTGAGAAGACACTGAGTTAGGAGTAGCTTAGCTTATTTAAGAAACTGGGAGGAGTTTTCATGTATATAGCATAGTAAGCATAGATAAGAGTGAAGCAGGATATAAATAAAAAGACAGGAATGACAGGAATCCTGTGGGAACTTGTAAGCCACATTAGATATTTAGGACTTTGTCCTAAGGGCAACGGGAAGCCATTGAAAGGTTTTACATAGGAGAGAGACAGGGTCAATATTGTTTTAAGAGCATTTTGATTGCTTTTTCTGAATGAACTAGAATATACTAAAGGAAAAGGTAAGAGTAGCTAGGAAATTAGAGTAAAAAGGTAGAGTAACAGGAAGAGTAATCAGAAGCCTATTCCAAGAGTACAGAGGAAAGATGATAAACTCAGTATGATGTTAGTACAGAAGGAGAGAAGTAGTTTGATTCCAGAATTATTTGAGATAAAATCAATAAGACTTAGTAGTTGACAGATGAAAGGAGTAAAGGAAAGAAAGATTTTTAAGGATAATTCCCAAACCTCTGATATAAAGTATTAGATAAAACATATCTGTAGATATGGTATCTACAAAATGGGAAACACTGAAGATGATTTTTCCTATATGAAGGTCATTTTTGGACATACTAAGGGTTCTCTTCTACCCTGAGTGTTCAAAATTCTTCTTTGCTTATCTCCTGGACAGTTTCTTCTAGGGCTTGATTCCCATTCAGACAACTTGAGGAACATTATTTGTACCAAGTCAGGAGGAGAATGTAGGGGAACAGGACAGGACAATATATCTAAACCCTTAAAATAGCTCTCTTTTTTTCAAAGGAAAAATAACCGCCAAATTCTCATATAATACTATATAATACTATCTATTCTACTATTTTATTTATACTCTGACTTAAAATACTCAAAACTGTTTTGTCCTACTTATCACTAAAACACTGAAAACAAAAGCAGAGACTCAAAATAAATGTTAAATTTAATAGGTTTCTTTCAAATCAATAGAAGTATTCATGAATATTTAAGTAATTGAGGGCCACTGCCTTTCAAAAGTGTCATTTAAATTACTATCAATATATTTTCAAAAGTTAGAACACTTTTATATTTTGCTATATTGATATTTTATAAAATAAACACATGATACAAAATAAAATGTTTACTTTTTTTTTTTTTTTTTTTACTTACCTCTAAAAGAAAATCCCCTAGATACTGAATTGGATAAAATGGAGCCTTAAAGTTATCCTTTTCTTTCTCAGCTTTAATTCTTGCATTACTGGCAATCACATGAGTTATTCCACGTGGTGAACTTTTTGGTAAAATAATATTTGCCTTTCCAGCCTCCAAAACTCTAAATAAAAATATAAACAGTATAAAAGTATTAGAAAATTTGAGTTTATTTGGTCAAATTATCTAAATTATTTCTTAGGAGTAGGAATGAAATTTTCTAATAGAGACTGATTTCTTTGGGCAGTTGAGGATCACAGAGAATACTGCAGTAATTTCTTAAATTATAAACTGTTCAGAGTAGATATTTAAAAAATCATGCTTAGTTTTTTTACCTATACATTTCTTGATAAAGCAAAGGCTTTTAGGGACTAAGAATATTAAAGTATTCCATAAGGAAAAGTCATGTCAATAAACCAAAAGGATAATGAAGGAAGTCTAAGGAAGCAGCTATCCTCAAAGGTAACATACCCCTAAGAAAGTAATTCTGGACCACAAAATATGAAACCAGTTGAAAACACTCCTAAAAAGTTAGCTTTCAAAAAAATTTTTTGCCGTGAACTACTTTTAGCCTTGGTCTATATTAAGAATACATTTTATAAAATAAAATTAGAAAAAACAAATTAAAAAATATATTTTACATTTAGACTACGAAGATACACACAAGCAGAGACATACATCACAAAAGTTTTATGAAGTTCTGCTTCTGCTTAAGCTTTAGAAAGACACAAGAGAATGTGGCTATCACATAACAATAAGAAAAAGTCAAATAATCTATAAAATTGTAACTTTTATTGAGTCCATCAGAGAACTGAGATAACAAGTCAACCAAGTAAGCTGATTTCTGACAAGCGATAAGCCCTTTTATGAAGAGACTGGACACCCAAACTATTTCACTTTTGGCAGATCAAAGGAGCAACATAGCTGACATAAAAACATGTAAGAATTAAGTAAAATTTACAAGGCCAAGTATAGGTAGCATCACAGTCTAGAAAATTGGAAGTCCCTGACATAAGGGAAGCTTGTATTCACTAGCAAGCTCTTTGCCACATGACTCCATTAAATGCTCATGAAAAAGACTGAGGGCAGATTGAGGAAATGCAGGGAGCTCTCTTTGACAGCGTAAGTGGGCCGGTGGGGACTGACTACCATTAACAGATATAAAACCATGCCCACTTCTCCATATGATTCTCCTTCTCTCATATAAAGCAAAAGCCTTAAGTCATTTGGGTAAGAATAAGACAGTCTTTTGCCCTCGGACCCAGGAAAAGATGCACTGCTTCTCTTGAAGGGGTAGAAATAAACCTTATCTGTCCTTGGGGAAGGGTTAGGAAAACCTCTTGCTGCCCAGCCTGGGAAAAATGCCCAGTTTCTGGATGAGGGATAGAAGCAAAAACCATCTTCCCTTAAGGAGCAGGAGGAATGCCACTTAGGTCCCAGATCTTGTGTCAATACACAGCAGAGATCGAATGCTGGGGGAGAGACTGGAAACTCTCTTGCTCAGGACTCTGCCTACGTGTACAAGGCAGAATTTAGCTGCCATAGAAGGCTGATAAACAAACGCTGAGAAAGCCCCAACCCCAGGGACCAATAATACAGAAAATGTTTAAGAGTGAAACTTCTCTAGCAAAACTGAGAATAAATCCAACCACACCCCTGGCCTGAAGCTGAGTAACAACAGAGAAAGGATGAGTATGAAAAGGCCCCTTCTGTTACCCAGTAGTGCAATAACTGTTGAAAGCTAGGGCAGAGCAAGAATAGTGATAAGAAACCCTCCAGCATTCCAGTCCAGTCCCCATAACAAGCACAAAGAAACTGGAGCCCACTGCTATAAGCTGAAATGATGCATTGAAGGTGATTATGGAATTAACAATACTCAAATTCAGCTGTCTTGTCAGTTTTCTGCTGCTATAACAGAATACTGAAGACTTGGCAATTTATAAGAAAAGTTTTATTCTTGGACTTTCAGAATCCCAAGAGCACCTGATGAGGACCTTCCTGCTATACCACTCCATGGAGATAAGCAGAAGAGCAAGAGACCATATGAGAAAGAGCTTACTTTTATAACCAAGTCATTCCCATGATAATGACAATAATTCTTTCTTAAAGGCCCCACCTCCCAATACCATCACAATGGCAATTAAATTTCAACATGAGTTTTTGGGGGGGGGTGACATTCACCATAGCACCAGCTCAACAACTGACAAGATTAATTCAATAACCCATACTAACTGCCTTACAGAAGAGGTAGGCCTACTTTTTGGATATAAATATTATTCACATCAGCCTCTTTAATTCTTGTACATGTAATATCTCACATGCAATAAAAAATATGAAACACACAAAATAGGCAAGAAAACCAAATCACTGTCAAGATAAAGGAATCAACAATATAAACTGAAATATGACCCACATGTTGAAATTATCAGAAAACTTTAACATAACTGTGACTGATGTGTTAAATAAACTAATGGAAAAAGTGGACAACATACTTGAAGAAATGAGGAATTAACTGGAGAGTTCAATGGAAATAGTAGAAATAAGAGGCATTATATCAAAGAAGAATTTCTTTGACAAGCTCATCTGCAGACTAAACACAACTAAAAAAGGAATCACTGAATTTTAAGACAGGTCAATAGAATTATCTTAACTAAAATACAAAAATTATCTAAAAAACTAAAAGAAAAACCTGAGCATGCAATAGCTATTGAAAAGAATCAAATAGTTTAAAAAGCATGCAATGTAGTTCCAGAAGAACACCACGAAGGATGAAATATTTAAAAGATGATGGCTGAAAAGTATTCATATTTAATAAAACCAAAAAAAAACCTCCACATATACAAGCTCAGAGATCCTCAAGAAAAATAAATCAATAATACACACACACACACACACACACACACACACACACACACTCTAGTACACATGATAATCAAACTAGTAAAAACCAATGGTTAGTAGAAAATAGTGAAGAAAATCAGGGAAGATGAAATGATACAAAGGGAAGAGAAGAATGACAGTTGACTTCTCATCAGAACTATGTAAGCCAGAAGAAAGTGGAACAGAATCTTTACCGATTAAAGTGAAAAAACTGTTGACCCATAATTCCATATGCAATGAAAATACCTTCCAAAAATAAACACCTCTCAGACAAATAAAAAATGAGATAAATCATTACCAGTACACTTACATAATAAGAACTGTTAAAAGAAGTTCTTTAAGCAAAAAAAGTGTGATGCCAGAGGAAAATCTGGATCTACACAAAGAAACTACATAAAGAAATCTAGATCTACACAAAGAAACAGAAAATGGGACAAATGAAGTCAAATATTGAAGATATATTTCATTACTTTAAATCCTCTTAAAAGTAAGCAACTAGCAAAAGTAAAATATTACCAATGTATTTGGAAGTTTATAATATATAGAGAGAGTTCAATAATAGAAAAAAGGATAGGAAGAACAAATGGAAATACAGTTGACCCATGAACACCACAGGTCCACAAAAGTTATACACCAATGTGTCTGCCTCTTCTGCCTCCCCTTCTACATGTTTTGCCTCTGCTACTGTTGAGACAGCAAGACCAATACTTCCTCCTATTCAGCCTACATGGTTACTACAGTGAGCAAAGAGAACTGGAGGCAAGCATTGAACTTTTATGTAATTCTGAGATGTATCTCAGGAAGTCCACTCAGGTGTCACCTTAAAAGGAGGATAGGAGGTAATGGTGCAGCTAGACGACCTGGAGTCAGATGGAAACAAAGCAAGGGGGTGGAGCTCACAAAAAACACTGCACAAATCTTGGTGGTAGCACAACATACCTGCCATCAATGGCACCAAATCAGAGGTATCAGTCAACAACATAGCACCTGCAAATCTACTGTGATGTTCTACCTGGCACAAATCCCTAGATGGGCAGCCTCCACGCTGAGCCTCAAAGCCTGCCCCATGGCCTTACCCAGAAGGTGAGACACACACATCACCAATATAAAAAACCAGGTGCTAGTTCTGCCATAACTGGGAATTTAAACAACACTTTGTGCAGCCACAACAGTAATGCCAAGATTCCACTCAGGAAGGGAAAAGATCCCACATTGCATTTCAGCAGAGTGGGGGCTGGTTCTGCCATATGTAAGAGTTGAAATAGCATTTAGTACAGCCTTAACACACATCCAAAGACTCCATTTAGGGAGGAAGATGCCAACCACAGTATATTTCAGTGAAGTGCAGAGGCTAGTTCTGCCATACTCAGAACTTTGAACAGTGTGCTCAGCTCAGCTTCAAAGCCTACCTCGAAGTCCCACCAAAACTGTGAGGCAAACTGCAGTTATAATTTGTACTAAGTATAGAAGTTAGGTCCCATCCATCTTAAGCAGCAATTCTACTTAATCTTGGGGTTCAAATCATAACCTTGTTAAATTGCAGATCTCAAATATTAGTAAGACCTAGCCAGGGAATACACCCTAAGTCTGGCCCAACTGGAGGCAATTGCAGTGCCTAGAGAGCAGCTCTGCCTGATTGCAGAGCTCAGCCAGTAGTCCCGTCTAACAGCAGAGCCCAGCCAGCACAATCCCCTCTCCAAAATCACAGCAAAGATAGCAGCCCAGTCATCTAGAGTACCAGAAAGCAAGCCCTACCTGTTTGGAGATGTTACCAGCCCATACAGAATCACAAGCAGTGAAATTCTATCCCTGTCAAGGAACAACTATAAAAGTTGGAAGAGGTGGCTGTCTCCAAAAATGAAGAGACCAATGCAAAAACTCAAACATTACAAAGAATCAGGACACCTCCAAAGAAATTAGCAAAGCTCTAACAATGAACCCTAAAGTAATGGAGAGCTACAGATCTATGGAATGATAGTCAAAGAATAATTCCTTTAAAGAAGTTCAGGCCAGGCATGGTGGCCCATGCCTGTAATACCAACACTTTGGGACGCTGAGGCAGGTGGATCACTTGAGGTCAGCAGTTCAAGGCCAACTTGACCAACGTGGCAAAACCCATCTTCACTAAAAATACAAAAAAATTAGCTAGGCATAGTGGCAGGTGCCTGTAATCCCAGCTGCTTGGAAGGCTGAGGCAGGGGATTCGCTTGAACCCAGGAGGAGGAGGTTGCAGTGAGTCAAGACTGTGCCACTGTACTCCAGTCTGGGTGACAGAGCAAGGTTCCATCTCAAAAAAACAAACCAAAAAACCCCAGCCAAACAAAAAGTTCAGTAAAATACAAGAATATACAGATTAAAAAATTAAATGAAATGTGGAAAACAATACGTGAACAAAACGAAGTCTGTCAAAGAAATAAAAACAATAAACAAAAATGAAATATTAATTCTGGAGATGAAGAATATAATCACTAAAGTGAAAAAAAGCAATAGAAGGCTTTAACAACTGTAGGCTTATTCAAACAAAGGAAAGAATCAGTGAGTTCAAAGACACAACATTTGAAATTTTCCAGTCACAGAAGCAAAAGAACCCAAAAGAATGACGAAAGCCTATGGGAATTATGAGACCTAATAACTGCATTAAATTAGTTCAGCAGAATAGAAAGGAAAAGGACCAGAAGGCACATTTAAGGAAATAATGGCTGAAAACTTCTGAAATCTGGGAAAAAATGGCCACATCCAGGGACAAAAAGCATAGTGGTTTCTAATGAAATTTAACCTAAAGAGGAGACCACCAAGGTACATAATAATCAAATTATCAAAAATCAAAGACAAATAAAAAATTCTGAAAGCAGCAAGAGATAAGAAACATATCGCATATAAGAGTCTGAACCAGCAGATTCGTCAGCAGAAACACTCTGAGTCAGGAAAGAGTGCTATGATATACTCAAAGTGATAAAGGAAAAAAACACTGCCAACAGTTTAGCTTACCTGGCTAAACTGTTCTTTGGAAATAAGGGAGAAATTAAAAATTTCCCAAACAAAAACTAAAGTAGTTAATAATTCCTATCAGGCTGGCCTGATAGAAATTATTAAAGAAAATTATTTAAGCTATATCAAAAGGTCACTAATCAATAACATTAAACATACCAAAGTGCAAAACTTAACAATCTAAGTAAGGCAGAATCATATTCAGAATACTCTGGACTAAAATGGTGGCGTGTGAGGCAATTGTATTTCTAGTGCAGTGATTAATAGACATATCTATTAAAAACCATAACAATTGTCAGGGGATACAAATTTAAAAATAATATAAATTTTGACATCAAAACATAAAATGGGGGAGAATAAATGTGTAGAGTTGTTACACGTGACCAAAGTTATCAGCTTGACATAGTTTGTTATAAGAATAAAATGTTTTATATAAGTACATGATACCCACAAAGGAACATCGCTACCAGATACACAAAACATAAGTAAAAGGGAATCAAAGCAAACCACTGCAGAAAACCATCAAACACAATGGAAGACAGCAACATAGGAAGAAAGAAACACAGCATATACAAATCAACCAGGAAACAAGCTACAAAATGGCAGTTGTAAGTCCTTACCCACCGATAATTACTCCAAACATAAATGTATTAAATTCTCCAAACAAAGACAAAAAGAAACAAGAGCCAACTATGAGCTGCCTATAGGAGACTAACCTCACCTCTAAGGACACACATAGAGTGAAAATGAAGGGATGGAAAAGGATACACCATGTAAATGAAAACCAAGAGAGCAGGACTAGCTACACTCTTATGAGACAAAATATAATTTACACTGAGGAACTGTAAACAATACTTGAAACTGCAAAACTGTCAGAAGAAAACACAGGGGATAAACTACAGGACACTGTTCTGGGCAATGTTTTTTTGGATTTGGTTCCAAAAGCTCAGCCAACAAAAACGAAAATAGAAAAGGAGGTTACATTAAAAAAGCTTCTGCACAGCAAAGGAAACATTTAACAGAGTGAAGAGCCAACCTGTGGAATGGGAGATAATATTTTCAAGCCATATATGTAAAAAAGGGTTAATATCCAAATACAAGGACCTCAATAGCAAGAGAACAACTTGATTAAAAATGGGCAAAGGATCTGAATAGACTCTTCTCATAAAAAGATAAATGGCAAACATAAATTTTTAAATGGTCAATACCACGAATCGTTAAGAAAATGAAAATTAACTCTCACTTCTGTCAGAATGGTTATTATAAAAAATGACTATTATTAAAGCTATGGACCAAAGGGAGCCCTGGTATTCCCTATTTGTTGGGAATGTAAATTAATACAGCCATTATGGAAAACAGCATAAATGCTCCTCAAAAAACTAAAAACAGAGTTATCATATAATCCAGCAAGCCTACACCTGGGTATATACTGAAAGGATTTGAACCCAGTATGCTAAAGACCTGTCTGCACTCCCATTTTTACTGCAGTGTTATTCATGACAGTCAAGTTATATAATCAACTTAAAGTGTAAATCAATTAATAGAAAAATATAACATAAATTCACAAAAGAATACTATATAGACTTCAGAAAGAGAGAAATTATGTCACTTGCAACAACATGGATGAACTGGAGTACATTATGCTAAATGAACAATCCCAGTGCAGAAAGACAAACACTATGCTTAACTTACATGTGAAAGTCTAAAACAAATCTAATAAAGTGGAACACATAGGTGCACTGTGCATAATGGTGGCTACCAAAAGCTGTGGGGGGTGGGAGAGAATGGGAAATGTTGGTCAAAGTATACAATAACTTGTATTTGAGATAATACAAAAAATAAATTGAAATTACAAAATCAGGGCCATTGACAAAATACATATGCAACTGATAACAGGACATAAATATAAATAAAGCAAAAGCTGATAGAACTAACAGAAGTAATGACTAATTCAAAATTACAGTTAGAAAATTAAGTTATTCTATCAGTAATTGGGAATAATAAACTTGTAAATAATCAATGGGTCAAAGAAGAAATGAAAAACAAAATGGAAAATACTCTGAACTTAATAAAAAAGCAAACACAAGTAATTCAAATTTGTGGGATGTAAATAAAGCAATGCTTAGGGGCAATTAATAGAAAAATAGAAAGGTCTAAAATCAGTGATCCAAGTTTTTACCTCAAACACAAACAAACAAAAAATCAACCAAAGCAAATTAAGCCTAAAGTAAGAAGGCTGGAAATAATAAAACCAAGGACAGAAATCAATGAAATAACAAACAATAGAGAAAATTAACAAAACCAAAAAGAGTATTTCAATTTCCAATCGTTCTTCACTAGTATATGAGAATGCAATTAAATTTTATACAGTGATCTGTTGTCTTTTGATCCTGCTAAATTTACCAGTTCTAGTATCTTGGTTAATATGGCGAATTATATTTGATTGATTCTTAAATGTTAAACCAAACTTGTATTCTCAAGATAAACTGTACATCATGGTGTATTATCCATTAACATTTTGCCAATTCTATTTGCAAACATTTTGTTAATGATTTTTGTATCCTAAACCTGATAAATGACCTAAACTTAATGTCATATTTAATGGTGAAAGATTTATTTTCCCCCAAGATTGCTAACAAGGCAAAGATGCGGACTCTCATCATTTCTGTTTAGCATTTACCAGATGTACTAGCAATTGCAATAAGCCAAAAAAAGAAATGAGGCATAAAATTGTGAAGAAAGAGAAATTGTCTTTATTTCCAAAGACATGGCTGCACACTAAAAATTTTAACCAAGATACTAGAACTAGTGAATTTAGCAAGATCAGAAGAATTCTCTGCCATAAGAAAAGTAACAACAGTCTTAGAATAGTTTACCCAATAAAAAAACTTTAAAAAATATACCAAGGACAAAATGAAATAAAATTATGGTGAAAACAGTATGAATAATGAAGACATCACTCCATAAACCAAGAATGATGCTTTTGTAGTAATAGCAAAAATCCAAAAGTGCTTCAAAACTAATCTTACATTAGTTTTCCTTTTTGTTTTGCTTGAGTTGGCCAAAAGGAATAATATGGAAGGCAAAATAGAGACATCCAGAATAATCTAAAACAATATTGTAAAGCAGATTTTGCTCTATTAAAGACACATAACTTTAAATGAGTGTAACAGCTTACCTAGGAGATTGGAGTAAATCACCGTGGCTCATTTGGGCTAAATTAATAATTGCAAAAACACACAGAAACTACTCATGCAAATCAAAATTATTTTCTCATTAATTATTTTAGCTTTTATGTAATCACATCCTACCTTATAAGAGAATCACTTCGCTTATCAGTTCTAACAAGGAGGACAACTTTCCATCTGTGGAAGGCTCCTGGAGCACCAGTGCGTTTCAGTTCTTCACGCCATCTTTTAGGTGCAGATTGCATTTGGGGTGAATAATCGGAATCTTTTTCAATTTTATATCCCCATTCATAAGTTGTTTCATCAAGCCATCTGCCACTTTTGGCACTATGAATTATATAGTCCTTAGTTAGTATCCACTTTCCTAGAAAGCAAATGAGCTGTCAGTCACAAAGGGATTTTGGTTCTGATAAATGACAAACAATAAAGACCAAATATAAAATGAGTCAACTTTTTTCAAGATAAGACTCTTAAGCTATACTGCCAACATTATCTTTGAACTATGCATTTGGTGAAATTTTGATAGTGAGAGGCTTACAACATCACTGAACATTGTATGTAATCTTTTCCATGATAAATTATACTTCTAAATACAATTCCATAGTTATAACCTAGTTATAATTACAGTTTCATTTAAATATAATTCTAAATTATAATTCTAAACACAAATCCAAAGCTTTAAAATCCAAAATAAAATGTGGTATTACTTGAACTATTATTACTATCATTATTCACTATTTTGGGTTAGATTTATATTTTATTTTCCTCTCTCTCTCCTTTTTCTTTCTTTCTTCCTTCCTTCTTTTCCTGCCTTTCTTCCTTCCTTCCTCCCTTCTTTCTTTCCTTCCTTTTCCTTCCTTCCTCCCTGCCTCCCTCCCTCTCTGTCTCTCTTTCTTTTGAGATGAGGTCTCACTATGTTGCCCAGGCTGTTCTTAAACTTCTGGACTCAAGTGATCCTTTTGCCTTGGCCTCCCAAAATGCTGGGATTACAGGCATGAGCTTCCGCAGCCGGCCAACAGTTCCTTTATCTGGTCATCAATGATCTTTTTGAACACCATGTACAATGTATATCTTCATAAATGCAAGTGTTTTTCTTGGAAGTTAAATTAAAAGAGAATAAATTCGCCCAAGTTACATACACTTTTTTTTTTTTTTTTTTTTTTTTGCAATCAGTAGGCTAATATGTCAGATCAATCACAGTAGAGAAATCTATAAAACTGGCAATGGTGACAAAACGATAGAGGAGAAAATTAAGTCTTAATTTGGGTCTACAGTATTTAATATCTTACAAAAATAAAATAGCATAACCATTGCTTCATAGTATGAATAGGAGGAGAAGCAGCAGAGAGAGAACAAAACCATTGACTATATCCATTGACAGATCAAAGAAAACTTGACTGAAAACAGCTGAGACTTTAACAAAAGCTTAAGTTTTGACAGTTTGTGCCAATCTTTCCGTTAATGTATTTTTTTTTTTTGTCTTAAATAAAATACACTAAATCCTTGGTGAGGTAAATATTTCTGCCTATTTAATATATTGTTCATGTGTTACAAAATTTTACTCAGAAAAGTAAGCCAAAAAATGTTAAATATTTTCAAAAAATATCAGAAAAACACATTTAGTTTGATATATAAATGTGCTATCTCTCCAGAGACTAAAATATTTTTTAACACAAAGATTGTTTTCAAAAGTTGGGGGAAGACAGTTAACGTACCTGCTGCACAAGCTGCTAAAAATTTTTCACTCTTACATAGGCGTTCGGCTATAAGATGTGTACAATTTTTGTATTTCTGGAGGGAAAAATTCATATCAAGAAATGTTACAAAAGTAAGATTTCCTTTATAACACATTCTTTTTATTCTTGCAGTATCAAGAAGGCAGGCCAGTATTTTAATTCCAGTTATTTTTCAACTATACCTTGAACATTTTGATAAGTTTCTTACCTCACTCTTAATAAAAGTGCAATCTAGTTTTAAAAGTAATTTGACTAGAGCTTCCTTTTCTTCCATCTTAAATCCTGTCATTTGGATGATATGCTTTGGGGCACCATCTTCCATCTAACAAATATAAAAATACAGAAGATAACATACATTAAAGATATTATTCACAGGGTTAACATTGTTATTTTTTCTTAACTATGAGTACTAAACTATTAAACACATAATGAATTAAAAATGTCAGGCATAACTGTTAAAACAACAGTAAAATTACTTATATACAATAGAAATTAGTTTTTGAAGTTATCTTCTCAAAATGTGGCCTTAAAAAAGTGAGGTTTTTTTTTCTCTGATTTGAACATTAAAAGTCTGAATTAGTATATTATTTGACAGTAAAACACACTGATGAATATACTTCTTCCGAAAATGACAGAATGTTATACAAATATTGGCATAATGTTATATAAGCTTTATTTAAACAGTATTGTTTGCTAAGAGCTTTTGAAACTTATAGACAAGGAAACATTCAGATTTTACATGTGGACAGATATTAAAGAATATCTGGAGAAGTTAACAGAACTCATGGTCCCACAATATTTATATCCAATAATTTAGTACTAAAGTAGGTACACATAATGATCCTGGATCCTATTTGCAATCCACATTTCTTAACTTTGCTATTTGTATGTTAATTTCACCATTTACAAGGTAGACTGAAAATCATGTTTTTTATTTCAAATCTACATTTATTTTCATAGGGACCTTAATCTATGTTTTAACATAGTTCACAAAAAGTACTTTGTGTTTAGGGAGTACATAACTCACTGAATTTCTCATCAGAATACAATTTTGTTTGTTTACACGAGGTTGAACTGGAAAACTAGAGAGCATCTTAAAGAAAATCTCATTCTTTTCACAGACAAGGAAAGCAGGAACTAGAGACATCAGGGCAGTTTTTCATTTCTCTAACAATTTTGTCACCATAGCTGTGGATTAATAGTTAAGTAATGCCATAGCTAGAGTAACAACAGTGGCTGTTTTCAACAACCAAAGAAACAATGACTTCTTTCAACACAATCACAAGTAAACTTCAAAAACTCTTAACAGTTTGAACCCAGAACTAACAGCACACAACTGATGAAGTGAGAAATGTTCTTTATAGAAATTCTATTTTTATAAAACATACATACATACACACACACACACACACACACACACACACACATATTTATTTAAAGGTTGAAATTTAAGAGTTAAAATGGAAAGAAAGTCTCACTATAAACAATTTAAAGCATTACTCAAAAGTGAACTTTTATTTCCTTGCTTAGAGTTTCAAAAAGGAGGAAGTCCAGCTAGGGTAACTGCACTCCTGGTTTTTCTCTACGCTTCATCACTCCCCATTTTGTTGGAGAAGCTCCTTGAGACAACTAAATGGATATTCTTTGCTCAGCCTATCTGCATATTTGCAAAGACGGTCCACATAAATGCTTTCTGACACATCCTAAGGAGCTGCCAGTAGCAGTCCAGCACTGCCTGTGTGTATAAGTCAATTCAGAAGTTATATACTAAGAAGCACACTGTGGTTCCATATCAAAACTATCTCCTTCTTGCAGAAGGATGATGCAGGAAAAACAACAAAACAAAAACAATCACTTCCTTCAAAACAATGTTTATTCAATAAAAAAGCTGATAATTGG
Organism: Sapajus apella; assembly: GCF_009761245.1. Classification (NCBI taxonomy): domain Eukaryota; kingdom Metazoa; phylum Chordata; class Mammalia; order Primates; family Cebidae; genus Sapajus; species Sapajus apella. The sequence goes on from NW_022436941.1 coordinate 45,681,579, forward strand.
ACCTCAATTTATCTAAGTTTCACATTTCCCAGCTGGCTGCAAAAGAAACAAAGAGATACAATGTATTTTAACCCTCTAAAACTCAGATACAGAACATAAGAAGTGCCTTAAAGATAAGGCTCTTCAATAAAATAAAGGCTTTTTAAAAAAAGTTACAAGGGTTTGGTGTAGTCAGTATAAAATTTTTAAGTGCACCTAATAGGGATTCTTATGAAAATTAATCATACATATGAAACACTATCATCAGTAAATTAATCAAGCTTCTTGTATAAGGAACCCTCTACTGTATTAATCATGCAATTTTTAAAAACCATTCACATGGGTTAAATAACGTAGCTCTTGAGTGCTAATATCCATTAACAACATAGACAAGCAATACATAAAAACTATGAAAGAATATGCTCTGCTGCTAGAAATAATAATTTAGTCTGATGCAGAACACATATGAATACACACAGAAAAGCTACATTTGGATTATAAAACATATGTCCATAACTAGGGAGAAATGCTTTCATTACTTCTAGGGAATAATTTTTAAAAATCCGTTAAGCAAATTTCCTTTAGAAAATGACAGGTCTTGGCAGGGCGCTGTGGCTCATGCCTGTAATCCCAGAACTTTGGGAGACCAAAGTGGGCAGATCACAAGGTCAGGAGTTTGAGAACAGCCTCGCCAACATGGTGAAATCCCATCTCTACTAAAAATACAAAAATCAGCCAGGTGTGGTGGTGAGCACCTGTAATCCCAGCTACTTGGGAGGCTGAGGCAGGAAAATCGATTGAACCTGGGAAGCAGAGGTTGCAGTGAGCTGAGACCACACCATTGCACTCATGCACTCCAGCCTGTGCAGCAGAGCAAGATTCTGTCTCAAAAGAAAAAAAAAAAAGAAAGAAAGAAAGAAAAAGAAAACAACAGGTCTTTTCAGAAATACTGGACAAGTGAAATTAAATATATCTGTGAATATCATCTCAGTATTCAATCAATACTTGTTTTTATCAAACTGGTTTTATCAAAAACCTCTGTTATCAGAGGAATACAAGTGTTCTAAACACATATGCTTGTCCTACTATTTGTATATTTTTAATGCATTTTAGAGCTTCAAGAGCTATTTAATGGCTATTTCGGGAATATTGCCAAAGAAGTTTGAGTGGTTTTAAAAAAAATCTAAAATCCTCCCTGAGTATTATAAAAATTGATGTATAAAAACAAATATTAAATAATCGAAATACACAAAAAGTAATGAAAAATAAAAACTGTTATAATACTGTTACCAAAAAAGCTTTATTTAAAGCTTATCCTTTAAATTTTATTATTTTGCTTCCTCGAATTAAATAAGTTATACAAAAATAAAGGAAACATAGTACACTATGTTGCTGTTTCCAGATCATGTTAATAATAGCTATTTTTAAATTTGAATATTATTAACAAGGCAACCTTTTAACATATTTTGGTTTCATGTATAAATTATTAGGATTTACTGGAGTTAGTGTGTAAAGCAAAGTTTTCACCTTAAACCATATTGTCTTTATAATAAATATGATGGAAATAACCCACTTTGTGTATTTAACAGCATTTTCTATCAAAGCAAGAGCCCATAGTAAAATGAAAATAGGACTAACTGTATCATAGCAGAAATCAGGAACCCCTTTTAAAGCAATTTCTTTCTTTTGAAAATGATTAAATATGAAACTGATATTAAACATACAATGGAAAGGGAAGTAGGAAACCAAAGTGAAAAAATAGAACGCCCTGATTCAGACATTATCCATAAAATATGGATATGTTTAAAAACAAATCAGAATACAGAACATTCTAGTCACAAGTTTATCAGAAAAATTGAACTACTAGCTAAAGTTTCATCACAAATCCCAGTGATGGCCCAAAATAACTAGCACAGTTTAAAAACAGTTTTCTACAATAAAATTATCTACCTCAAACAAGAGAGTTTATAATACATTTAGCAATTTTTTTTTTTTTTTTTTTTTTTTTTAAAAAAAAAAACAGCAGACAATATGACAAGTGAATGACCTGGATCACAGATCTAATTCATGCAATTACACAACTATATATGTAGGTACAGACATAAACATGTATAGATGTACTGATAAGATTTATTTACAAAATTCATGGTTTGATGGTTCTTTCTGACCCTGTAGGATTAACAATATAATAACCTGATATGTCAATGAAGCCAAAAAGAGCACTATAATTGATTTAATACATATCAATAACCCAGACAATTAAAATTCCTTTAAAGTACAATCAAGTTTAGTGTAGGTGATATGTCTGGGGTATGGAGGATCAAGAGCTAACATCTAGAAGTCTTTCAGCACAAGTAAGAAAGTAAATTGTACTAGTGGTTACGTCCAGAAAAATTATAGATCTCTCTAGAACTCATGGCAGGGCAGGGAGGGGGGTGGTGTTCCTTGGAGCATTCATATAGAAGATAGTATCCTAACACCAAAAAAAGGAGAAAAAAAAAAAAAAAAAGCAAAAAGAGAATGACTTTTGACAGTTAAAAGTTTTATCTTTACTATCAAAAAAATTAAAATTATATGACATTCTTGGTTATGAGAAAATGTCCTTCTGTAGTAATTATTTTTAAAATCTTATAGTAATTAACAAAAATTAGTTACTTACCTTGAACAATAAAATACAACTAAGAAGATAATGACTATGAACAGAGTTAGCCTTTATGCATAGCAAGCAACTGTCTCTGTGGTATGGACTTTCCCAAAATATCTCCCACATGGGACTATTCTTGATGCCTGAAATTCCTTTGCAGTTGGTGCAAGTCCAAAATGCAAATAAAACCTATAGAACTCTTCATCTTAATTAAAAACAATATTTATTATAAATTAGTTTTTTAGGTCCTTTGAATTCTTTATAATTTGACACATAGCTAGAAGATGTTTGAAGAACATGTTGAAAATTGAGCTTACAGAAAAGGAGGAATACAGATGTGAATACAAAGGTCTGGTTTGGGAGGCAAGATGAAAGAGTAGGGTACAACCCTTGGAAAAAAGGGGAAGGTGCAACAAAAATGAGAGGCAGGGATGCATAAAGAGGCTTTTGTAAGGAAAATAAGGATAAACGCTTCTCTACTCTGCATTACACAGGGCTGGTTTCTTTTATAACCAGCCCTACCTATAAATGAACTCTGAGAAGATAGAGAATCTTAGAAATAAATTGTATGGTATCATTAGCTAAAATAAATAAGGGTTTAATAAAAAACTTTGATTTATATATTTAAGAACTAAAGTTTTCCCCAAAAAATAATCTTAATAGATTTATCTTTCAGTTTTAACATGCACTTATTATAGAAAATTTGAAAAATTCAACAAAGTATTAAGATTAAAATCATTTTTAATTCCTTCAGTCTGTAATACCATTGTTACCATTGGGGAGGGGGATTGACTTCCAGATTTTATCTGAGTGTGAAAAACATATTTGACAAGATTTGGATATTACGTTGTCTCATATCTTCAGTTTTATGTCATATTATATTGTAATCATTTTTCCATGCCACTTAATACTCTTCATGGTGTAAGGTCATATGATAACTAGTGGTTTCTCAATGTTTGTTATTTTGGTGAATCCTTTTGATTTTAAACCTACTTCTACAACAAACTCAGAAAAATTATTTGAAACTCCCCTCATCTGAAAAACATATAACAAGCACTGAATGCAGTCAAGATTTTTGCTCTGAATTAATGAGTCTAAAAAATTTTCATTATTTCTCTTATCTAAAACTTTAACTGGGAAAGTAAACAAATAATTGTTAAAACTGAAAAGCGGTCCAAGTGTTGGATCTCTGTTTGAACCAACAGTGCAAAAGGCAGACACATGCCACAGTACTTACACTATGTGTGTAAAACACTGTTTGGCTTTCAACTACTAGTGGACTTTAGAAATTCTGGGCCCTTTAGGCTTAGGAGCTGAATTACACCCTTGGTTTAAATTTATTCAGCTGGCCTTGGGACATTTTGTTTTTTAAGACACAGTGTCTGTTTCTTACCCCATTCTTCAAAGATATGAGAGAGAGAGATTCAAACGCACGCATGTGCACACACGCGCGCACACACGCACATACACACACACAAACATTATTTGACAGAAGTATCTAGTGATGAGACTTGAGGGATGCTCTTATTCCATGTCATTATTTGGGAAAGAAGCAGTAATTAGTCCCTTTGCTGACAAATTTAGCACTAGAAGGAAGAAACAGGAACAAGCAGCAAAGTGCATATGGTGAGAAAAATAAAAGAGGCTTGCGGGGGCATATGATGATGTCCAGTCTATCCCATACTGTACAAGGCACAGGCTGGGCAGATGTTAATTTGGGGATAAAGGAGTTCTTAAGGAAGCAAGTTGGTGAAGAGAAGCAAGGTTCAGAAAAAAAAAAAAAATAGGTGGACAGTAGATATTGATTAGCCATAGGGGACAGAAGTCAAATGTGCTTTGATATCCTAGGAAATTTGGTTTTCTTAGGAGGAAGAGCATGCATCTAAGATTGAACAAGCAGTATTTAACTTTGATTGGGGACCTACTGTGGCTTATATACTTCATATATGTTAGCTCATTTCCTTCTTCACAACATAAGTGCTATTTATTATTCTTATGCAGATGAGGATAATGGGAAATCTGAGTGATTAAGAAACTACCTCAAGATTACACAGCTAGTAAATGGTGAAAACAAGATGCAAAGTCTTTGTGCAAAAATTATATGCCTTTTCTACAACACCAAGCTGAATTAAATTTCAGAAGTTAGTCTAATACTTTCAACCACATTTTAATTTCATAAAGCAACCTACTTTCAGCTAACACAAGAGAAAGATACATTACATGAAAGGGACAGTACAAAGGTGGGAAGACATTTAGAACAGCAATATCACTGGAAAAAATTTAAACATAATTATAAATTATTTTCAGTAAAATAACTGTCTAAAATTTCAACGCATTTCGAGAAGCAATCTAAAGAGTGCCTTTTTTTTTTTTTTTAAATGAGAAACAAAGTTTTCATTATTTTCCTCTCAAAAGCGATTTGGTACCACTCAGTCATTAGAGTAATTCATAAGGGCTTTCTTCCGCCTCGAAACTAACCAAACAGTGTATTTTAAATTTCAAAGTAATTTTGAAAGAAAGTATGAATTAAATGAACTTAAAAGTTTCAGGGTTATTTTACTTTTAAGCAGTAGCATTCCCTTATAAGGTGAGAAATAGTACATAGTACCTTACACTGAAGTATTTTCCATTAGTATATTCAAAGAGTCAATTACAAGAGTAACAGATGATGTTTCATTTTAGTTATATTTTTGAGGGATTTCTTTGTTTTGTTTAGGGTTTATCATTCAATGTCTACACAGAATTTTTGATTTTACTTTTTAAAAATGTTTTCCTGGAAAAAAAAAAAAAAAAAGAAAAAAATGTTTTCCTGGCTGGGTATGGTGGTTCATATCTGTAACCCCAGCACACTGGGAGGCAGAGGTGGATCACAAGGTCAGGAGTTTGAGACTGGCCTGGCCAATATGGTGAAATCCAGTCTCTACTAAAAACACAAAAATCAGGCGGGCACCTGCAGTCGCAGCTACTCTGGAGGCTGAGGCAGGAGAATCGCTAGAACCAGGAGGCGGAGGCTGTAGTGAGCTGAGATCAGGCCACTGCACTCCAGCCTGGGTGACAGAGCGAGACTCCTTTCTCAATAAATAAATAAATTAAAATAAAATGTAAAAAATGTTTTCTTTAGGCCGGGCACAGTGGCTCACACCTGTAATCCCAGCACTTTGGGAGGCTGAGGTGGGCGGATCACCTGAGGTGGGAGACCACCTGACCAACGTGGAGAAACCCAATCTCTACTAAAAATACAGAATTAGCCAGGCGTGGTGGTGCATGCCTGTAATCCTAGCTACACAGTTGACTGAGGCAGGAAAATCACTTAAACTTGGGAGGCGAAGTTTGTGGTGAGCCGAGATCGTGCCATATGCATTCCAGCCTGGGCAACAAGAGCGAAACTCCGTCTCAAAAAAAAGTTTTCTTTAAATGGTGAAAACCCTACTTTAGAGTAATATAATCAAGATACATATAATAAGGAAAATACTAATTAATAAAGCTATACTATTGGTTTCCCAAAAAGCAATGTTTTTGAACATCATTGTAAATTGTGGATGCGTATTATGAAATCTTAAGAGTTCTGAATTTTGATTATCAAAAGTAACCACATTTGACCATCTTTTCAATGACTTTCACGTGCTATATGCTTTATGCTTTAGGGAAGAAAATGTTATGTCATATAATTCAATTTTACTTAATCAACACATAATAAAATCTGAATTTAGAAAACAGAATACGGGTTTATTTGCAGTACTGAAGGTTAGCTGTCTTTACAATAAAATTGACTTAAACATTCAAGTATTTGAACATCCTAGTTCCTTTAAATTAAGAATACTGAGTTAACTTAGAAATAATGAAATCTGGCTGGGCCCGGTGGCTCACGCCTATAATCTCAGCACTTTGGGAGGTCGAGGTGGGCGAAACCACTTGAGGTCAGGAGACCGAGACCAGCCTGGCCAACATGATGAAACACCCTCTCTATTTAAAATACAAACAGCTGCGCATGGTGGTGCGCACCTGTAATCTCAGCTACTTGGGAGGCTGAGATAGAAGAATTGCTTGAACCTGGGAGGCGGAGGTTGCAGTGAGCCGAAATCGCGCCACTGCACTCCAGCCTGGGCGACAGAGCAAGGCTCTGTCTCAAACAAACAAAACAGAATGAATGAATGAATGAAATTTACTCCCTTATACATAAATCCACTTCAAACTAGCAACTTACATATTGAACATCTGCAATATACATAATCAAACTTTCCAACAACGAGAACATCTTGCACATCCACAGATACCTCCACGAATCGAGGCACAATGGAATAACATAAACCAAAATGCCCAACAGGTGAATTGTCTGTCACATATAAATTGTAAATTCAGTTCAGTTGTTCATTCCCAATGTCTCAACAACAACAAATTTTTCTTTTTAATAAGAGTAATTCGTCAAAAAAGAGGCTGCCGCCTCCAAAATCAAGCTCCAGGTAACACCTGAGTCAAATAATGGTATGAAATACCCAAGACCATTTTTTTTTTTTTTGGTCAGTATTTAATCTGAGGCTTTGGAAGTGGAAGAAATCTTAAAATAACCACTTAGTCTTGTTTCCAGCCTTCAAGCAGCTGAAATATAATCCCCAGAAATACAGACCCTCCCTCCAGGGAAACGTGTATGTGTGTATGTTTGTGTTTAAAGGCCTAGAGCAGTCAGAGATAGGATTACTGCCGTTTGCGTATGTTTTAAAAAAAAAAGTTCCACTAGAGAGGAAAGAATAACACAATATTCTTCGTCACAGGAAGGTGGGCCTGGGGGAACCCAGCCACCTTCGAAGACGCTAAGTTACGGAAAGCAGCCAAAACTCTGGGATCTGGGTGAGGCGTCCCCATCGGTTCTATGGAAACGAGAGACGCTGGGGGCCTAGCGCCTTCCAAGCGGCGGACCGAGCTGCAGAGCTGCGCAAGCCCGAGCAGGGGAAGCGGCTCAGCCCAGTACTGCAAGGAGGCGCTCGGTGCCGGTCCCCGCCGCGGCGAGCGTCGCGGGGTCTGCAGCAGCACCCACCACACCAATTCCAGCGCCAAGCGCGAAGTCGGGAGAGCGGGAAAAAACAGCGGCTGGAGAAAGGGCGAGAGCCAGACACCGCCGCCGCTTACCCCAGCCGCAACCTTCCCAGCCTCAGAGCCGGAGGGCAGAAACTTAGGGGGTACAGATTGGGAAAGAAACATCCCCACAGAGATAGAATGCACTGTGTCTTCCGAGCTGAGCCCCTTTACCTTCCCGGCCGAAGTGTGTGGGATGCTTTCCTCGGGTGGCGGCGGCGGCAAGAGCGACGACTGCCGCTGCAGCACTCAACTGCTTCACTAATCCGGGCTCTGGGAAATAATTTCCCGCCGCGCGCTAGGCAGCCCCGGAAGCGATAGTATCATTTCCGGGTGGTTGTCAGTGACGCTCTGGAGCCGTCGTCAGGGTGGTCATCGCTGTTGCCGGGCTTGAGTCCGGCCAACGGGTCAGACTCCCGCTAGATCACCACTGGAGGTGGAAAGACTGGTAAGTGATTTTACTGGGTTGCCTCCTGGGCCTGATATTAATGGCTGGCCAGGGCTATCTGCAGCATTGTGGCCAGCCCCAGAAGTGAGTGGGCGAGAGTTGAACCAGGAGTCCCCATCCAACCCCGTGGCGTTTGACACCCTGCGCAGCTGGAGAAGGCCCTGGGATCCCGGCTTACCGTCTTCTCCACTCGCAAAATCTGTCTCCGACTTGGAACTCGACCTCGAGTCCCCAGGTGTCCCTGGGCGAGGCCGAAGACACCGTGTATGGTGACTCGGCGTGATGCCGAGTTTCTCTGCCAATGATCAACGAGTGTCCTATCTCCCATTGGCAGCGTTTGGCCACTCTCGATTCCTCAGTACTGTTTCCGTAGTTCTGGGTTGCCATGCCTGGGAGGCAGGCGGTTGGCTGAAGAAGACATCATTTACAAACATTTGGAAGTGAGATGGGGAGGTTCCTTCCTGCTTTAGAATTAACTGAAGGTTCCCCCTGCCATTTGAATTGGGTGAGAAGAACGGTCTTTGTTTTCCTGGCTGAGACATAAGAGAACAAGCTTGTAATTTCATGCTTGGACATTAGATGCATTTTTGGATGGCAGTGATCAGTAAGTAGGTGTGCTTTCAGAAAGAAATGTTTGCGCTCTGCTCCTTTGTCAATAATGAAGGATTCAGGAGAATTTTGGATGGAGATCTGAGGTAGCCAGAATAGTTGTAAAGAGAAATTGCTTCCGACAAAGGGATAAGGTGAGGAAAGGTGATCATTTAAGATTTGAAAGTTGTGATGTAGTGAACCTTGGCGACTTCTCATAAGTAATGCAGTTTCTTAGGTAAGTAGTTTTCACTTGCCACCTTTTATTTAAATAATTACCTCCCACCAACCCCCATAAAAGGCAGCTGATTAATTTTTTTAAAAAACAGTCAGTTCCCAAGAGAGTTGTAGGTACTATTGCATTTTTCTTTATGGGTATGCTCCCCATACCCATAAAAACATTTTCTTTATGACAGCATACTCATAAAGAAAAATGCAATATGTTTAATTCAAGGTGCCTGTTACATCAGGCCAGTGCCTTCTTACCTTTTGAAAATAATGCAACCATATTTAGGACAGCACATTGATTTTCTAACCTTGTTGGTTAATAATTCAACAAACTTATAATCTCCCCCATTGATTCCAATTTTGACATTTTGTTGAATCTTGTGTGCTTTCTTTATTTCTCCAGTTGAAAGTATTAAAAATTATTTCAGGGATATTATGTATTATTTCTGTACAGCAACTAGTTTTTAGAGGCAGTGCTTTATCTCTATTAATTGCTCTTGAATGTAGCCAATCATTAATACTTACCCCGAGTAGATACTATCTGCCAGGCACTTTACATTTATTCTTTTATTTAATGCTTAATAAAGAAAATCACAAAAACTGTGTTATTTCCATTTTGCAAACAGACTGAGACTCAAAGAGGTTGTGATTTTCCACAAATGATATTATTAAATAGCACAATTAAAATTTGAATCCAGACTACCTGACTCTAAATTTTGGCTTTTTACTGTGCTCTATACCTTTATGAGTAAACATAACAGTATCATTTTCACTCGCAGGTAAATTTGGATAGATAGTATGTTACATTTAGAAATCAAGTGGATAGCAAAACTTGAGGATAAAGGGACTTACTGGATGCGTTCAACACCATAAGGTAATTTTAACATGTGAATAATGCAGTTTCTTTACTGCCTTTATTCTTGGCCAGTTTTATTATCCTAATTCAAACAAATGCCTATACTGTACATTGACATAACACTTGGGGCAAATACAGAAGATTTAGAGATCATCAGCATATTGGTGACTCAGTCCAGAGTATCAGCTATCTCTTTAGGCAGCTTTTCACACACACATTTGTATACATGTATACTTGTATTTGTGTGTGTGTGTGTGTGTGTGTGTGTGTGTGTGTGTAGGGAGAGAGAATGAGCAAATGCGCACAAATTTATAAAATTGAACTTTGTAATGATTTAGCAAAACTGTTCTGTTTCCCTCACGTAAACCTCAGACAGATAGAGGTTATCAAATAGTTCCAGGGAATGTGCTTAATTAAACCTGCCCATTTCAATACCCTATTCTATATAGAGAAACAGAAGTAGCCTAATTGTCAGAGAATTTACAAAAATTTAGTTGAAATGACCAATACTAGACATGACACAGAACTTAATTTTAAAGAATATCCTGTTTTACAACTAAATAGGTATAGCTAGCCTCAAATACTAATGTGTATTTGATTATATTGCATTGACTTGTAGGCAGATCTTTGCATTGACTCGTAGGCAGATCCTGTAGGCAAACCTCAGGGATATTTTGCTATCAAATTTCAGTTCTTATGAAGGTTGGGGTTATGTCTGTTTTGTTCATCATCTCATACCCAGCATCTAGCACTGTGCCTGGCATGTAGTAGAAGCTCAATAAGTAAGTCAGGAGCTGTGGCTTGTGACTGTAATCCCAACACTTTGGGTGTCTAAGGCAAGAGGATTTGAATCCAGATCCTCTAAATTTTGGCTCTATTTACTGTGTTCTATACTTACATTACAGTAAACTATGATCACACTACTGCACTCTGGCCTGCACAACAGAGCAAGACCCTGTCTCTAAAGAATAAAAATAAACATTTATTGAATGAATTATTCCTTTTTAAAATGTTATTTATCCACTAGAAGTATTCGTACATTCCTTTTTAAAATGTTATTTATCCGCTGAGAAGTATTTATATGTTAATGCTTAATTATTGTTACTCACCTTGACCCTGAAATATAGTATCCACTCCACACTCATTCATAAAAGGCAATGTGCTGTCCTACAAAGAAGACTGGACTGTGAGACAGGAGATAAGAGAATATCTAATATTTTTTTTCTGTGTTTATTCTCTGCTACTTAGTGTTAAATTACTTCTTACAGCGCAATGGATAAGTATTATTATCCTCCTTTTACAGATGAGAAAACTGAGGCAAAGATAAGCTTTGTAAATTGTCCTAGGTTACACATAGTCATTAAGCACAGCTATGAGTTGAATGAAGGCCTCTGACCCCAAAAGCAATAATCTTAACCACTTTGCTACATTGCCTCCAGTTGAATTTTTAATCCTGGCTCAGCTGCTAAATGTGTGCAAAAGCAAATTTATTTCTCTGGGTATCATGTTTCTCATCTATAACATATGGGAGTTTGATGGATTAGATTATCTGTAAGGTTCCTCTTACCTAAAAAATCCTCTGACTTTAGTTGACTCCCAAGTTTTATCTGAATATAGCAGTTCTAATGTGCCAGAAAACCCTCATCAATTTTGATGTGTTTCATGTAAGCTTTTATATGTGTTCATATCTTCCACGTTGGTAGATACACGATCATGTTTTTGCAACAGAAAGAACAGAGTTTTAAAAAAGAAATAGAGTTAAAAAAATCACAGCTATGCTTTTTTTTTAACCAGCTATGACACTAATAAGTCACTGAACCTTTGTGGGCTTATGTTTTCATGTGTAAAATGGATCCATAGGACTGCTGTGAGGGTTGAGTTGATATATAAAGCCTCAGACACATTGCCTGACACACAATTGCTATTAAATAAATATTGATTTTTTTTTCTTGCTCAATCTTGTAAGGATAAAAGATTAGTGGATATAAAACTTCTTTATAAATTAGACAAAGGTGAATAGTCTTTTCACTTACAGTCTGCTAGGAGAGCGAAAGTAATATACACAAATAATTCTTGTATGTGGGACAATTTACATACATAATTGAACACAAAACATGATGGGAATGCAGAGGAAAGGAATTCTTTTTTTTCCAGGAGGGCAGATGAGGAAAGACCCCAGGAAAAGGGTAATATTGAGTTTGTGCCTTATAGGATGGTAAGGATTTTGGCAGGGTAACAAAAGGGACAGGTGTTCTAATGGAAGATGCAAAAGTGTCAAAAAAGAAAACCTAAGTCACTTTGGACATGTAAAATGACTGAAGGCTGGTTATAAAGTGAAGATAACAATGTGGGCAAGTTAAAGATGTTAGGCTTTTAACAATAAGCAATCATCTGTGTATAACCATGATGGGGTGGAGGATGGAGTTGGCATTTGTTTTCTTTGTTATGGAAAAATGCCCATTTGTTACAGAAATATTAGAGTATACAAATAACCCAAAAAGGAAACAGAAAGGAAGGGTTGCCCCTGATCCCACCACTCAGAACTTACGATTTTTCTCTGTATTATTACAGATTTGCATATATGTGCTTTTAAAATAAAAATGAAATAATACTATCCATATTGTCTGGTGACCTGCTTTTTTTCAGTGTGTTATACCATGAATTTTTCCATGTCAATAAATTTGTTTCTATAAAATAATATTTAGGGCCTGCATGCTATGCAATTTTATGAATATGCTATAACTTTTAAACTGGCTTCTTACGGTTCTTTTTTTTCAACATTGCTCCAGACAAGGTAAATTTGTTTATTGATTTTTTTAGTAAGTGCAGGTGGCCAGGCGTGGTGGCTCACACCTGTAATCCCAGCATTTTGAGAGGCCAAGGCGAGCTGATTGCCTGAGCTCAGGAGTTTGAGCAACAGGGTGAAACCAGTCTCTACTAAAATACAAAAAATTAGCCAAGCGTGCCAGTGAGCACCTGTAGTCCCTGCGACTCCAGAGCCTGAGGCAGGAGAATTGCTTGAACCCGGGAGGCGGAGGTTGCAGTAAGCTGAGATCATACCACTGCACTCCAGCCTGGGTGACAGAGTAAGAGATTCTCTCTCAAAAAAATAGAGAGGACAGGTCAAACTTTAGTGCATCCCTTGAAATACATACATCCCATGTAAAAATTTTAACAAATACAAAAACTTAAAACGATGTCATTTTGACTAATTAGGCAATGTGGTATGTAAACAACTGTATTCAGAGAGGACCAGGGGTTGAGCTTGAACTCATGAACATGTAATGATAGCCTTGAAGAAGTTACTTAAATCCTCTGAGCCACAATTTCTTCATCTGTAAAGTGGTAATGCTATCAAGTTTATGGATTTACTAGGATTAAATGTACCAGTGTGTGAAAGTACACAGGCATCTGAAAAATTTTGTTAGGGGTCTCTAGTTTTGTTGTTTTTTTTTTTTTTCCTTTTTTTTTTCCCATTTATTTTATTGCATTTTAGGTTTTGGGGTACATGTGAAGAACATGCAAGATTGTTGCATAGGTACACACGTGGAAGTGTGATTTGCTGCCTTCCTCCCCATCACCTACATCTGGCATCTCTCCCCTTCCTATCTCACCCAGCTCCCCACACCCACCGTCCCTCCCCTATTTACCCCCCGACTGAACCCAGTGTGTAGTGCACCCCTCCATGTGTCCATGTGCTCTCATTGTTCAACACCCGCCTATGAGTGAGAATATGCGGTGTTTGATCTTCTGCTCTTCTGTCAGTTTGCTGAGAATGATGGTTTCCAGGTTCAGCCATGTCCCTACAAAGGACACAAACTCATCGTTTTTGATGGCTGCATAATATTCCATGGTGTATATGTGCCACATTTTCCCTGTGCAGTCTATCGTTGGCGGGCATTTGGGTTGGTTCCAGGTCTTTGCTATTGTAAACAGTGCTGCAATGAACATTCGTGTGCACGTGTCCTTATAGTAGAACGATTTGTAATCCTTTGGATATATACCCAGTAATGGGATTGCTGGGTCAAATGGAATTTCTATTTCTAGGTCCTTGAGGAATCGCCACACTGTCTTCTACAATGGTTGAACCAATTTACACTCCCACCAACAGTGTAAAAGTGTTCCTATTTCTCCACATCCCCTCCAGCATCTGTTGTCTCCAGATTTTTTAATGATAGTCATTCTAACTGGCGTGAGATGGTATCTCAATGTAGTTTTGATTTGCATTTCTCTGATGACCAGTGATGATGAGCATTTTTTCATATGTTTGTTGGCCTCATGTATGTCTTCTTTTGTAAATTATCTGTTCATATCCTTTGCCCGCTTTTGAATGGGCTTGTTAGTTTTTTTCTTGTAAGTCTGTTTTAGTTCTTTGTAAATGCTGGATATCAGCTCTTTTTCAGATGGGTAAACTGCAAAAATTTTTTCCCATTCTATTGGTTGCCGATTCACTTTAATGACTGTTTCTTTTGCTGTGCAGAAGCTGTGGAGTTTGATTAGGTCCCATTTGTCTATTTTGGCTTTTGTTGTCAATGCTTTTGGTGTTTTAGTCATGAAGTCCTTGCCTACACCTATGTCCGGAATGGTTTTGCCTAGATTTTCTTCTAGGGTTTTTATGGTGTTAGGTCTTATGTTTAAGTCTTTAATCCATCTGGAGTTAATTTTAGTGTAAGGTGTGAGGAAGGGGTCCAGCTTCTGCTTTCTGGACATGGCTAGCCAGTTTTCCCAACACCATTTATTAAACAGGGAATCCTTTCCCCGTTGCTTGTTTTTTTCTGGTTTGTCAAAGAACAGATGGTTGTAGATATGTTGTGTTGCCTCGGAGACCTCTGTTCTGTTCCATTGGTCTATATCTCTGTTTTGGTATCAGTACCATACTGTTTTGATTACTGTAGCCTTGTAGTATAGTTTGAAGTCCGGTAGTGTGATGCCTCCCGCTTTGTTCTTTTTGCTTAGAATTGACTTGGCTATGTGGGCTCTCTTTTGGTTCCATATGAAGTTTAAGGTGGTTTTTTCCAGTTCTGTGAAGAAGGTCATTGGTAGCTTGATGGGGATAGCATTGAATCTGTAAATTACTTTGGGCAGTATGGCCATTTTCACGATATTGATTATTCCTAGCCATGAACATGGAATGTTTCTCCATCTGTTTGTGTCCTCTCTTATTTTGTTGGGCAGTGGCTTGTAGTTCTCCTTGAAGAGGTCATTTATGTTCCTTGTTAGTTGTATTCCTAGGTATTTTACTCTCTTTGTGGCAATTGTGAATGGAAGTTTGTTCTTGATTTGGCTCTCTTTAAGTCTGTTATTGGTGTATAGGAATGCATGTGATTTTTGCACATTGATTTTGTAGCCTGAGACTTTGCTGAACTTGCTTATCAGTTTCAGGAGATTTTGGGCCGAGACGATGGGGTCTTCTAGATATACAATCATGTAGTCTGCAAATGGAGACAATTTGACTTCCTCCTTTCCTATTTGAATACCCTTTATTTCTTTTTCTTGCCTGATTGCTCTGGCTAGAACTTCTAGTACTATATTGAATAGGAGTGGTGAGGGAGGGCATCCTTGTCTAGTGCCACATTTCAAGGGGAATGCTTCCAGTTTTTGCCCATTCAGTATGATATTGGCTGTTGGTTTGTCATAAATAGCTTTTATTATTTTGAGATACGTTCCGTCAATACCTAGCTTATTGAGGGTTTTTAGCATAAAGGGCTGTTGAATTTTGTCAAAGGCCTTCTCTGCATCAATTGAGATAGTCATGTGGTTTTTGTCTTTAGTTCTGTTTATGTGGTGAATTACATTTATAGACTTGCGTATGTTGAACCAGCCTTTTATCCCCGGGATGAAGCCTACTTGGTCATGGTGGATAAGCTTTTTGACGTGCTGTTGCAATCAGCTTGTCAGTATTTTATTGAAGATTTTTGCATCTATGTTCATAATGGATATTGGCCTGAAGTTTTATTTTCTTGTTGAGTCTCTGCCGGGTTTTGGAATTAGGATGATGTTGGTCTCATAAAATGATTTGGGAAGAATTCCCTGTTTTTGTATTGTTTGGAATAGTTTCAGAAGGAATGGTACTTGCTCCTCTTTGTATGTGTGGTAGAATTTGGCTGTGAACCCATCTGGATCTGGGCTTTTTTTGAGTGGTAAGCTCTTAATTGCTGCCTCAACTTCAGACCTTGTTATGGGTCTGTTCAGGGTTTCGGCTTCTTCCTTGTTTAGGCTTGGGAGGAGGCAAGTGTCCAGGAATTTATCCATTTCCTCCAGGTTTACTAGTTTATGTGCATAGAGTAGGTGTGATGTGGTGCTAAGAAGAATGTATATTCTGTGGATTTGGGGGGAGAGTTCTGTAAATGTCTATTAGGTTTGCTTGGTCCAGGTCTGAGTTCAAGTCCTGGATATCCTTGTTAATTTTCTGTCTGGTTGATCTGTCTAATATTGACAATGGGGTGTTAAAGTCTCCCACTATAATTGTGTGGGAGTCTAAGTCTCTTTGTAAGTCATTAAGAACTTGCCTTATGTATCTGGGTGCTCCTGTATTGGGTGCGTATATATTTAGGATCGTTAGCTCTTCTTGTTGCATTGATCCTTTTACCATTATGTAATGTCCTTCTTTGTCTCTTTTGATCTTTGTTGCTTTAAAGTCTAATTTATCAGAGATGAGAATTGCAACTCCTGCTTTTTTTTATCTCCGTTTGTTTGGTAAATCTTCCTCCATCCCTTTATTTTGAGCCTTTGTGTATCCTTGCATGTGAGATGGGTTTCCTGGATACAGCACACCAATGGGTTTTGGCTTTGTATCCAATTTGCCAGCCTGTGTCTTTTGATTGGGGCATTTAGTCCATTTAGATTTAGGGTTAATGTTGTTATGTGTGAATTTGATACTGCCATTTTGGTGCTAGCTGGCTGTTTTGCCCATTAGTTGATGCAGATTGTTCATTGTGTTGATTCTCTTTACCATTTGGCATGTTTTTGGAGTGGCTGGTACTGGTTGTTCCTTTATATGTGTAGAGCCTCTTTCAGGAACTCTTGTAAAGCTGACCTGGTGGTGACGAAATCTCTGAGTACTTGCATGTTCCGAAAGGATTTTATTTTTCCTTCATTTATGAAGCTTAGTTTGGCTGGATAGGAGATTCTGGGTTGAAAGTTCTTTTCTTTAAGGATGTTGAATATTGGCCCCCACTCTCTTCTGGCTTGTAGGGTTTCTGCTGAGAGATCTGCTGTGAGTCTGATGGGCTTCCCTTTGTGGGTAACCCGACCTTTCTCTCTGGCTGCCCTTAGTATTTTCTCCTTCATTTCAACCCTGGTGAATCTGACGATTATGTGCCTTGGGGTTGCTCTTCTTGACGAATATCTTTGCGGTGTTCTCTGTATTTCCCGGACTTGAATATTTGCCTGCCTTGCTAGGTTGGGGAAGTTTTCCTGGATAATGTCCTGAAGAGTATTTTCCAGCTTGTATTCATTCTGTTCGTCGCATTCAGGTACACCTATCAAACGTAGATTAGGTCTTTTCACATAGTCCCACATTTCTTGGAGACTTTGTTCATTCCTTTTTACCCTTTTTTTTCCATTCTTGCTTACCCGTTTTATTTCATTGAGTTGATCTTCGACCTCTGATATCCTTTCTTCTGCTTGGTCAATTCGGCTGTTGATACTCGTGCATGCTTCGCGAAGTTCTCGTGTTGTATTTTTCAGCTTCATCAGTTCACTTATATTCCTTTCTATTTTGTCCATTCTCATTAGCATTTCGTCAAATCTTTTTTCAAGGTTCTTAGTTTCTTTACATTGGGTTAGAACATGTTCTTTTAGTTCACAGAAATTTCTTACTACCCACCTTCTGAAGTCTGATTCTGTCATTTCATCACAGTCGTTCTCCATCCAACCTTATTCCCTTGCTGATGACGAGTTGTGATCCCTTTTAGGAGGAGAGGTGTTCTGGTGTCGGGTGTTTTCATCCTTTTTGCGCTGGTTTCTTCCCATCTTTATGGATTTATCCACCTGTCGTCTTTGTAGTTGCTGGCTTTCAGCTTGGGTCTCTGAGTGGACGTTCTGTTTGTTGATGATGAGGTTATTTCTGTTTCTTGGTTTTCCTTCTTACATTCTGGCCCTTCTGCTGTAGGTCTGCTGAGGTCCACTCCAGGCCCTGCTTGCCTGGGTATCACCTGCAGCAGCTGCCGAATAGTAAGGGCTGTTACCAGTTTTCTTCTTCTGCTATCTTTGTCCCAGAAGGATACCCACCAAGTGTCAATCCGATCTCTCCTTTATGAGGTGGCTCTTTGGATATATAGGGGTCAGGGAGCTGCTTGAAGAGACAATCTCTTTTTATAGGAGCTCAAATGCAGAGCTGTGAGCTCCATTGTTGATTCAGAGCTGCTGGGCAGGTACGTTTAGGTCTGCTGCAGCAGAACTCATAAACCGCTTTTTGTTCCCAGGTGCTCTGTCCCAGGGATTTAGGGCTTTATGAGTTTCCATTATGCTGCTGCCTTCTTTTTTTTTCCTTCAGAGCTGCCCTGCCCAGCAAGGAGGCAGCCTTGTCACTGTCTGCCTGTAGAGGCTTTGCTGAGCTGCTGTGGGCTCTGCCCAGCTGCTGAGTAAACTTCCCTGCAGTCCTGTTTATATGGGCGTAGTTAGAACTACCTCGGCAATGGTGGCCCACTTCTGTTGGGGCGGAGTCTCTCTGCTGTGGCGGGTTGCCTTGGCAATGGGGGGCTGCCTCAGCAATGGCGTGTTGCCTTGACAACGGCGGGCTGCCTCAGCATTGGCTGACTGCCTCCATAGTGGTGGGCTGCCTCGGTAATGTTCGAGGCCCCTCTCCCGCAGAGCTGGACCGTCTGGGGTTCAGCTACGCTGTCTGTGAAACTCTCAATCCAGAAAGTTTCTGATTGCTGGTCTTTTGTGGGGGTGGGACCAGCCAAGCCTGATCACTGGCTCCCTGCCTCAGAGCCTTTTTTTTTTTAAGTTGGTGCTCTAGTCACCTGTTGAAGAGGTGCCGGGTCTGAGTTTTTTCCCCTGTGGCAAGTCACTGTGCTGGCTTAAACAGCGGCACTGAGATTTGTGGCGCTTTTTTTGCCCTGGAATCTACTGTCCTGGTTCCCTGCTCCATCCCCTTTTAAACAGACGAATGGGCGACTTCCTGTGGCTCCAATCGCCAGCCAAAGGGGCACCGGGACCGTTGTATTTTGTACGGAGAACCGCTGCTCCGGGGCGCCGATAATGCTGCCGCGTGGGGCAAAGCAGCGGTGCCAGCTGAAACAGCTGCGCTGGCGACCCGTGGAGCTCCTCTGCCTGGGAATTTCCTAGTCTGTGGGCAATAAAAATGCAGCGTCCACTCACCCTCTGTGCTTTCACTGGGAGCTGCAATCCTGAGCTGTTCCTAAACGGCCATCTTGGATCGATCCTCGTTTTGTTTTGTTTTTAATAAACTCACTGTTTTAAAATAAGATCTGTGGCTCCAACTGTCAAGTCAAACAGACTTGGATTCGAATCCCAACTCTAACACTAGTTGTATGACAGTGAGAAAGTTACTTTTCTAGTTTCATTATTTGTAAAATGGGAATAATGATGTCTTCATAGGCCTTTTGTGAAGATTAAGTAAAATAATGCATACATAGAGTTTAATATAGTGCCTGGTATAGTCAGCACTTTATTTGTTCAAATTCCCCTAGAAGCAGATGCCAAAAGGAGATTAGGTGTACAAGATGTTTATTGGGGAAACTGCCTGAGAAGAAGAAAATAGAGGGAGCAAGAGTAGGAAGTGCCTTCAGACCTCAATGCATGTCTGACGGCCTAAAAAGAAAAGAAGGAAGGAAAAAAGAAGAGTTGAGTAAGAATATTAAAGTGCTGCATTGTTCTAAGAAAGCTGCAACTAGACCAGTGCAGAGTCCAAAAGCCAAAGTCATGTATTAGAGGAATCCCATGTTGCCACGGTATTCAATGTTAGTTATTATTAAAAATGATCAACAGTTGTCATATGCTAAAACTTACAAATACGTTTGAATTTCAAATCCTGAATTTTATTGCCTGTCCCACCCCCTCCCGCCCTCCACAAAAGTACAATCCCTACTGCCAGACATTGACATTAACATTTGAGTCATATGTTCTTACACTATCTTCTTTTACAATACAGTTTTGTTAGCCATAACAGGAATCAAAACATCTGTTCCAAATAACGGTTTAGAAATGCAAATATTAGCTAAGCAACTGATTTTTGGCATTAGGTGGTTAAACACAGACTGTTGTCTAAATTTCAGATAGCCAATAAATATAATGTAAATCTTTTCCTTTTTTCTGAGACGGTCTCACTTTGTCACCCAGCCTGGAGTACAGTGGTAGAATCACAGCTCGCTGCAACCTTGAATTCCTGGGCTCAAGCAATCCTGCCACCTCAGCCTCCCTAGTAGCTGGGGCTATAGGTGTACACCACTATATAAAGAACCCCTGTACTCAAGCAATCCTCTTGTGCTGGCCTCTCAAAGTACTGGGATTACAGGCATGAGGCACCATTGCCTGACCTCATGCCTATAATCCCAGCACTTTGGAATCCATAGTTAGAATATAAACCTAAAACTTGAATGTCTATTTGCCTCTTTACCAAAGATACCTCTGTAGCCACAAAGGTAAAAATATAGTTTTATAGGATCCTTCCCACCAGCCCCCATCACTTTTTAGTAGGTAAATGTAGAGATCCATCATTTTAGTGCTTTTTAAATGGCAGGTTATAAGCTATCAATTTGGTGAGTCATAGCCTGTATTTTTGTTTCAGATACATGTGGTTTCAGGATTGGGGATAAAAAAAAATGTATTTGTTACTGGGAAACACAGCTGAATTTGAAAACAACTTATTTAGATTAACTATCATACACGAGGAAATGAAGATTAGACAGGTGATTTACATAATGAATAACTCAGGAAACATGTGACTTGAACCAGACGCTAGGTCTTAAGAATCTAAATTTAGGGCTTTTTCTTTTTATCATGCTTCCCGGAAAAGGCTTCTTGTTTGCTCTACTTAGTAGGGCATACAGTTATTCCAGTTGGCTTATATCATAGTGCTATTCTGTTATTTGTTAAGATTTGTTTTTGTTATATAACAAATAACTTTTGTTACTTGTTTGCTAACATTTACTCAAAAGATCTCTTCCCTGACTCTAACCATGGGATATTAGGGAGAATGTACAGCTGCAGTTGTTTATAGCAGCCAACAGTCATGCCACATCACCGGTTTACTGTCCATTTTCCTTACAGGGAGCATAGCTAATTCAACACTTTAAGTTTAGAGTTTAAACTGAGCCATGATAGGAACTCATTTTGAAGAGCATTCTACTGATGAAGGCGGAATTTTTAGTAATATAGACGAATAGTTTCTGTTTCATTTTGTCAAGACATTTCTTTTTCTATTATCTTTTTTATTGTTTTTGAAGATGGAGTCTCACTCTGTCACCCAGGCTAGAGTGCAGTGGTGCAATCTTGGCTCACTGCAACCTCTGCATCCCAGGTTCAAGCGATTCCCCTGTCTCAGCCTCCCAAGTAGCTGGGACTACAGGCATACGCCACCACACCTGGCTAATTTATTTTGTATTTTATTAGAGACGGGGTTTCACTGTGTTGCCCAGGCTGGTCTCCAACTCTGAGCTCAGGCAATCTGTCCCCCTTGGCCTCCCAAAGTGCTAGGATTACAGGTCTGAGCCACTGTGCCCGGCCCTATGTCCCAACATTTCTTTTTTTTCTGAGACAGAGTCTCACTCTGTCACCCAGGCTGGAAGGCTGGAGTGCAGAGGCATGATCTTGGCTCACTGCAACCTCCACCTCCCAGGTTCAAGCGATTCTCCTGTCTCAGCCTCCTGAGTAGCTGGGATTACAGGCATGTGGCAGCATGCCCAGCTAATTTTTATATTTTTAGTAGAGATGGGGTCTAGACATGTTGGCCAGGCTGGTCTCAAACACCTAACATCAAGTGATCTACTCACCTTGGCCTCCCAAAATGCTGGGATCACAGGCGTGAGCCATTGCACCCTGTCGTCATGAGATTTCTCATTTTTCTTGACTTTTCAAACCAGTTCATCAAATATTTTTCACTTTAAAAATGCAAGTTTTGTGTATAATCACATAACAATGTATTCCTTTAAATTTTTTCAGATACATCATTCTTTCCTTCTCTAACATGTATTCATGGTAGCCATCAGAAATGCTCACGGGCAGTTTAGGTCTTCCAAGGTGATCCTCTGCTGTTAAGAGCTTTCAGTGGGAAGGAATTTAGGAGTAGGGCTGGGGACCTTCTAGGCTCTGTTTCTATGTTGCTTTCTTTTTTTTTTTCTTTTTTGAGACAGAGGCTGGTTCTGTTGCCCAGGCTGCAGTGCAGTCGTCCAATCTTAGCTGACTGCAACCTCCGCATCCTAGGTTTAAGCAATTCTCCTGTTTGAACCTTCCACTCCTGCCTCAGCCTCCCATAGACTTTTGTTTCTATGTTGCTTTCTGTACTCTGGTATCTTTTAGTGCTGCCAAGTACTTATTCTTTTGATTAACTTTACTTGGCCATTCTCTTTCTAGGGCTTCTCATTTGTCCAGCTCAGCGGATCTCAAGCTTTTTGTCTCAGGAGTCCTTTATACTCTTAAAAATTACTGAGGACTTCAGAGAGTTTATATTTATGTAATTATATCTACTTACATTTTTTGTATTATAAATTGAAATGTTTTGAAAATATTTAATTAAATAAACCACTACATATTAACATAAACAACTCTAAAAAATACCCTCTATTTTCCAAAACAAAAATTTTAGTGGAAGAGTAGTTTTATATTTTGCAAAGTCTCATCAATGTCTGGCTTAGTAAAAGAAAGCTGAATTTCAGATCTTCTTCTGCATTCAGTCTTTAGTGATATGTTGTTTTGGTTGAAGTAGTAAGTGAAATCCAACCTTACACATGTATATAGTTGGAATAAAGGAGCTATATTCTTCACACCTGTAATTCCAGAACTTTGGAAGGCTGAGGCAGGTGGATCATGAGGTCAGGAGATCGAGACCATCCTGGCCAACATGGTGAAACTCCATCTCTACTAAATATAAAAAAAGAAAATAACTAGCCGGGCTTGGTGGCACGTATCTGTAGTCTCAGCTACTTGGGAGGCTGAGGCACGAGAATGGCTTGACCCTGGGAGGCAGAAGTGGCATTGAGCCAAGATCATACCACTGCACTCTAGCCTGTCAACAGAGCAAGTCTCCATCTCGGAAAAAAAAAAAAAAAAAAAAGGCTTTCTGATTGCCCCCCCAAAAAAGAAAGGAGCTATTTAAATGGCCTTTTCAGATTATTGTGAATATTCTTTGATCACCAAAATTTAACAAGTAGAATTTTATTAAAATTTAGTTGCAGTGTAGAATCTGATATCATATCAGTTTACTTTTGGTACTTTATTACTTTAAAATCCCTTGGTGTATTTCATACTTTGAATAAATCTTTTACAAATACATGATTCTGTTACATAATGTACCAGACTTTTGGAAAATATTGATTCATTGAGGTATGCTGATTTTCCAAATCTTAATAGATTTCATTATACAACTTTAAAAATTCCCATTTGTTAATAACACCAGTAGTCTCATCAGGAGAATCTTGTAGTATTGGAAAACTGTCCATCTGGCATTATATGTATTTTCCAAAATCCTAAGTTTTGCTTGGGAAGCTCAAATTTTATCATTGGCAACAAATACTGTCTGATGTTTTCATTGATGTTACAGCCCAATTAGATTAATTTTGAGAAAATATGTAGTGTACACAAAGGTTCGTAAAAGTATTGATAGTAATTTTTGACCAGGTATAGTGGCTCAGGCCTGTAATCCCAGCACTTTGTGGGGCAGAGGTAGGTAGATCACTTGAGGTCAAGAGTTCAAGACCAGCCTGGCCAACATGGTGAAACCTCATCTCTACCAAAAAAAAAAAAAAAAAAGAAAAAATACATATATAAAATACAAAAATTAGCCAGGCATGTTGGCATGCACATGTAGTCCCAGCTACTTGGGAGGCTGAGGCATGGGAATCGCTTGAACTTGGGAGGTAGAGGTTGCGATGAGCCAAGATTGTGACACTGCACTCCTTCTGGGCAACAAAGTGAGACTCTTTCTCAATAAATAAAGAAATAAAAATAAAAGTAGTGCTATAAATTTCCCTCTTAACACTGCCTTAGCTGTGTCCCAGAGTTCCTGTACATTGTATCTTAGTTCTCATTAATTTCAAAAAACTTCTTGATTTCTGCCTTTATTATTTACCCAAAGCTCATTCAGGAGATTGTTTTTCAATTTCCATGTAATTGTATGATTTTGAGTGAAGTTTTTTTTTTTTTTTTTTGAGATGGCGTCTCACTCTGTCACCCAAGCTGGAGTGCAGTGGTATAATCTCAGCTCATGGCAACTTCTGCCCTCTGGATTCAAGTGATTCTCCTGCCTTAGTCTCCTGAGTGGCTGGGGTTACAGGCACCTGCTACCATGCCCAGCTAGTTTTCGTATTTTTAGTCAAGACGGGATTTCACCATGTTGGCCAGGCTGGTCTGGAACTCCTGACCTCAGGTGATCTACCCGCCTTAGTCTCCAAAAGTGCTGGGATTAGAGGCATGAGCCACCACAACGAATTTTTTAGTCTTGAGTTCTGATTTGATTGTGCTGTGGTTTGAGAAACTGTTATGATTTCAGTTTTTTTGTGTTTGCTGAGGAATATTTTACTTCTGATTATGTGATCAATATTAGAGTATATGTCATGTGGCAATGAGAAGAATGTATATTCTGTTGTTTTTGAATGGAGAGTTCTGTAGATATCTATCAGGTTTATTTGAATGAGAGCTGAGTTCAGACCCTGAATATCTTTGTTAATTTTCTGTCTTGATCATCTATCTAACATTGTCAGTGGGGTATTAAAGTCTCCCACTATTATTGTGTAGGAATCTAAGTCTCTTTGAAGGTCTCTAAGAATTTGCTTTATGAATCTGGGTGCCCCTTTGTTGGGTGCATATATATTTAGGCATAGTTGGATGCATATATATTTAGGGTGCATATATATTTATATTTAGCTCTTCTTATTGAATTGAACTCTTTATCATTATGTAATGTCCTTCTTTGTCTTTTTAAAAAATCTTTGTGTTTAATTGTCTCCTTTGTCAGAAACTAGGATTGTAACCCCTGTTTTTTCCTATTTTCCATTTGCTTGGTAAATTTTTCTCCATCTGTTTGTTTTGACCTTATATGTATCATTGATGTAAGATGGATCTCTGGCAGACAGCATACAATTTGGTCTTGGTTCTTTATTCAGCTTGCCATTCTGGGTCTTTTCATCAGGGAATTTAGCCCATTTATATTTGAAGTTGATATTGTTATATGTGAATTTAATCCTGTTATCTTGATGCTAGCTGGTTATTTTGCATACTTTTTATGTGGTTGTTTCATAGTGTCATTGGTCTGTGTATATCAGTATGTTTTTATAGTGTCTGGTAGTGTTTTTTCCTTTTTACATTTAGTGCTTCCTTCAGGAGCTCTTGTAAGGCAGGTCTTGGTGGTAACAAATTTTGTCATCATTTGCTTGTCTGAAAAGGATCTTATTTCTCCCTCCCTTATGAAACTTAGTTTGGCTGTATACAAAATTCTGGGTTGGAATTGCTTTTCTTTAAGAATGCTAAATATTGGCCCCCAATATCTTCTGGCTTGCAGGGTTTCTGCTGAGATGTTCACTGTTAAGTCTCATGGGCTTCCCTTTGTAAGTGACCTCTCATGCTGCCTATATTAGTGCATTCTCACTCTGCTGTAAGGACATACCCAACACCAGGTGTGGTGGCTCACACCTGTAATCCCAGCACTTTGAGAAGCTGAGGTGGGTGGATCATGTGGTCAAAAGTTCAAGACCAGTCTAGCCAAGATGATGAAACCCTGTCTCTACTAAAAATACAAAAATTAGCTAGGCACAGTGGCAGGCACCTTGGCAGGCACCTCCCAGCTACTTGGGACATTGAGGCAGGACAATCATTTAAACCCATGTGGCAGAGGTTGCAGTGAGCCAAGATTGCACCAATGCACTCCAGCCTGAGCAACAGAGGACATACCTGAGACTGGGTAATTTATAAAAGAAAGAGGTTTAACTGACTCACAGTTCCTCAGGAAACTTACACTCATGGTAGAAGGGGAAGCAAACACATACTTCTTCACAAGGCAGCAGGAGAGAGAAGAATGAGAGCCAAGCGAAGAGGGAAGCCCCTTATAAAACCATCAGATCTCCTGAAAACTCACTCACTATCATGACAGCAGCATGAGGGTAAGCACTCCCTTGATTCAATTACCCTCCAGAGGGTTCCTCCCACAACACGTTGGGATTATGAGAACTACTATACAAGATGAGATTTGGATTGAGATTTGGATGGGGACACAGCCAAACTACATCACTGCCCTTAACAATTTTTCTTCTATTTCCACATTGGAGAATCTGATGATTATGTGTCTTGGGGCTGATCTTCTCATGGAATATCTTATTGGGGTTCTCTGCATTCCTGAATTTGAATGTTGCCCTATCTAGCATGGTTGTGGAAGTTCTCATGGATGATATCCTGAAATATGTTTTCAACATTGGTCCCATTCTTCTCAGTTCTTTCAGGTACACCAATCAGTCATAGATTTAATCTTTTACATAACCCGACATTTCTTGGAAATTTTGTTCATTCCTTTTTATTCTCTTTTTCTCTATTCTTGTCTGCCTGTCTTCTTTCATAAAGACAGTTTTCAAGCTCTGAGATTCTTCCCTCCTCTTGGACTGTTCTGCTATTAATACTTGCAATTGCATTATGAAATTCTTGTATTGTGTTTTTCAGCTCTATTTGGCCAGTTATATCATCTATCTTGGATATTTTGTCAGCTCCTGCAATGTTTTATTGTGATTCTTAGCTTCCTTGGATTGAGTTAGGACATGCTTCTTTAGTTTGGTGGTTTGTTTTGATCCATATTCTGAGGTCTACTTCTGTTATTGCAGCCATATCAGCCTCAGCCCCTTTCCAGAATCTTACAGGAAAGATGATGTGATCATTTGAAGGAAAGAATGCACTCTGGCCTCTTTGAGTTTTCAGCATTCTTGCACTGATTCTCATCTTTGTGGGCTTTATCTACCTTTAATCTTTGAGGTTTCTGACCTTTGGATGGGGTTTTGGGGGTTTTTGTTGTTGTTTTCTTTTTTAACAGTCTGCCCACTTTTCCGTAGGACTGCTGCAGTTTGCTGGGCATCTGCTTCAGTCCCTAGTCACCTCAGATTTTCCAGTATCTGGAGGTATCACCAGTGAAGGCTATGCAATAGCAAAGATGGCAGCCTGCTCCTACCACTGGAAGCTTTATCCCAGTGGGGTACAGACTTGTTGCTGACCCAGAAGTACATGTAGGAGGTAATTGGAGACTCCAGTTAGGAGATCTCATCCAGCCAAAAGGAACAGGATTGTGAGGACCTTACTTGAAGAAGCAGCTTAGCTCCACTTTAGTAGAGCAGCCATGCTGTGCTGGGGTACTCTTTTTACTCCCCATCAGGTTGGGCTTTCCAAAACCTAGAGGCCGGAACAGCTAAGTTGCTGGAACGGATAAGTTGCAGGAATGGCTAAGTTGCTGAAACAGCAAAGATAGTGGGCCACCCCTCCCTCTAGGAACTCTTTCTTAGGAAGTTTTCAAACCTTGTGGGCTAAAGAATGTCAGTGGGAGTAGCTGGAGGTCCCCCATTGCAAAGTCCAACCCACTGAGGAGGAGCAGATTGGGGATCCACTTAAGGAAGAAATCTGGTCATGCTTTTGTAAAGTAGCTATGCTGTGCTGGGGTACTGCTTCCACCCCCTGGTGGTTTTGACTCTCCTAAGCCCACAGGCTGGAATGGCTGAGTTGTCCGAGGAACCTCAAGTATTCCTTTATAGCAATGCAAACAGACTAACATAGAGAGATAAGCAAATCAATGATTCAGAGAGCACAGGGTGACAAGTGCACTAACAGAGGCATAATCAAGTTATGGTCATAGTACTAAATATACATGGTAAACGGAAAGTGACATAATCCTTCTCTTTATGTGTTTTCAGTTTAGTGAGAGAGATGACAAAAATGATATAAAATACAAAATGCTATTAAGGAAATATCCCCACTGATGGGACAGGGAAGAAACGTTTCTAATTCTGTCCGTTGTGTATGAGGGTTTCCATTTCTCCACATCCTCCCCATCACTGGCTGTTTCTGTCTTTTGATTATAGACATTCTAGTAAGTTGTGAAGTGGCAGCACTCCCCAAATTAATCTACAGATTTAATGCAATTCCAATAAAAACCAGCTGATATCTGATGTGGTCTCAATCTGTATTTCTCTAATGATGTTAAACAGTATTGCATGTACTTACTGGCTATTTGTATTATCTTCTTTGGAGAAATTTCAAATTCTTGGCCATTTTTAAATTGAGTTATTTATCTTTGTACTGTTGAATTGTACTAGTTCCCCCTATTTTGGGGGGACAACCCATGGCAGTATTGATCATAATTTAGAGTTTCAGAATAAACTTGATAAAACAGAAATCAGACTACATTCCTCTGAGCTCCAAAATCTCTGTGGCATTCCATTGCATTCTGCAGTCTTATTGGGGTAGGGAATGCTGTGAAGATTTTGTACTTGTTCTTTATGTATTCTAGGATACATGATTTGCATACATTTCTCCCATTCTGTAGGTTGTCTTTTCACTTTATTGGTGATCTTTGAAACACAGCAGTTTTAAATTTTAATGCAGTCCAATTTATCAATTTTTTTCTTTTGTTGATTCTGCTTTTGGTATTACATCTAAGAAACCATTGCCTACTCCTGTATCAAGAAGATTTGCACCTATGATCTGTTCTGAGAATTTTTCTGTTTTAGTTCTTATATTTAAGTTTTTGATCAATTTTGAGTTAATTATTTTGGTATCCTATGAGGAAAGAGTCCAGTATAATTCTTTGTATGTTCATATTTAGTGTCTCAGCAACATTTTTTGAGAAGACTTATATTTTCCCCATTACCTTTTCATGGAACCTTCATCAAAAATCAGTTGAAATACAAGAAACTCAACAGCAAAAAACCCAAATAATCAGATTTTAAAATAGGCACAGGATCTGAATAGGCATTTCTCAAAAAAAGTCATACAAGTGCCCAGTAAGTATGTGAAAATATGCTCAACATCACTAGTCATCAGGGAAATGCAAATCAAAATCACAATGAAGTATCATCTCACCCCAGTTAGAATGGCTATTATTAAAAAGACAAAAGTACCAAATGCTATCAAGAATGCACAGAAAAAGGAAATTTTACATACTGTTGGTGGAAATGTAAATTAGTACAATCATGATAGAAAACAATATTCAGCTTTCTAAAAAAAAAAAAAAAAAAACTGAAAATAGAACTACAATATGACCCACCTGTCCCACTAATGAGTATTCATCTAAAGGAAAGGAAATCAGTATATTGATGAAATATCTTCAGCCCCATATTTATTGCAGCACTAGTCACAATAGCCAAGATATAAAATCAACCTAAGCATCTATCAGCAAATGAATGGATAAAGAAAATGGGGTATACAGTCATGTGCCACATAGTGACATTTTGGTCAACTAAAGACCACAAATAAGATAGTGGTCCCATATGATTATAATGGCTCTGAAAATTTTCTGTTGCCCAGTGATATCATAACTATCATATGAGTGTAATGCATTACTTGTGTTTGTGATAATGCTAGTGTAAACAAACCTACCAGTTTTATAAAAATAAACATAATTATGTACAATGCATATAATGCATAATAGTTGATAATGATAATAAATGACTATGTTACTGGCTTATGTATTTACTATATAGTTCATTATTATTTTAGCATATTCTTCTTCTACTGATAAGAAAAATACAGTTAATTGTAAAACAGCTTCAAGCAAGTCCTTCAGGTGATCTTCCAGAAAAAAGCATTGTTATAGGATATTCCAAAAAAAAAAAAAGCATTGTTAATACTGCTCCATGCTTATTATTGCTCGTGAAGTCCTTCCAGGGGCACAAAATGTAGATGTGGAAGTCTGTGATATTGGTCATCCTGACCTGGTGTGGGCCTAAGCTAATGTGTGTGTTTGTTTTTTTTATTTTTTAACGAAATAGTTTAAAACATTTAAAGAAGTCTTAAAATATTTTTTTAAAACTTACAGAATAAGGCTATAAAGGTAAATATTTTGTATAGTGTGTTTTAGGCTGTGTTATTACACGAAAGTAAAAAATAATTTTATGTTTATAAAGTAAAAAAGTTACAGTAAGCTAAGATTTATTATTGACAAAAGAAAAATACTTTTTACAAATATAGTGTAACCTAAGTATACAGTGTTTACATAGTCTACAGTAGTGTGCAGTAATGTCCTAGGCCTTCACATTCATTCTCCATTTGCTGACTCACCCAAAGCAACTTCCAGTCCTGTAAGCTACATGTATAATAACTGCCCTCTACTGGTGTACCATTTTTCTTTGTCTTTTATATTATATTTTACTGTACATTTCTATGTTTAGATATACACATACCATTGTGTTGCAATTGCCTGCAATATTTAGTATAGTCACATGCTGTACCAGTTTGTAGCCCAGGAGCTATAAGCAATACCATATAACTATACCATCTAAGTTTGTGTAAGTATACTATATGTTGTTCACACAATGAAAAAATCACCTAATGATGCACTTCTCAGAATATATCACCATCTTTAAGTGACATATGACTATATACAGAATGGGATGTGTTT
Source organism: Sapajus apella (assembly GCF_009761245.1). Taxonomy (NCBI): domain Eukaryota; kingdom Metazoa; phylum Chordata; class Mammalia; order Primates; family Cebidae; genus Sapajus; species Sapajus apella. The sequence goes on from NW_022436941.1 coordinate 45,712,159, forward strand.
GTCTTGGATACCAGGGTAATTCTGTCATCATCGAATGTGTTGGAAAGTTTCTTTCCTTCATTTTCTGAAATAGCTATTAATTTCTTTCTAAACATTTTTATGCATCATATGAAATGTGTAATATTGTGTTTTTTCTTTCATTCAGTAAAATATATTTTCTAATATTGCTGTCACTTTTTTTGATGCATTGGTTACTTAGAAATGTATTCTTTAACTTCCAAATATTGTGGGTGTTCTAGATTTCTTTCTGCTATTGATTTCTAATTTAATTCAGTTTTCTTATGATTTTGTTGTTTTAAAATTTATTGAGACTTGTTTATGACCTAGGTACATGATCTATTTTGGAGAATGTTCTTGATGTTTGCAAAACAAAAAAAAGTGTTTTCTCAGCCAGCATCATACCGAATGGGCAAAAGCTGGGAGCATTCCCTTTAAAAACTGGGACAAGAAAAGGATGCCCTCTTGCAACACTCCTATTCGGCATAGTATTGGGAATCCTGGCCAGAGCAATAAGGCAAGATAAAGAAAGAAATGGCATCCAAATAGGAAGAGAGGAAGTCTTACTATCCCTGTTTGCAGATGACATGGTTGTATATATAGAAAACCACATAGTGTCAGCCCAAAAGCTCCTTTAGAGGATTAAAAAAAAAAAAACTTCAGCAAATTTTCAGGATACAAAATCAACATTTAAAAATTGCTAGCATTCCTATACACTGACAACAACCAAGCATGGAACATAATCCCATTTGCAATTGCCACAAAAAGAATAAAATACCTAGGAAAACAGCTAAACAGGGAGGTAAAAGATCTCTACAATGACAATTACAAAACACTGATGAAAGAAATCAGAGATGACACAAACAAATGGAAAAACATTCCATGCTCATGGATTGATAGACTCAGTATCATTAAAATTGACATACTGCCCAAAGCAATTTACAGATTCAGTGCTATTCCTATCAAACTACCAATGACATTCTTCAGAGACTAGAAAAAAACTATTTTAAAATTTGTATGGAACAAAATAAGCCCAAATAGCCAAGGCAATCCTTAGCAGAAAGAACAATGCCAGAGACATCACATTACCCAATTTTTAACTACTTCTGGGCTATAGTAACCAAAACACCATGTTACAATATAAAAACAGACACATAGACCAATGGAAAAGGATAGAGAGCCCAGAAATAAAGCCACATACCTACAATCATGTGATCTTTGTCAAAGTTGACAAAAACAAACAATGGGGAAATGATCCTTTTCAATAAATGGTGCTGGGATAACTGGCTAGCCATATGCAGAAGGTTGAAGCTGGACCCCTTACTTACATGATATACAAAAATCGACTAACATGGATTAAAGACTTAAATGTAAAACCCAAAATTATAAGTCCCTGGAGGACGACCTAGGAAATACAGTTCTGGTCATAGGAACTAGCAAAGATTTCATGACAAAGATGCCAAAAGCAATTGCAAAAAAAAAGCAAAAATTAACATAGTACCAAATTAAACAAGAGCCTCTGCACAGCAAAAGAAACCACAAACAGAGTAAAAAGATAACCTACAGAGTGGGAGAAAATATTTGCAAACTATACATCTGACAATAAAGTCCAGGCTGAGGTGGTCTGAGATGAAGATGCGGAACATGTTGGGAACTGGAGCAAAGATAACTCTTGTTATACTTTAACAAAGAGACTGGTGGCATTTTGCCCCTGCCCTAGAGATTTGTGGCACTTTGAACTTGAGATAGATGATTTAGTGTACCTAGAGGAAGAAATTTCTAGGCAGCAAAGCATTTAGGATGTAACTTGGATTCTCTTAAAAGCATTCAGCTTTATACATTCACAAAGAGATGGTTTGGAATTGAAGCTTATTTTTAAAAGGAAAGCAGAGCATAGAAGTTTAGAAACTGGAGTTAGATGATGTGATAGAAAAGAAAAACCCATCTTCTGAGGAGAAATTCAAGCAACTGCAGAAATTTTCATAAGTAATAAGAGGCCTGATGTTAATTGCCAAGATAGTGGGGAAAGTGTTTTCAGGGCACATCAAAAGTCTTCACATCGGCTCCTCCCATCACAAGCTGGGAAGCCTCGGAGGAAAAAATGGTTTCATGGGCTCGCCCTAGGGCCTTGCTCCTGTGTGCAGTCTTGGGACTTTGTGCCCTGTGTACCAGCTGTGGCTAAAAGGGACCAATGTACAGCTCAGGCCATTGCTTCAAAGGGTATAAGCTTCAAGCCATGCTGACACATGGTGTTGGGCCTGTGGTTGTACAAAAATAAAGAATTGAGCTTTGAGAACCTCTGCCTAGAATTCAGAGGATGTATGGAAATGCATGGATGTCCAGGCAGATGTGTGCTGCAGGGGTGGAGCCCTCATAGAGAACCTCTGCTAGGGCAGTGCGGAAGGGAAATGTGGAGTGGGAGCTCCCCACAGAGTCTCCACTGGGTCACTGCCAAGTGAAATGTGAGAAGAGAGCCACCATACTTGAGACCCCAGCATGGTAGATCCACCAACAGCTTGCACCTTGCACCTGGAAAAGCCACAGACATTCAATGCCAGCCTGTGAAAGCAGCCAGAAGGGGGACTATACCCTGAAAAGCTGCAGGGGGGGAATTGCCCAGGGCTGTGGGAGCCCACCTCTTACATCAGCATGCCTCAGGTGTGAGACATGAAGTCGAAGAAGATTATTTTGGAGCTTTAAGATTTGACTGCCCTGCTGGATTTTGGATATTTTGGAGCCTATAGCCCCTTTGTTTCGGCCAATTTTTCCCATTTGGAATGGGTGTATTTACTTAATGCCTGTACCCCTACTGTATCTAGGAAGTAATTAACTTGCTTTTGATTTTACATAGACAGAAGGGACTTGCCTTATCTCAGATGAAACTTTGGACTGTGGCTTTTTTAGTTATTGCTGAAATGAGTTAAGATTTTGGGGGACTGTTGTGAGGCTTGATTAGTTTTGAAATGTGAGTACCCAAGATTTGGGAGGGGCCAGGGCAGAATGATATGGCTTGGCTGTGTCCCCACCCAAATCTCATCTTGAATTATAGCTGCCATAATTTCCACATGTTGTGGGAGGGACCCAGTGGGAGGTAACTGAATCAAGGGGGTGAGTCTTTCCCATGCTGTTCTTATGATAGTGAATAAGTCTCATGAGATGTGATGTTTTTATAAATGGGAATTCCTTGGCATAGGCACAAGCTCTGTTGCCTACTGCTGTGTAACACATGTCTTTGCTCCTCCACCTTTTCACCTTCTGCCATGATTGAGAGGCCTCCCCAGCCATGTGGAACTGTGAGTCCATTAAACCTATTTTTCTTTATAAATTACCCAGTCTCTGGTATTTCTTCATAGCAGTGTGAAAATGGACTAATACAGTCTCTAATGTGAAAAACCATTTTTTTTTTCAAATGTCAAGTAGTCCTTGGCTATGCATTCATATTAGAAAAAAGAAAACATAAAACTACATAGAAATTATTTGGATAACACTGATTTTACTGGTATACTTTGCTTTAGAGTGAACAGATGGGGAATGATCAGTATGCTAAAGTCAGCTAAAGACCAGAATGAAGCAGGGGTACCCATGCTGGTGCTTACTTTCATAGTTTTGTGGACAGTTAATTCATGTCTTGAAGCACATCACTGCTTTCATTTATTTCCCTTTACCCACAGTCAGATCTTTAATTAAAGACAAAAAAAAATTACAAAGTAGCAGCTTGCACTAAAAGGTAGGGAAGGGAGATTCAGTGTTTCTTGAGCAAACCTTCAATGGATTGTGTTTTTTAGCCTCACTTTTTACTCCACACTCTGCCATGGATATCAGGTCATTCTTTTAATTGCAGCCCTCTTTGCACACATTTTAGAGTTTAGCCTTTTCTATTCTATTTCTTCTATGAATGCTGTTTCATCTGTCTTGCCTTTTATAAATTTGTGGTAATGACTCACTGTCTCCATTTTTGTGGGTTTATATTTCTCCTCTCCATAATATAACTTCATTGCCTTTTTAAGGGATATCTGGGGACAGAAGGAAAATGTATGCTGCTTGAGCTTCCTAACCAAAAATTTTATTCATATAATTTTAAACTGTTTTAATGTAAGGCTTACTTGCTTTTTAGCCCTATTTTCTTCTCCTTTTAAACATTTTCTACATTGCTTTCCTTTTTCATAATTGCTGTTTATAGTAGATTATGGAAATGTTTTTAAAGCAACTCTTTTTATTATGGTGATTATTATTTTAGTTACTACTTCTTTCTCTTTCTTTATGCATTCCTTCATCCCACCATCACACACATTTGCCTTTCCTTAAATAACCATTCCTTAAATAACCAGTGTTACCAACATTGACAGTGTGTAGAATATTAAGTATAATTGTTTCCTTTGTCAAACTAATTGACTGAAAGCTATGAAAAAGCACCATTTGCTCTAAAGCCAGCTGATATTGTCATCAAGAAAACAATTTCAGTTATGTATTGATTTTATGAGAAACCTTGTGATTTCAGGTATGGAGTATAGGTGATGTGCTTTATCTCAGTAACGGCTTCCTTGCATTGGCATCCTCACCTTAGTTCTTAGATGGAACTGAACCATTTTCCTCATTATAATGCCATTTTTTCCTTTTGTTTTTCAACTATTTCTCAGGGTGGCAAAGTTGTCCATGAGAGTTTATGTCTGTTTCTGATTAAATATCAACTGGAGTTTAGCTTGGGATAATGGATGTATACTAGATGTATTTAAGGATTTGTATACTAGACACCATATAAAGACAGGCAATATGAGGACAATTAGTAAATGCTATAAGAAACCATTAGAGCCTGAGCACAGTGGCTCATACTTGTAATCCCAGCATTTGGGAGGTTGAGGCAGGCAGATCACTTGAGATTAGGAGTTCGAGACCAGCCTGGCCAACACTGAAAAACCCCGTCTCTACTAAAAATGCAAAAATTAGGTGGGTGTAATGGCACACGCCTATAGTCCCAGCTACTCTACTGGGGAGACTGAGGCTGGAGAATCACTTGAACTTGGGAGGCAGAGGTTGCATTGAGCCAAGATCACACCACTGCACTCCAGCCTGGTGACAAAGTGAGACTCTGTCAAAAAAAAAAGGAAAGAAAGCAACCATTGGAGTCTACCTCATATCCATTTCCTAGGCAATCTAACGTAACCAAGAGATCATTTTGGCTGATCACAGATAACAAAATAGTCTTTTATTATTATTATTATTATTATTTAATGCATTTACTGTTTGATGTTTTTTGCTTTTCTTTTTTATAGTAAGACAAGATAAAGAAATAAAAAGTATAGATTTTGGAAATAAATAAATAAGCCCATTATTTGTACATGATGTAAAACTACAGGAAAAAATAAGAGTTTATCAAATATCCTGGATGAACCTATCAACCTACCAAAATTATACACATAATATATATATAAACAAAAAAGGGAAAAGTTTTCTGCAAAGAGATATGATATTCAAAACATGGAGTGCCTAGAAATAAATACAACATTAACAAGAGATGTACAAAACTCCTACGGGAGGCTGGGCGCAGTGGCTCATGCCTATAATCCTGTAATCCCAATACCTTGAGAAGCCAAGGTGGGTGGATCACCTGAGGTTGGAAGTTCGAGGCCAGCCTGGCCAACATGGTGAAACTCCATCTCTTAAAAAAAAAAAATCCTATGGGGAAAATAAAAGAGCATTATTTTGTAATATGAAGACCTCAATAAGTAAAATTATATACATTACACATGACTTGGAAAACTCAATGCTATACACTTGCCCAATTTTGATAGAAATTCAAAGTAATATCTGTCAAATTCCTAACTTTCTTTGTTTTGGTGAGGAGGTGCAAACACTTGACAAAAGATTCTGAAATTATATAAAAAGGCAAACTGTCAATAGCCAAGAATAATAATAGTATACTTTGGTGCAGGAAAAGACAAATATGTTGGTGGAAGCTTATTAGTGAAAGTGTAGTGCATGGATCCACAGCATTAGTGGCATTACCTGAGACCTTGTTAGAAATGCAAAATCTCAAGCCCCAGCACCAAATCAACTTAATCAGAACCTATTTGTAACAAGATTGCCAGGAATCTGTTTTCAACAGGATCACCCAGAAGAGTGGGGAAAAAATGGTTTTAATAAATAATCTAAAGTAAATAGTAACTAAACAGGAAAAAAAGGCATTTGGATTAAATAGCATTGCTTGTTTTATATGGTGCAACCTCATGTTACTTTCTTCATGATACATTTCTTTAGGAATGATCAATTTTTAGTGAAAATAGAAGAGATGTTTTAAATATGCATTCTCCAAGGTGCCCCTATTACCTGTGTGGCTATAATCTATGGACCATCTTGTTAATAAGCTTTTCTTAGGTACCTAATCTTCAGGATGTCTTTGTGTATTCCCAGCATCTCTTCTTCTTGACCCAAGTCCATGTGTCATGATTTAATGATAGTACTGTCACTGGCAACCTAGACAACTAATGGGAATATGCCCTCCATCCTATTCTGGCAGTGATAAAGCTTTGTCCAATTATTTTACAGGTACATTTTACCTACTTTGGAAAAAAACTTTGCCGAAGATACTAAAGAAGAGATAGTTCTTCTGCTGACAACTTGTGAGGAAATAATTTTCAGCTTCCTCAGGGTTAGAAGATCTGTTTATTCTTAGTGTCTTCTGAAATAAAATTAGGTAAGAAATGTTTTTCTTCATATTTTGAATAATTTGTACTGTGCCTACTCAGTTTCCTTGAAATCTTCTAGAATTCTATTCCTTTGGCCTCTGAGAGAATACAGTTAGCATTCTTCTTTAGGAAGTTAGTGGGCCAGACAGCTGTCAGCTTTATGATTTACCTGATCTCCAGTGTTAGGGAAAGCACAATTCAACTTTTAACCAAGTCTTCTACACAACACTGCAGCAAGGCCGCCAGCATTTCTCTTTATGTTTCCTTCTTTGAAATTCCCCATTCTATGCAAACAGTATACTTTTATTTTTAAATTCTTTGTGTGAGATGAAACCACCACTAACTGACTTTACTTGTCTTTAGTTCAAAATCAATGAATTGAATGAAATAATTCGTATTTCTGTTACCCTTTCTCATTTCTAGAAAATAAAATACCACTGCTTATTTAACTTGTGACTTGTCTAAACACGTTGAAAGCATTGACTATAAGGCATAACACTCAGACTCTGAAGGGGAACTGTGACAAGTTCAGTCAAAAGGGAAAAGAGGAATAATTTATAAAAGGCACTGCAGATAATGATGCCAGCCAGTTATTTTAAAATGCATCCATCTCACCTTTTAATGAATTAGATTTGTCAACAGCAAATGTTTTATGCACTACTTCTAATAAAAGTGGCATGCTAGGAATGCGGTGCTTTGAGGTTGGCTTCTTCAAAGCTTTAGAGTATCTTCAATTCAAAGATTTTTTAAATAATAGATATTAAAAAGTATATTTAAATAATATTAAGGTTGTGACACAAACACCAAATGACAAAATTCAGGAGTTTCAAAGCAGAGGCTGACATGCTATCACGATTTCACATTAGAACTGTTTTTTAAATTAGGAATATAACAGACTGATTTGGGTATTGTATGTCAGTTTAACTTTAAATTCTCTGGTTGTTTTGGTTGGTGTCACAACCTTAATGTCAACTTTTCAAATAGGTTTCTACATTTCCTTTGGTTCGGGGTCATTAAAAAATGCATGCGATAAATCTAAGAGGCATAAATAGGTCATGCAGAAGTGGAATTCCTTGCTCCTCTGGAAGTGAGAGACAGCTAATTTATAAATGGAAAACAGTTAGTTTAGGCATTTTCAGTAAATTTTTGGTTTTCAGTATTTGATTAAGAAAAATCTAAACCCAAATAACAAGACATGATATTGGTATAATTCTGTTCAAATTCTATTCCTCTTGTACCTCTAATCCTAATGATTTGATCTTGTTGGTGTTATCACCTCTGTAGATACACTGTTAGTGTTATCACCTCTGTCGATAAAAAGAACCATGTTTCACTATTGATTTATTTTTTCACTAAAAGCACAAGTTTAATTTCATTTTGGGAATCCTTATTTGATATAATTGAGTACAGGTAAGCCCTGCCTTGCAAACTTACATCTGGCAGTCCTTTTAATAAAGTATCATTATGCAGAGTTTTTGGTAAAATCTTATTATTTTAAAGTAACACTTGTCATAGGAAGTAAAATGAAAGTAAAGTCTTATGTGTTGTGTATTTTTAAAAAAATCTAGCACCACAGCAGACAAAGGAGCAGTGAGGAACACCAATCTGTAGGGAAAGAGAAAGGAGAGAGAGGAAAGAATAAACCACTCACCCAGATCCCTCCCTTTTTCTTGATTCTTATCTGTCATGATTTGACAGAGCAGGTCTGTATGGCCTATGTTCAATATAGTTTTAATTTAGAAAAATAATGTAATAGAATTTGTATTACAGTGGTTTTTTTTAATCACCTGTGTTGAAAAAATAAAAGATAAAAGGATAGGCAAATTATCCATTGACCTTTACTTGCTGACTCTTAAAGATACCCACCAACCAAAAACACTTTCTAGCTCTCATCTTCTTTTTGATTAAAACATCTGGCTCTGGTTTTAATCAATGACTGGGTAAACATTAGTCTTTCTTTTCTAATGTACTCCATTCCTTTTATGTCTTTATTTTTCAACCAGTGTTGAAATAAATTTCTTACAGTTTTCATTTGGGAAGTTACAATGAAATTTTATCTTCATTTGTGGTCCTAACTTTGCTTTTCCTATGTATTGGCTTCTTTGATATATCATTATTATTAAATCACCACATTTTTGATAAATAATATTCTTTTAAGCCTCAGTTCTCAAAGGCAAGAAGTAATTGTGCTGCATTGTATTATAGTTTGAATATGCGTACAGTTGTATGTGAAGGCATTGATTAAATGGTCTGAATTCATTAAAAGTATAGCAGTGTTCTTCCTTGAACAAATATTTAAAATCATTGTTTAAAATATTTAAAATCATTGTTATTGTTGATATTAATACTAGTGCTGACATATATTTCATTAAATAAAAATTTTAAACTATTATTGACTTTTTCTAAATTCAGAGGAAGGTATTCAAATAAATGAACTCAGTGCGTACCTGCAATATAGAAAAGTTTTCTGGCGAAGAAACAAAATATGCTCTTTAAATAGCATAGACCAAGCCAGCTTTATGCAAATTCATTTACAGAACTTTCAGATTTATGTATTTAATAAAGCTGGGTAGTGATTCTAACTTATGTATTCAATGCCCTTCATTGTACAGTGATGTTCTTTTGACTGCCTGGAAAAGAATGATGACATTTTATTTAGTGTTTCTGCTAGATCAGTCAATTCTATAAATGGCTTTCTAATGGGATACAATATATGCTTTTAATATTTTTCAATAATACTAGGAGATAACATTTATTGAGTTCTTTCTATGTGTTAGAGACTGTTCTATGTACTATCTATGGGTTATTCCATGTAATCCTAATAAAATCTTTTAATGATCTCACTCTTTCACAAATGCAGTAGAGGCATATAAGGAGGAGGTTATACAACTAGTAAGCAATAGATCGGGTATTGAAACATAAGCAATGTGACTCCAGAGTTTGAACTCTGAACTTTTGCGACTCAAAGTACGATCTTCAGGCCAACAGGGTTACCCAGGAAATTGTTACAAATGCAGAATCTCAGAGCTGCTGAAAATCTGCATTTTTAACAATGTACTTAGGTGATTGGCACATGAAAAATTGAGAAGCACAGCTGTAAACCACTATACTATTCTTGCCTTGAATTCAGAACTAAATATCTTTTAAAACTCATTTTTATTTTTCTGTATGATGCTGAATTCCTATTTGATGCTAATTTTGGAATTCCTGTCATATTTCAAGTGCATTATAATGAGATCTAATAACCAAACATAAGCAGGGATGCAAGGTAGTCCCAGTATATCTTAAAATCAGTTGTATAAAGAACAGAAAAAAGAAAATCTCAAAACATAAACAGAAAGCATTTATATAGAGGCAAGTAATTGTTCCAACATTTAAGACTCTCTTAAAATCATAGTGTAGCCCACTGTCTTTGAGTATAGATTCTGGAGACAGGCTGCTTGGATTTGAATCTCACCTCCTATTTCTAGCTGTGGGATCTCAGGAAAGTTATGTAATTCTATACCTAAGCATCCTTATCTGGGAAATGAGGTCTAAAGCCACAGTCTACAGAGTTGTTGTAAAGATTAAATTAGTTAATGCACGTAAAGGATTTAGAAGGAACCCTCTAATGAGATAAGTGAATAAATATTAACTACTGTTGTTCTTAGCTATTATTTCCATCTTTGAATTGAATGGATTCACATCTCATATCTCTTGGCTATCTATTGGCAAGAAGTTGACAAATAGTTTTTGTTAGCAGAGCTCACCACATAAAGGGATGTCTTTGCTGTTAGAGTCCAAACCTCAAACTTCAGTTTTTGTATTTTCTGAAAACTGTCTTCCTGTGGCACTTTTTCTGTTCATGAGTTCTTCTAAGTGCCACTTGATTATGATACTTAACCAGTTAAATTTAGTGAAATTAGTTCAAAGTCAAAATGGAATGAGTTAACAGTATGTTAAATAAACATGTTAAATAAGCATGTTAAATAAACATGCTTCTAAACTAAGTAAAAATAATGAGTACGTGAGTCCATTTGGCCAACCTCTTACATAAGTAATACAGAAAAATTAGATAAAGAATATTTGTTTAAAGGCTGAATGCTCTCAAATCTAGTTTGTTTCCTTTGGATGAACATAATTCTGAAATTATGATAGTCTGCAGGGGAATAATGGTTTGGTGTATAAGTAGTCACTTAACAACTTTTCAGAAATATATCTGTATGTGAAGTGAATTTGCATGTTCTTGGAAAGTACCACTTTGAAAGCTGATTTATAAAAGGTATTGAGATAAAAATGCTTAGTTAAAAGGATGCCCTGGGAAACTTTTCAAATGCCAAAGAGAGCTTAGTTCACTAGGTCTGGGATGGGGCCCAGGTATCTAAATTTTTAACAAATGTCCTGGTATTTTGGCTTAAATTAGTTTTGGACTACACTTTGAGATACACTGCAGTAAAGGATAAAGATATGTATTGAAATAAGCTTTTGTTGACTTCACATTTATTTTTGCAATGTTGTCCTCTTTGATACTGTTTTGTTCAACCTATGACCCGACTTTATCTTCTTTGTCTCTTTTCCTACCCTCTGTTAGTAGCTCCCAACCTTTAATTTTCTGCTCTTTTCTTTTTTACCTTTTCTTAAAAATATCTCTTCTGGATTTTTCAGTCATAGCTTTACAGATGGTTCTATAAAATGATCATAAATGGCTCTTTTAAATCTAAAAATCTCTAAGCCAAACTACAGATGCTGAAATCAACTTAAAAGCTATAGGCAACATTAAAAAGAAAAAAAGAAAAAAAATGAATAGAAAATATAAGAGCAAGTATTAAGAGTAAGTAATGATTTGTGAAGCTTTAATTTATGTCTATATACACATGTGTTAAATTGCTGTGCATCTTTGTTTTTTTTTTTTTTTTTCCTGAGATGGAGTCTCGTCAGTCGCCCAGGCTGGAGTGCAGTGGCGCGATCTCAGCTCACTGAGACCTCCACCTCCCCAGTTCAAGCAATTGTCCTGCCCCAGCCTCCCAGGTAGCTGGGATTATAGGTGTGCGCCACCATACCTGGCTAATTTTTTTGTATTTTTAGTAGAGATGGGGTTTCACCATGCTGGCCAAGCTGGTCTCGAACTCCTGACCCCATGATTTGCCCACTTCGGCCTCCCAAAGTACTGGGATTACAGGCATGAGCCACCACACCTGGCCCACTGTGCATCTCTTAAACAAGTGTGTCATTGTTCAACAAATTCAACAGCTTTCTTTTTTTTTTTTTTTTTTAAGAAGAGTCGAATTTTTTCTTTTAATTATAACTAAAATCTTGGTCATCTTATTTATTAGCTCTGCACCTTACATATTTAAGGAGGTTAGTAGAAAACTATTATAATTTATAAATGTAAAGTGCCATTATTGAGTAAATAGATTCTTACGTGAGATGTGTCTCTTCTCTCACCAACTAATGAAGCAGCACTCACTATAAGTTAATTTAATTTTATTAATACATGTGTATTAGTCCATTTTCTGTTGCTCGTTACAGAATACCTGAAACTGGACAATTATAAAGAAAAGGAATTTATTTCTTGCAGTTTTGGAAACTGAGAAATCCAAAGTCAAGAGGTCACATCCGGTGAGAGCCTTCTTGTTTGAGGGGACCTCTCTACAGAGTCCAGAGGTGATGCAGGTTATCACATGGTGAGGGGGCTGAGCATACTTGTTCAAGTCTCTCTTTCTCTTCTTATGAAGCCACCAGTCCCACTCCCATTAATCTATTAACCCTTTAATCTAGTAACCCATTTCATGTATGGATTACTCCATTCATGAGGGCCCTGCTCTCATGACCCAATCACCTCTTAAAGGCCTCACCTCCCAATACTGCCTCATTCAGGATTAAATTTCAGCCTCAGTGTTAGAAGGGACAAACATTCAAACCACAGCAACATGATACACTGCTATAAATGCTAATTCTCTTATTGACCCTTGTGTTTATTTTGTACATATGTAAAGGTTTTTTTAAAGATTAAAAATAATCCCTTATTATGATTGACTGCATCTTAGTCTCATGAACTACAGTGTGACATTTTGAGCACTGTTCTTTCTCATGCGTTACTGTCACATATCACCTCCCTCTGTATGCTGAATATTTCCACTTGTATGGCCTACTCAAAATCATTATGTCTAACACTAATTTGCTATGCCTTCTTACCACTGTTTTTCTCCTAAATTTTAAAAATCTATTCATGAGCTACCATTCTGTCATTCAGATTAAACATCAAGACTTTTCTTTGTAATAATTTGTCCCTTACTGCATACACTTCCTTATAGCCTCATCTTTATACCCTGGTTTATCTTGGGGCCCTGGTCTACAGAAATCCATATGGACAAACAATAGTAGTCACCCACTCCTCAGCCAAAGGCTGGCATGTGTATGTAATAAATGGTTTCTAAGGCTGCCTTTAGCAAGACCATAAAAGCCTTCCGTATCAAATCTGCATTGTGTGGACAATGTCCACCTCTTTATTTTAGTCACTACTGTCATAATTGGTGTTCTTCCACACTGATTTTTATTGCTCAGGGAGAACCATACTTTGGCTTTTACCATTGCTAATTTCTAATAATGTAAACCATAAGCTCTTTGCCTCTTAACATGACTTTATAATTTTCACATGTCCTATTTAGTTTCTCTGGTGTATTGGGCCTAAAGCCCAAGCTTGTTTGTGCCTGAACATATAACAGCGGCCTGGTTTTGTCTCAACTGTAATTGTCTGCCTCACCCAGTGGCCCCAAGCCATCTATCATATGCTGGAAAGTCATTTCAGAGCTATTGGTTGTTTTTTTTTTTCCTCATGCCACATCCTCTTCCTATTTATCATCTCCTTCATATGTACTAATAAACCATCTTCCTAATTGATCTTCCTCTCTCTGTTCTCTCACCCCACACCAAGCCACCTTAACACTTTATTTTATAAATATTTGTAAAACACTAGTCATGCACTGCCTTAGTTAGAAACCATTTATGACTCTCCGTTATGTACAGGATAAAGTCCAAATATTTTCCTCCTGGAGGAAAAAAAAGGCCTTAAAATATCTGGCCGTAGCATACCTCTTCAATTTTATCTTTCACTATTTTCATCCGTGAATTTGCTGCTCTCATTCTTCAAAACAGTTCTATTTATGCTCCAGAGATGTTGTTATCACTTTGAATCCAAGGCCCCCAGTTGATGGTAGTCCATGAAACTGCAGCTGGTAGCATGAATGGGGTTTAGGAGTGGGATTCCAGTACATAGAAATGTTAAGATGAGAACTAGAGCTAGGAACAGTAGCTTATGCTTGTAATTCTAGCTATTTGTGAGGCTGAGGCAGAAGGATTGCTTGAGTTTAAGAAGTTCAAGGCTGCAGTGAGTTTATAGTCACATCACTGTACTCCAGCCTGGGTGACAAAGCAAGACCTTATCTCAGAAAAAAAAAAATTAATTTAAAAAGAGGAAGACCTAATTACATTTACATACTGGCTATAATCAAGTTAGTAAGAGATGAGGTTGTGGAACAGGAAGGAGCTAAGCAGACTGACTCATTATCTACTTCTCAAGTTAATGTCTGGCTGAGGCTTCTTATGTCCCCCCCAAGATGTAGTCTCACACTGTGGCCCGTGCTGGAGTGCAATGGCATGATCTCAGCTCACTGCAACCTCCACCTCCTGGGTTCATGCAACACCCTGCCTCAGACTCCTGAGTAGCTAGGATTACAGGTGCACACTGCCACACCCAGCTAATTTTTTTTTGTATTTTTAGCAGAGACAGGGTTTCACTGTGTTGGCCAGACTGGTCTCAAACTCCTGATCTCGTGATCCATCCTTGGCCTCCCAAAGTGCTGAGATTATAAATGTGAGCCACCGCACCCAGCAGTCCTTTCTTTGCTAGCTGTGGATCATTCCCCAAGTTGGTGAGGGATTGAACCCCATTATAGTGGGGGATTAAATGTTTCCAATTTTGGGGCGTGTGAGGCTGTGGATTTTGGAAGATCACTGGCTCCCACCTTTAGGAAATCCTTTACCTTCCTTTTTCTTGGGGCTTGCCTTTCCTATCTCTATCCGCCCATAGGGAGCTCCTTGCTGTAGGACTCCTACATCATTTGATACTTGTATCACTCAGTTGATACACCATTAGCTAATGCCTTGTATTTATGAGAACTAAGCTCTGATTTTTTTTTGTCATGCTCAAATTCATATCTAAGGGGTCTAGGAAGTCATGCCCTACAAACCATAAATTCTCATCAGATGGGTTTTATTTAACTCTGTATATCCTGACTTACTTTCTAATCTGACTCTGGATAACATTATGAGAAAAGGAAGAAAAGCAAAATATTTTACCCACAACATGTTTCTCTGCCATATCTTGAAATGGCCCTGCAAAGCCTTCCTTTGTGGGGGGAATATCTGCATCTGTAAAGAATCTCTATTAACATAGCTAGGTATTTTCATCCAGGCCCTCCCAATACTGAAGAGATTAACTAAAAGTCTGGCACCTTTTAAAGATCTGAATAGGAGACATTTGTGTCTGTTGTCTCTAACGCCAGCCACTATTGTCTCTAGGCAGCCACTGTAAGACTTCAAAAGAGGTAGGGCATGGTGGCTCATGCGTGTAATCCCAGCACTTTGCGAGGTTGGTGAATCACTTGAGACCAGCCTGGGCAACATGGTGAAACCCCGTCTCTCCTCAAAACACAAAAAATTAGTCGGGTGTGGTGGCACATGCCTGTAGTCCCAACTACTAGGGAGGCTGAGGCAGGAGAACTGCTTGAACCTCGGAGGTGGAGGCTGCAGTGAGCTGAGATCGCTCCACTCTACTCCAGTCTGGGTGACAGCGAGACTCCTCTCAAACAAACAAACAAAAAGACTTCAAAAGAACCTTGGTCTCCGCAATCTTTTATCTCAACCTGAACATTTCCTTTCTATCAATCCCAGGTCTTTAGACAAACTCAACCAGTTGTCACCAGAAAATTTTTGAACTTATCTATAGCCTGGAACAACTCCCCCCACCCCCCGATCCCCACTTTGAGTTGTCCCACCTTTCTCAACCAAACCAATGTATTTCTTAAATATATTTGATTGATGTCTCATTTCTCCTTAAAATATGTGAAACCAAGCTATACCCTGACCGCCTTAGGATCATGTTCTCAGGACCTCCTGAGAGCTGTGTCATGGGCCATGGTCACTCATATTTGGCTCAGAATAAATCTCTTCAAATATTTTACAGAATTTGACTCTTTTCATCAACAATTTATTATATTCTTACTTGTTTTTTACTTCTCAGGTGTCAAAAGTGAGACACACTCATTATAATAAGTTCAGACAAAAATAGATAATAAGGAATTAAAATTCCCTTTATGCTGTCCCTTTTTAATTCCACCACCCACAAATAAGCACTGCTAACAGTTCAGTGTGTATTCTTTACTATATTATGGGGCAGTTTGTTTTTTTCAAAAATATTGTCATGCATTATGCTGTATATATGGTTCTACAATTTGGTTTTTTTTTTTTTTTTTTTATTGGGGTCTTGCTCTGTAGCAGTTGCACGATCTCACTCAGGCTCCCAATAGCTGGGACTAAAGATGCAAACCACCACACCCAACTAATTTTTGTATTTTTAGTAGAGACAGGGTTTCACCATGTTGGCCAGGATGGTCTTGATCTCTTGACCTCATGATCCACCTGCCTCGGCCTCCGTAAGTGCTAAGTTTACAGGTGTGAACCATCACACCCAGCCTAGTTCTATAATTTTTTTAGATGAAATAATATAATATTCTGGAAATCTTTCCATGTCATGCCATAGAAAGGTAGGTTATAATTTTTAATGAATCACAGATTTTTCATTTTTGAATGAAGTATTATTTAACAGCTATAGAAAAATAAACCAGAATAGGTTTTGATAGACCTGTACTTTGTACTTCTAAATTGTGATGTGGTCTCATATGTGAGACGCCGGTGTAATGAATGATGCTCACACTTCAACATGTGATAAAATTATCAATAACCCATTTTTCTTTTTTAGATCCTTTCCAGAAGGATTATAAGCTAAAACAATTTTTTCAAGAACAGCCTGAAGCATGCTTATTGATGAAGTGAATATGCTCAGACATGAGGTGTTAGGTACAGCTAACTCCTTCAGGTTGGGTGATGGTGGTAGCAGCAATACTTAGTGATGCCAGCCCTGCTGGCCACTTGCTGTACCCATGCCCTATGTACAGCAGGGTACAGCAAGTACCGTGCTGTGTATTACACATTTCCCAGTTTTATTTAGTTTTGCCATAGAGTGAATATAGTACAAAGTTGGCTTTTTGTGGGTTTATTTTTAAGGGATGGAGTCTCACTATGTTGCCAGGCTGGAATGCAATGGCTTTTCTCAAGCATGGTGTACTAGCACACTACAGACTTGAACTCTTGCTCAAGTCTGCTCCCACCTCAGTCTCATAGTAGCTGGAACTACAGGTACATGCCGTTGTTCTTGGCCACTAAAAAGGTTTCATCATGTATCATACGGTATAAAACTACAACTACTTATTTATTTTATTACTGAATAATGCATTTTTATTTTGTAATAACCTTTTTTGGCAACAGTGATAACAAAACAAAATATCAGTATACATTTATCAAACAATACTGAATTACCTTGATTTGCTGGAAATAATTAATGTGTAGCTCATATAAAATGCTGTTGACATTTACCATCTACCATGATGACTCTGTAATGGTATCACTGACCACATGAAAACAAGACTTAAATCTGTGAAAAAGGCATCAACATCTATTGCATAGTCTTATTTTAAGACCATATCTAGGCTGGGCGCAGTGGCTCATGCCTGTAATCCAAGCACTTTGGAGGCCAAGGCGGGCTGATAATCTTAGGTCGGGAGTTCAAGACCAGCCTGACCAACATGGTGAAACCCTGTCTTTAAAAAAAAAAAAAAAAGACCATATCTAAAAATACTACCTTTTAATACTTAGCTGCAGATGGTACGTTTGTACACCACTCTGTCAAGCACTACTCTTCATTTAGATCAAGTGACTGTTCTGAATTAGTTTCTTTCATTTTTAGTTTCAAGTTTTCTTGTACGTGTATTAAAAGTGAAAATAGCTGTTAATGTATTCACTCCATTAAAAGAACTGCAATCACTAAATGATGCCAGTTTTACATCAGTATCATTGGATACTTCTAATTGTAGAAAGTGAATTAATTCCAGTAATAATGGTTCAAGTTGTTATCTAATTCATTAAATTGAAGTAAAGCATTTGAAAGTTCATTCTGTTGAGGTTGAAACACTATTGTAAATTAAGTTACAAACTGCAACATCAATGAGAAAATTATTTTATCTTGGTACCATCAAAAATATATTGTTGTGGAACACAGCATGTAAATGCTTTCTTTTAGCAAATTTAGAACCTATGGGGAAAACTATACTTGAAATATGTTGTACTGTACACAATAATTCATAATTACATCCCAAAAGTCTGCAATAGTCTACCAATCCAAATGGAAGATGTAGTTCTCAAATACAAATATGAATATACATATACAAGGTAAACAGCCTATAAATGTTCATGATTAGACTGAAGTTGAATAAAACAAAAATAACTAAGTATGACACTATGCACTTTCTCTTTGAATTTTAGAAATGTCTGAGACTTTGAAGAATTACTTTATAGGTCAACTTAAGTGTCCCATTATGTTATTAAACATTTTTGTGAAAATATCCTCTAACTTTTGGCTGCAGTTTCTTCAGAATCCATTAGAAATATTTAATCAAAGCAGTCAAGAAATGGAGGGCAAAATATTCAGCCTATGTTAAGCTTTTAAGGAATTGCAGTTATTGAAAACAAAACTTGCCAATGGGAAGATATTTAAATGTATCCCCATGAAATCAAAGGGGGAATTGAACGAATTAAATGATAAGCACTCAAATTGCATGCAAGATTTAATTGTGAAATTCCCCAATTATGCTTTGAAATACCTAAGACTTATGGTGAAAATCATTTGATAGAAATGAAATTTTCTATTGAATACTTTTTGCTTGTTTGTTTTTTTTTTTTTTGAGACAGAGTCTCACTTTGTCACCCACGCTAGAGTTGCAGTGGTGCAATCTTGGCTCACCGCAACCTCAACCTCCTAGGTTCATGTGATTCTCCTGCCTCAACCCCCTGAGTAGCTAGGATTACAGGTACCTGCCACCATGCCTGGCTAGATGTAATTTTTAGTAGAGACAAGGTTTCACCATGTTGATCAGGCTGATCTTAAACTCCTGACCTCAGGTGATCTACCTGCCTTGGCCTCCCAAAGTGCTGGGATTACAGGCATGAGCCACTGTGCCCAGCCTGGTTACATTTACATTCTGGTCCAAAATGATGTTAAACTGAGAAAGGTTTTGATTTTGCAGCACTTAAATTTAGCAAACCATTCAGAATAATCATTAACATTTATTTGATGAATTTTGTCTTTTTTCAATTTTTGGTCAAAGAAATGCAACCTGGGAGGCAGAGGTTGCAATGAGCTGAGATTGTACCACTGCACTCCAGCCTGGGTGACAAAGGGAGATTCTGTCTCAAAAAAAAAAAAATTAAAATCTTGCTATAAACACAGATTTTTTCCCCATGTTTTACAAAGATCATTCTGTTATCAGTTAGAGAATGAGTTAGAAGATCATGATGCAGAAAACCAGGGGGAGGCCAGACAGAGAGGCTCACACCTGTAATCCCAACACTTTGGAATGCAAAAGCAGGATGATTGCTTGGGCCAGGAGTTTGAGACCAGCTTCAGCAACAGTGGGAGACCACATCTCTAGTAAAAAAAAAAAAAAAAGGAAAATAAGAAAGAAAGAGAAATGAAAGAAAGGGAAGGGAAGAGGAGGGGAGGGAAAGGGAGAGGAAGGGAAGAGAGAGGAAGGAAGGAAGGAGAAAGAAGGAGAAATTTAGAAAATTCCTTCAGTAATCCAGATGGGGTTTGAACCCTACACAGGGATATTAAGCTTAACCTAAACCTGTCTTCTTATATATTTTAAGTTCAGTTTCCTCATACATAGTGAACCGTAACCTAACTGGATATGTAAACAGACTATAACCTACTCTTGTAACAAGTAGTCTAGGCCAGGAGAAGTTGCTCGTGCCTATAATCTCAGCATTTTGGGAGACTGAGGCAGGAGGATTGCTTGAGGCCAGAAGTTAGAGACCAGTTTGGACAACGTAGGGAGACCTCGTCTCTATCTCTCTTTCTCTCTCTCTCTTTCTCTCTCTCTCTCACACACACACACACACACACACACACACATACACACACAAATTCAAAAATTAGTCAGGCATGGTGGCTCATGTGGTAGTCATGGCTACTTGGGAGGCTGAGGTGGTAGGATGGCTTGAGCCTAGGAGGTCAAGGCTGCAGTAGGCTGTGATCATGCCACTGCATTCCAGCCTGGGTGACAGAATGAGACCTTGTCTGTGAGGGGAAAAAAAAACAAACAAGGGGAATAGAAAGAAAAGAGCTGGTAAAGAAACCTGAGTTGTGGCATCAAAGATAGAGTTGGTAGAAAAACAATGCTCTGTCTCAGGCAGTCCTTAATATCAAAAAAGAAAAAGAAAAAAAAGAAAAACAGTGCTCTGAGAGCCAATGCCTTTGGGGAAGAAAGAAAGCTGTGTCAAATGTAGCAGGGTGGAGGGAGGACTGGCATCAGACAGTTTTGAGGTTCTGATAACTTTAGGAGGAATTCTCAGGCCTAGCCTAAAAAGGATGCTTAGGCCAGGAGTTGTGGCTCACACCTGTAATCCTAGCACTTTAGGAGACTGAGGCAGGTGGATCACCTGAGGTCAGGAGTTTAAGATCAGCCTGGCCAACATGGTGAAACCCTGTCTCTACTAAAAATATAAAAATTAGCTGGGCATGGTGGCAGACACCTATAATCCCAGCTACTCAGGAGGCTGAGGCAGGAGAATGGCTTGAACCTGGGAGGTGGAGGTTGCAGTGAGCCGAGATCGCACCATTGCACCCTAGCCTGGGCGAAAGAGCGAAACTCTGTCTCAAAAAAAAGGCAATTCTCACAGAAATGTTTTACAGTTGGAAAATTTAGATTTAACTTTAATAAATTAAACAAGGGCATATTGATTTGTATCAAATGGATTTTGATAACTTGTCAAGAACATCAGTTTCATTGTAATTGACATATAGAACTTCTCTAGAAATCTGATTGTGAAGTTGAGTGAATCCAAAACGCTTTTTAAAATCTCTTTGGATTTCAGTTTTATTACCTGTTTCTCAATGGTGTCTATGGGTAAAATTTTAACAGTTTTACATTTTGACTTATTAGCTGTTACTTTTCAGAATTACATCAAGAATATGTTCTAGATATTTATAATTTATTTAGTAGTTAAAGCACTTAATGTAGTTAGTTTCTCCCTTGCAGTCTATACCTACATACTATCTCTTACATGTTCATTTCAATCCCTCAGCTTTGATATGTGATTCATCTCTTAGTAGATAAATGCTAGGTTCTTTCATCTCAATTACAGTCATTGGTCTGATAATCCTGTGAGTTAGTCTACACAAAACAAGGAGCTCATATCAAACTCCTGGCAGGTTTAGTTAAAATTAAAATGCATGCTCAACTGTAGAGATTGTCAAGTGTGGAAATAATATTTGTCCAGCTGGACAGCTTTCTTTTGTAGTTGCTAAATGAAAGTTGAGATTCTGTCTGCTCCTTGAAAGCTTCTGTGTCATGAAGGTAATTTGGACTGTTTGTGGTTTGACAGGGATTATTAAAATCAGATGAAGTGAAGGGAAGCAAGTGTGAGAAAGCAAAATTGACACTGACACTCTCTATTATTTGCAGCTTGGATCATGATGACTATGTTGATATGATAGATTCACTGTTAAGTAAAGCAGCAAATAAAATAAAAAGCAAGTATAGTGATATATTTTTAGATTTAACATGAAGAAATCCAAAATTTAATTTCATTGATTGTTTTTTACATAAATTTTCAGGTTATTTCATATGAATTTGTTTTAACCACCAACAAATTATACTTCTATTGAACTACAGAATTAAAAAGTATACTACAAAGACTGTATGACAGAAGATTAAATATTAAAGAAGTAGATCGCACGATTAAGTCATAGAATTTTAAAACTAGAGAATCCTTAAAAATCATTTTTATCTAACATCCTTTCTTTGCAGCTGGAAACTAAAAAGCGTTTTAAGGTATCACATTTAAATTTTAATTGATAGCTTCCTACCTTTTCATAATTTCTAAAAAAATAGCTTAAATAGTTTAAAAGCCATTTAAAAATGATTGAAACCACATTCATAGATAACATTTTTCTGTTTAATAATATTATGTTATGTTATTATAATTATATGTACCCTTTAAATAGTATTATCTACATTGGTGAAATAAATGCCTTTCATAAATGTGATTTTCTACTGACAACATTATTAGTGTAGAGGAAGTTATGACTAGAAGGCTATTTCAAGATGTCAATCAAGAAGGGCTATAGTAAAAATATATAATTATTTAATTGGAAGAGGAATTAAATATGAAGAACTATGTATATATAAAAAAAAGATGAAGAATCTGGAGGTTTTCTATGTATTGTGGAAAATCCTGTGTTTGTTTATTTAAGCAGGGTAGTGAAATTGTAACCTGGGGAATGCACCCAGCTCCCAGACCTCATAGGTTCTTGGCCTCTCTAAACCCTCGGGTCTCTGGATGGAGGCGTGAAGCTGAGAAATTCCTACATTTGAAACCCCTCCCCTAGTGGACCCAGGAAAAGAAGTTTCTTTAACACAGTCCCTCAAAATGATCAGATTGAGTTTATAAAATGAGAAGTCTAGAGTCTATATGCAAGACAGACACCAACTGGGTGTCCTACGATTCAATTCAAATTCAAATTCTGTCAATTCAAATAGTGTCAGTTCAAATTATGTCAATTGAAATAGTGTCAATTCAAATTCTGACACTACCAGGACCCCACAAGTTAAGAGCTCCGTCCCATAAGACTGCCCTCACTACACATGCCAGCTGCAGGTGAGTTTCCCAGATGACCACACTTCTGCCCCAAAGACTACAAATTTGGGGGTTGCCACAGTTCAATAATTCATCAGAATGATGCACAGAACTCGGGGAAGCAGTGCACTTATAGTTTTATTAGAAATGATACAATATAGGGATAGCCAAATGGAAGAAATGCATAAGACAAAGTAAGGAAGATGATTATGGCACAGAACTCCCATGTTCTCTCTGGGTGTGCTATCCTCTCAAGACATGGATGTGTTCACCAATTAGGAAACTTCCTGAACCTCCTGGTTTAAGAATTTTTATTGAAATCCATTGTGTAGACATGTAAGTCATTGGCCATAGGTGATTGCCTCAATCCTAAGTCCCTTTCCTGCCTCTGGAGGTTAGAGTTAGAGGGAGTGGAGCTGAAAGCTAATGCAGCAATCAAATGGTTGGTTCCTTTAGACTAGCTCCCATCCTGAAGCTCTTTAGGGGTCCTCCAGAGTAACCTCATAAACATAAAATCAGCTGTGAATAACAAAAGACATTTCAATCACTCAGGAAATTCCAAGGATTTTTGGAGCTCTGTGCCAGGAATGGGGAAAGGAGTTAAAACCAAATTTATGTGTCTGTGTGTGTGTGTGTGTGTGTGTGTGTGTGTGTATGTGTGTGTGTGTGCAAGTGCGCATAATTATACCGTAAGATATGAGTCTTGAAAGCCAAATAGGAGGTTTTTCAGCAAGAAATAATGTCCAAATCTGCAACACTGGTAGTAGACAGAGGTAAATGTCATCTTTGAGAGCATTTGGTGACCATTTAAGATCTTGGGGAAAAAAAGTTTCAGAGAACCATTTAAAACAGAGATCAGCAAACATTTTCAATTAGAAAGGCCAGATAGTAAATATTTTAGGATTTGTGGACCACATATGGCCTCTGTAGCACATTCTTTTTTGTTTATTTTTTATTTTTACAACTCATTAGATATGTATAAACTATCCTTGCATGACATAGAAGAGCAAGTCATGTCATAGTTTGCTGATACCTGATTTAAGATACGAGGGCAAGAAACAGGGAGATTAGGTAAATTGTTATCCTATAATGCAGGAAGAGAAGCCAGTTTAAGGAAAAGACTCAGAATTACATTTTGGACATACTGAGGTTTCATTGGCCATCTGAAGTTTTGCTGAAAATAATTACTGACATGAGGCACATGAATGGGAGAAAAGATATATGAATTTATTTTTGTGTATATATGGAGACTTTAGAATGAAGAACCAACTCCTACCCCTCCCAGTAAGAGCTTATCTTGAGGTTACTATCTTGAGGTTACAGAAAGCATGAGGGCTCAGAGAATGGCCAGGAATGGATTATGATGGCAAATTAAGTTATAGGAGGGAGAGAAAGGCTTGACTAGCCAAGGTAGTCTTGTTACGTAGATGAAACCTCACAGGTGGCAACCCTCAGAGAAAAAACGGTAAATGTTTCTTTTCAGATTTTTAGAGGTGTCAGAGTCTCGGTTCATCTTTCCTAGATTCAGACAAGAGAAGGCCTGGCTGCATTAATGTAGATTCTTTATGAATGCATGTGTTTTCTTCACAAAAGACAGTTTTGCAGGGCCACTTCTATTTCCTGGCCTTCTGACAGCCACCTCAAAATATGAAATATAATTTGTGGTAAAATATTTTGGTCCCCATCATGAGTTTAAAGAACCTTCGAATCAGTGATATGAAACTGTCTAGTAAGTACTTGGAAATGTGTATCGGGGTTTTGGAGAAAGGACTAGAATTAGAGATATAGACTTTGAATTTTCATCATAGAGATGATAGTGTCAAACTGAAATAAGCAAAAGAATCAGAATCCAGTTTTAAAGAGTTTATTCATGTGAAAAGCTGGGAGTAGCCATCTAAGAAAGACAGACTCCAGGGAAATGGGATCAGTTAAAGTCTTGTTTATACAGGTAGAAAACAAAATAAATTTAGTGAGATTGTACCATTTTCTATTCAAGGCTGGTTTATGAATTACAATAATTTAATTAGTTACAGTTTGTTTTCATTTCTAAACAGCTTGTTTTCATTTTGTTTCCAATTTAAAAGAGAGTATTTAACATTCTATCTTAGACAGTGTAAGAGTCATGAAGTCTTTGTATAGAAAATCTAACAGGGAAGTTAATCTATAGTAAAGATCAACAGTTAAGAGAAAAGGGATCTTCCCTGGCACCCTGTAGTCCTTTACAACATTTTCCAAAACAAACTAAATTGCTTTATAGAAAACGTAAGATAAAAGTGCTCTTGTAAAATTACATAAAATGCTGTTGATTTGCTTGAAGAAAGCTCAGTAAAGGTATTTCAAAGAATACAGGTTTAAGGAAGAAAAAGTAATATCCTTTTTTCCCATCTTAGGTTCATAGCTGAGGATCCGGTAAGCAGAAGACAGATTAACAAGAGAAAAGCATACAAATGTATTTGATATAAGTTTTACATGACACAGGAGCATTCAAAAATAAAGACCCAGGGAAACAGAACAACCTGTGTATTTTTATGGACAGTCACACAGAAGAATGATGCTTGACAAAAGGCTATGATCTAATAATATATTGGTGGAATTTAGCAAGATCTATTTGTTTTGATTCTTCTCTGTGTGTCTGTGTCTTCAGAGATAAAGACATTGCTTTCTTCCAGGTATAGGGAATGTATCTGTGGAATGAAGGTCTCATGACTTACTTCAGTGAAAGGTGGAGAATTCTTTTATAACCTACTTCAGATAAGAAGGGCAGGAGTAAAGTCAGAGAGACCTTCCTGTTTCTGGTGTTTTCTCAAGTGCCAAAGTACTCCATACTTTGGGGTAACATGTCCCAAACCTCATCACAGGTCTAGAGAGAACCCTATGGTGAATATTGGTGTTCAATGGCAGATATGGGAAATAAGCCTATCAAGATATTTATTAATTTAACACAAAAAACTACTGCTGTTAGTTTAAGGGAAAAAAAACATGTTGGGAAGTGGAACATGGAGAGGATTTATTGTGTGTATCTCACATAATCAAAAGAAAACTTTGTAAGTAATCACAGAACAGCAAAAACTGCAGTTCTAGTGGCCTCAGCCAGAAAAATTCCTACGCATGCTTTTAGGAGGCTGGAATTAACTTGATTGGCTTACTACCAGTGATGTCTTATCCCTGGCTCCATTCCAAATTTCAAAACTCATTTAATACATGTCTGATGGTCTAACCCTAAATTCATTATGACTAGGGTTAGGTCCTATCACACAGAAATAGACCCTCATTGTATATCTGTATGTTGTATATCAGATTAAAAAAAAAATTAGCTTTGCATGGTGGCTCATGCCTGTAAGCCCAGTACCTTAAAGGCTGAGGCAATGTGTATTGTTTGAGCCCAAGAGCTTGAAACCAGCCTGGACAACATGGCAAAACCCAGTCTCTACAAAAATTAGCCAGGGATGGTGGCATGTGCCTGTAGTCCCAGTTGCGAGGGGGCTGAGGTGAGAGGATCACTTGGCACAGGAGGTCGAGGCTGCAGTGAACTGTGATTGTGCCACTGCACACTGGCCTGGGCAACAGAGCCAGACCCTATCTTAAAATAAATAAATAATAAAATAATTTTAAAAAGAAATGTGATCTGGCCAGTTACCCAAAATGATATTTCCTACTGGGAACCTGGTAAACAAATAAATGATGTGAGAAACAAGATGGAAAACTAGGAAGTTGTGCTATTTAGGAAGATTGTCAAGAGAAGAGACAATTTCAAGGAAGGAGTAGCTATCAGTACTGAATACTGCAAAGAGATTAAGCTTGATAGGTACTGAAAAATATTTTGTCAATTTCAGTGTAAGGTTTGAGGCAGAAAGTATTACTCTGGGTTGAGGAGTAAATGAGAGAGAACACAGGAAATATAGACTGCTATTTTGAGAAGCTGCGATATGAAAGGAAGTAGGGTAGGTTTTGCTGGTTTCTAAAAAGTAAGAAGCTTGGACATGTTTATAGTCTGCTGAAAGAGATATTGATACAAGACTGGTGATAATTCATGCAGCAAAGCTCTGGGTGACATAAAAGTGTATTGTAATGGGTATATTTTATAATCAAATTAAAGTTAAGCTAAATAATAATGTCACCAATATTTTAGGAAAACAGTACCACATTAATATAACTAGCTAATTAATACATTTTTAGGATAAATTTTTAAACTCTTGAAACATAATTTAAGAACCTTAAATCCTTTAGAAGAAATCATTTTGATACAAAGTACATGCTAAGTTCAAATCATTGTTATTTAATTATTAAAAGAGAGTTTCTTTAAAATGTAATTGACATCTAGCCAGGCATGTGGCTCATGCCTGTAATCCCAGCAATTTGGAGGCCAAGGGAAACAGATTGCTTGAGGTCAGGAGTTCCAGACCAACCTGGCTGACATGGTGAAACCCTATATCTATTAAAAAAAAACAAATTAGTCACGCATGGTGGCACATACCTGTAATCCCAGCTACTCAGGAGGCTGAGACAGGAGAATCATTTGAACCCAGGGGGCAGAGGTTGCAGTGAGCAGAGATCAGCCACTGCACTCCAGCCTGGGCAACAGAGGGAGACTCTGCCTCAAAAAAAAGTAATTGGTATCTCATAAACTATATTTGTTATTATTCCCATTTGATACGTAATACAAAACTGCCTTCTGAAAAGTGCTCCGTAACTTAAATTTTCTACTAATTCAGATGTACTTTTCTTCAAATTAATAAACTTTTACTATACTTGAAAATTTATTAGTCAATATCATTAATCCCATGATCTGTGACTTTAGTTCTAATCTCAAAAGATAGAGTAATTTTATGACTTTGAAATCATGTGAATATATGAGTGCCAGTTTTAAAGGAATGCTAAAATTCGAATTCAAATTTATATTATCTTGTTTTCACCTTCCATTAAAGCAAAAGATGGTTAGGAGTGCATAAGAAAATTATGCAGTTATTAAAGTGAAAATATTTTCTATAAAAGTACATTAAAAATAAAGCAATGTCAGAATTGGTGAGTAAATCATATGACAATTAATTCTGTTTGCTTGTCAAGCTACAATAGTGTATTCTGACTGATCCTGTCAATTTCTACTGCATACACACACATATATAAATAATTAATAGAGGAGTTACAATGGAGTATCTTATATTTTAAATGGAGAAATTTTAATGTATATTAATATGAGTACTTACCACATATATATTGATAATTTAGTTTACATAATTATAGTAATCAGAACTTCCACAGTTATTAGCAGAAAGCATAACAGTCTATATAAGAAAATCTAATATATAGATGAGAAAATAAATGGAATGGAATAACAAGTTCTTTGTTTCCTAATATGACTTCAATGTCTAAGGGGTTTAAATGACTATCAACAAATTGAGAGTCACTCAAGTGTTTATGTAGTCATTGGTGGAAGGCTAAAACATTAAAACCTCAACTCCCCATAATTAATAGGAAGAAATACATTTCAGCAACCCTAAAATATTACAAGTAAGATCTGCCCTTTAAAAAAGTTGATGGTGTTTTTTGTTTTGTTTTGTTTTTGCAATTATGTAGATTTCATAATGAAGGACATTTGAATTTCTTTGATTTTCTTCAACACAGCTATGTTAAATTTTCTGTCTGAAATGTCACATATGGCTGTTTCTCTAGGATTGATCTCTGGTGTCTTAGTTAGTTGGGTGAAGTCATATTTTCCTGGATGGTCTTGATGCTTGTGGATTATTATTATTATTATCTGCCTGGGCATACAAGAGTTAGGTATTTATTGTAGTCTTCACAGTCTTGGCTTGTTTGTGCCTGTCTTCCTTGGGAATGCTTTCTATGTATTTGAAAGGACTTGGGCCCCATGCCCAATAACACTGTATCTTGCAGTCTTACAGAGGTACCGCCTTGGCAATCTTTGATATGATCCAGAAGAATTCACTAAATTATCCAGCAGAGACTCCTTCCTTACTTTCTCCCAAACAATCTGAGTCTCTCTCTCTCTCTCTGTGCTGAGCCACCTGGACTTGGAAGTGGGGTAATATAAGCACTCCTGTGGCCACCACCACTAGAACTTCCCTGGGTCAGACCTGAAGTCAGCACAGCACTGGGTCTTGCCTAAAGGCTGCTGTAATGACTACCTCGTTACCACCTATGTTCACTCAAGGCCCTAGGAATCTCTATACAGCAGGTGGGGAAGCCAGCCAGGTTTGTGCCATCCCTTCAGTACAGTAAGTTCCTCCATGCTGTAGGTAGGTTCAGAGATCGTTATCTCTGAACCTGAGAATCTTAGACATGCTGACTTTAGGTGAGACCTAACATATTCCCAGCTTGGTGAAAAACTCCTTCTGCTTGAGAAAAATGGGGGAGGGGGGAAGTAAAGGGGACTTAGTTTTGCACTTTAGATACCAGTTCAGCCACAGTGGGGTAGAGCACTAAGTGGGCTCTTGAAGTCCTCAAGTCCAGGCCTAGGCTCTTGGATGGCATTTCTGGTCCTGCTCTGGGCCAGATGGGAGTCCACTATCCTGAAGGGTGGACTAAAAGCCAGGGATTGGAGTCAAAACCCGTAGAAATCTGTCTGGTGTTCTGTTCTACTGTGGCTAAGCTGGCCCTCAAACCACAAGACAAATTCCTTTCCACTGTTCCTTCCCCTTTCCATAGGCAGAAGAGCCTCACTCTGTGGCCATCATTTCCACAGGCCCAAATGGAGTGTTGCCAGGCTACAACCAATGTTACCATAAGGCCCAAGGGCTCTTCAGTCAGTCAGCTTGTTGTGAATGTTGCCAGGCATGAGACTCACCCTTCAGGATAGTGGACTCCCATCTGGCCCAGAGCAGGACCAGAAATGCCATCCAAGAGCCTAGGCCTGGACTTGAGGACTTCAAGAGCCCACTTAGTGCTCTACCCCACTGTGGCTGAACTGGTATCTAAAGTGCAAAACTAAGTCCCCTTTACTTCCCCCCCCCCCCATTTTTCTCAAGCAGAAGGAGTTTTTCACCAAAGTCATCACAGCTGGGAATATGTTAGGTCTCTAGACCTAAAGTCAGCATGTCTAAGATTCTCACCTGAGACCCACAGTATACTACCTAGATATCATTGTTAGTCATCCAGGGACCAAGAGCTCTCTAGTCAGCAGGTGATGAATCCTGCCAGGACTGGGTCCTTTCTCATCAAGGCAGCTGGTTTCTTTCTGGCCCAGGTTTTGTCTAGAAATGTCATCTAGGAACTAGATATCAGCAACTGTGTTTTCTACTCTCTCAGTGCCCCCTTCAGTGATTGGAAGTTAAAACCAGGTAACTTTACCTGATTTTTGGTTCTTATGACAGTGCTTTTTTGTGTGTGCTTAGTTGTTAAAATTTGGTTTTCCTGCGTGGGGAACCATTGGAGGAATCTTGTATTCAGCCATCTTGCTCTGCCCTTCTGACACTCTGTACATCAAATTTCAGGTGTTGAAAAATCTCATTTTTTTTTCATATTTGCCTTAGTATAGGACAATAAAAGGCAGAAAATTCTGAATATGGAAGACTAAGCACATATATTTACTTTTGTTCCCTCCTGAAATCCTATTGAAATGTCAGTAAAGACATTTAGTAAAGCAAACCTGAAAGAGATATGAGGTGCCATTGGGGTATTTCTAGAAGATAGAAAGTAGAGAGGCTCAGACCAATGAAGAAACTGGAGGCATGGAAACAACACTCTACAACATGCAATAGAAGAAGTTGCTATGGTAGTAAGAGCCATTCGCTGGAGTAATGCCAACTTCAAAGACAAAAATAAGAGAATGAAGTAGGCTACAGGGTAGTCATCAAAGAGGGAAGGAACTGAAGAAATGTTTATGAGCAGCTAAACAGGTTAGCCCCTTCCTCTCATTATGCTATAGCATTTGCCTCCTTGAAATGTTTTTTCAACAAAGTTGAAAATCTAGTGGTTAGCACATATAGCTATGGGTGTTGACCACAATATGAGAAGCAGAAAAGATTCTAGGTTATTTCTGAGCCTCTGCCAGGGCCCAGGAGAGAACAAAGAAGCAGTACTAACCCACAGTGAGAAATATAAATTATTCTGTTACAGGAAAGGGGTCCCTATCCAGACCCCAAGAGAGAGCATTTTTGGATCTTGCAGAAGAAATAATTCAGGGTGAGTCCATAAAGTGAAAGTAAGTTTATTTAAAAAGTAGAGGAATAAAATAATGGCTACTCCATAAACAAAGCAGCCCAGGGGGCTGCTGGTTGCCCATTTTGTGGTTATTTCTTGATGATATACCAAACAAAATGTGGATTATTCATGCTTTCCCTTTCTAGACCATGTAGGATAACTTCCTGATGTTACCATGACATTTGTAAACCATGCATAGATGGGAGTATAGCAGTGAGGATGACCAGGGGTCACTCTCGTGGCCATCTTGGTTTTGATGGGTTTTGCTGGCTTCTTTACTGTAAGCTGTTTTATCTCTTAGCCCTTAATCCTAAATTTAATCCTACTGCAAGCTGTTTTAACCTTTAGCCCTTAAACCTAAGGGTTGCAGAGGGAGGAAGGCCCGTTTTCTGTAAATTCTTCAGGTTGAATAGGGATGATGATATTCCTTCCTAACTATTAGGGTCTCTTGTGTTCAGGGTGGAGAGGAGCTCAGTCAGAAAGCATCAGTATGGTGAGGGCCATTCACAACTCTGAATTTCAACAAAAGGTGATATCTGGAAGATTAGTAAGTATTTGATTTAAGAAAACATTCAGTCAACTTGTCCTGCATTCCTATACAAAGAGTACAACAGCAATATATTTGACAAGAGTAAAGCAAAATAAGTAAAATTATCCAAAGTAAACTAAATAAGAAGCATTTCCATGAAATGGACAACTGCTGGAGCCAAGATGATATGAGGTTACTAGCTGATTTCAGTACATGCCCAGAATTGGAATATTGATCCAGATTTTTACACTACCCATTTCTCTTGTTTTTTCTGCGCAGCAGCCAGAGATCACTGATTGCTTTACAGGAATAAGCAGGGTTAGCCTAAATTGCAGAAACAAACTTAAAAACAATAAGATTAGAATTTAATAACAAGTATATTATAGTTCTTGAAACATAATATTTCTCTCTCCAGTTTCCCATTTCAACTAAAGACAAATCAGTAAGACCAATTTGCTTTATTGTACTTAGCTTGATTATTTGTATAAAGTGCAGCAAGAATAATTATTTCTTACATATGCTCTTTTCAAATTGGTTTTGATGCAACCAGTTCCATAGAAGGAGACTTTATTTATTTTTGTTGTTGTTGTTTGTTTGTTTATTGAGACAGAGTCTCGCTCTGTCATCCAGGCTGGAGTACAGTGGCACAATCTCAGCTCTGCCTCCTACGCTCAAGGAATTCTCCTGCCTTAGCCTCCTGAGTAGCCGGGATTACAGGCATGTGGCACCATTTCTGGCTAATTTTTATATTTTTGGTAGAGCCACAGTTTCTCCATGTTGGCCAGGCTTGTCTCAAACTCCCAACCTCAGGTGATCCTCCTGCCTCGTCCTCCCAAAGTGCTGGTATTATAGGTGTGTGAGCCACCACACCTGACCTTAATTTTTTAAAGCCAAGCCAAGCTATGGGTTTGTTCCCTCAAATACTTATGAGTTGAGTAAATTCTTCTCCTTTTAAGGTCCCAAGATAACTTAGAGCTCCTAGATCTGTTAGAAAGTGACATTCTTTACTTACCACATGTTAGAAACCGTCTACAGGGACTGTGGAGGCAAGGTATGAGGCCAGTTCCCCAAAAGACTTTTATAGGTTTTACAAGTCAAGTTTGATTCCTTAAATGAAAGCACATCATTCCAGTCAAAGCCTTGGTAAAATAGCCAGTGTCTAGGATTGTGTCCTGTTACAAAGGAAAACAGATTCCTTTTTTTTTCCCCAGACTGGAATGCAATGGTGAGATCTCAGCTCATTGCAACCTCTGCCTCCTGGGTTCAAGTGATTCTCCTGCCTCAACTTCCCAAGTAGCTGGGATTACAGGCACCCATCACTGTGCCCGGCTAAATTTTGTATTTTTAGTAGAGACAGCATTTCTCCATGTTAGCCAGGCTGGTCTTGAACTTCTGACCTCAGGTGATGCATTCACCTCAGCTTCCCAAAGTGCTGGGATTATAGGTGGGAGCCACCACACCTGGCCAAAAACAGAGTCTTATTGCACTTATGCAAATAACTATTTTGCCATAGATTAAGAACATTCACAAATAGTTTCCAAGTTCTGGAGAAATTATGTAGAGAGAAACAAATATGCCCCCAATTTTGTTCACAGGAGTATACGTTACTCAATTGTTAAAAGCTGTAAGTAGCTCAAAATAAAAGTTTTCTTGGCTCTGAAAAACAAAACAAAGGATTGGCAACATTTTAAGCAAAACGTTAAAAAGATTATTTTAGACTTCTCTTAGTTTAGTCCATGTGCAGTTAACTCCTGTTTGATAGTCATGGAACATTTCAGCTCTCCATGAGAGTCCTGAAAGTTTTTTCCTCTATTCTGATGTCAGTCTCCAAAGTTATCAGAAAACCTGCATTCAAGAACACCTGCTAGAGTTCTATATAAATCACCTTCTAAAAAGGATCAAAAGAAGACAACAATTGTCTGTGGATGACAAAACATCTTAGGATAGCCACAGTTAAAAACATAATTGACAGATTTGGCTAACTCTGTAGCATACAATGATTTTGTGTAATAATTATAGTTATGAATAACATACACTAAGTCATTTCAGAATTATAAATTTCCTGTAATTTTGGAACATATACCAATAATGTATTTATACAAATGCAGCTCAAAGAAAACCAATCACCATTTTACATTTGATAATGCTTCCTGTATGACTTTATACCAGATAAGCCAAATGTCACTGTTGCATTAATGCGTTATTGGTGTCAAACCGAATTCTTAATAAAACCTTACAGACAACTATATTTAATCTTAATCAGTTTGACCATAAGGTAAGATT
Organism: Sapajus apella; assembly: GCF_009761245.1. NCBI lineage: Eukaryota > Metazoa > Chordata > Mammalia > Primates > Cebidae > Sapajus > Sapajus apella. The sequence continues at coordinate 45,745,819 of NW_022436941.1, forward strand.
CTCATAAACTTTTTATAATCCTTTACAATTTTTGTTAAAGAGCTGATTAAAAGCAGGTTTTTGCTCTAAGGAAAAACTGTTGTGATTTTATTCCAATGTATGGAAACACTCAGTAATACCCCTTTAACTTGAACCAATATGTTCAGACACAGAATTTCTTTTACAAGATTAATTTTTCACAAACTTTCCACATTTGTTTAAACCATCAGCCTTATTTTATCTAACTTAAGACAATCATTTAGGCAAAAAAAAGAAAAATTACACATTACCTTGACTTCTTATAATCGTTTACCAAAAGTATATTCTATTTTCCTTACAGGCCTTTTCTGTAGACTGTTTTTTTTAGTAGTCTCAATTACATGTTAAATGTTGACTCTTAGCAACTTTTACTTTTGGTAAAAATGTTGGTAAGTAAGGGATTAACTATGTACTGGGTGTGGAGCCTAGGACTCAGACAGAAGTGCAGATAAGGTCTGATTTTTTCCAGTGTCAAACTTCACATGCACCAGGCCTTACCCAGCTGTAAAGCAGGCAAGTTGTAGAGTTAAGAGTCCTAGTGGCATTTTATGAAGCGTTTAGGAGGTCTAATCACCTTTAAATTGTATATTTCGTGTATAAATTCCCTTTCATAAATTATTTTACAAATTACACAGACAATCTACGACATACTTGGACTTTTTGACTTGTCCTAAACATCTCTCTTTTAAACAACCAGTTATTTTACTTTAGGACAAAAATTTACTATATAAGATCCTTTCTTATATAAAATCTCTTTTCTTTATAACCTTCTTTGCATAGCAAGGGTCATGGCTAATTTCACATGTCCCCAGTCTTATCTAAAATCTAATACTCCAAGACAAATTTAATAACTTTTAAAAGTCAAAGAACCAGTTTATGACCTTGAAGTATTTAGCAAACTTAATATCTAACCCACATAATTTAGACCAAATGTTTACATCATTGAAGATATTTTTATTTTACCAATAATGTTTAAAACTGTTTTTATTTCTCAAAGATTAAGTCACATGAACTAAATAAAATGCATTAAACTTTTTACTTTTATGACAAAAGATTTCATTTCAGCTGTTCTTAAGCCAATTAATCAAAACTCTTTCATATATAAACTCCTCTTCATGAAAGAACAATACAGAGAGACACACAAAATTCACCAGATTCGCTACAGCTTATGACTAGCCTCACAATCCCTTTTTCCCATTAATCAAAACTTTACAGGAGATAAACAGTGATTTTTACCATTCATTCAACTGGTTTGCACAGGATAGAAAGGAAAGCATTGCCTCAGGCAGGGTGGGGAAGGCAAAGACTTCAGAGAGACCAGAGAAAGACCTACTTATTGCTCAGAAGTTCAAGTGGCCACTTGTTGGTCGTGAAGGGATCTTCTCCAGCGGTCCATCATTTCTCACATTTTCCCCTTTTTAGGGAAGATTAAGCTTCCAATGTTCCATGATCCTGTACATGCCTAATCCTGTCACCTATAGCCATCAGCAAAGAGTGTAAGACAGATTAATCCAAAGAGAATAGCAGTTCACATCCCATAGTGCCAAACCCATTCTCAGCCAAAAGGGACTTTACCGAGAGAGGCCTCCAACCCCCTAAATCTTATAAGAGACCCTAACCCTCCTAAGTTGGGCCTCTAACCCAAGGTTGGTCAAGCGTCCTTGCTTTTTATTAAGAGGGGTTTCTAACCCACTGTCTTAGGAGAGACTTTGACTCCCCTAAGTTGGGCCTCTGATCCAATCCCTTTATTTACCCAGGTATCCCACCACTTACTCAGACTCAGCTGATCAGTGCTGCGGTCCATTTCCTTTGGATCAGGGGGTTTCTTCAGTATTGTCCCTTCAGGATTTGCCAGAAAGATGTTACTGAGCCCCACCACTTGCCCAAAGTTAGCATTTGGGTCAGGGGTTTCCTTACTATAGTCCATTCCATGGTCACCAGAAAGATGTTACAGAAATGGGTCCTGATCCAGACCCCAAGAGAGGGTTCTTGGATCTTGTGCAAGAAAGAATTCAGGGTGAGTCCATAAAGTGAAAGCAAGTTTATTAAGAAAGTAGAGGAATAAAAGAATTCCTGCTCCATAGACAGAGCAGTCCCAAGGCCTGCTGGTTGCCCATTTTTATGGTTATTTCTTGATGATATGCCAAACAAGAGGTGGATTATTGTGCACTTTCTAGACCATATAGGGTAACTGCCTGCCCTTTCTAGACCATATAGGGTAACTTGCTGACATTGCCATGGCATTTGTAAACTGCCATGGTACTTGTGGGAGGGTAGCAGTTAGGACAACCAGAGGTCACTCTCATGGCCTAAGAAGGTTTTGATGAGTTTTGACTGGTTTCTTTATCAGCAAGATTTTTATGATCTATATTTTGTGCTGACCTCCTATCTCATTCTGCAACTTAGAATGCCTTAACCATCTGGAAATGCAGCCCAGTAGGTCTCAGCCTTGTTTTACCCAGCTCCTATTCAAGATGGAGTTGCTCTGGTTCTCACACCTCTGACAATTCCACTCTAGCTATAATGTATTCTTGGTTGGCCACCTCTGGAAATCATCAGTTATGTGCTTGCTTCTGTTCATAAATCCAAGCCTGCTGGTAGATACACAGTATCCACTCATGTAGTATCTGAATCAACCTTCCTGCTCTGGAGGGATTGACATTTTGGATAAAACAACCTCTTAACAGTAGAGAAAACTCTTGCTAGGTACCAATATATATCAACCTAGTGTTTTGTCAATAAATAAGAATGGATTACCATGGATCATTTATACATTTGAGGCAAATCAATACCATGAAAGAAGAGAATCAAGTTTAACCAAATGAATGGTAGAGGTAGAAAGGCTAGCAGTCTACCAAAGATTAATGATCTCCGTTCATGGTGTACAGTTTTCCTGGAATCCACTGCCCAACGAGTGGCAGCATCTCCCAGACACCTTTGCAGCCAGGTAGGTTCATGTGACTAGCTCTCACTAGAGAGCTCTTAACACATTTAAGCAGATATAGTAAGAGTCATTTATTGGCCAAAGTAATCAGGAAGCCAATTTGTCTTTCCCATTTATTTCTTTCCTCATAGTTTCTTCACTTATTTCTTCTACTTAAATGTCACCTCCTTAGATACCTACCCTGAGATTCCTAAATAAAATAGCTCACATTCTGCCCTTGCTCCATGACTCTTAATCTAGCCTATCACCGTGCTTTACTTTTTTTTTTTTTTTTGAGACAGTTTCACTCTTTGTTGCCCAGGCTAGTGTGCAGGGACATGTAATCTCAGCACACTGCAACCTCCACCTCTAGGGTTCAAGTGATTCTCCTGTGTCAGCCTCCCAAGTAGCTGGGATTACAGGCATGAGTCACTGCGCCCAGCTACTTGTTCTTATAGTACCTCTCACTGTATGATTTTTGATTAAATATATCTGTTTATGTGTTATAAAAAAAATCTATCTTCCCCACTGGAAAAACAACTCCATGAGGGCAGGGAATTTAATTTATTGCAGCTATACCCTAGCCCCTATAGCAGTGCGTGTAACCTATCAAACATTCAGTATGTATAGAGAATGAATGATTACAGCTTTGATGGTGGGGAAATGCATGTGCCTCAAGAAGGAGTATCATATCATTCAGTTTTTAGTTAGGTGTCAATACTGAGGTTGTCAAGGAGTGCTAGAGGAACTCTAGGAAGATTTTGTATCCTTTACATATAAGCAGATCCGGTGGGGTGAGGCTTTAAAAAGTCTAAGGCTACAATTTCCAGGTCAGTATATTGACAAGGGTTAAGGGAAGGCATTGAATTTTTGCTGCACCCACCCTTGTTCACAGTGGTCTGTGGCCTCTGTCACTTCCATTACAGTTCTTGGTTATAGTGAGAAGCTGCAGGATGCTTAAGTACTCTCTGTGGGCTGCTGTTTTGTTCAGCTTTCAAACCATAAAGAAGTGTGAAAATTAGGTCACACCTCATGAAATTTAAATAACAAAACACTCTACCTAGTTTAATAATACCCTAGTTATCCCACTGCTACATTTCATTGTGCCTATAAATGGAAATTATTATTTTTGGTTTAGTATCACAACTTGAGATGAATTTCTGCCCATCCTCATATCTGGCCATTGTGGGGGAACTGACATGTTTTATTTATTCTTGTTCCTCAGAATGAATTGGGATGATGAATATTCTCATAGTTCTTTTGACCTACATTGTTTGTTAAATTCATTTCCTGGAGACTTGGAGTTTGAGCAGATCTTCAGTGACATTGATGAAAAGATTGAACAAAATGCTGCAAGGTAAATATTGTTAATTATTTAAAACAATTTGTTTTCACATTTCACTTATATGACATTTACCTGGTCTATTTGTGTCCTGCTCTTAGATAACTTTAGGTTTTAATTATCATTAACTTTCCCCCAAAATATTGATTAGATTTCCCTCTCACTTAAAGTTTACATGATTGTCTTTATCTGAGTAGTATTTTTAAAACTAAAAAATATAAGCACTGTCTTGAAATAGGCAATTAAAGTTTATTGAATTGCTACTAATGTTTTTTTAGAGCTTGTCAATATTGATGTCCTAGATTTTCATTAATATGGTTAGAGTATAAGGTCATGATTGCTTACATTACTAAAAACAGAACATTAAAAGAAATTATTTTTGTATAATATTGGTCATTTTAAGATTCTTTCTCACTTAAGTAGGATGCTAGAGACTTTATAGAGAGTTGCTATACTACGTTAGTCATCACCTATCCCAAAAAGTCTTGTTACCAAATACTGGGGGAAACAGAGATAGCTCAAGGGTTTCTCATTAATATGTGCTCTTTGGTAGAAAGGACTCTGTCTTTATATGTAGTTGCAGACCTATAATCAGGCAGTTACTTATTTGCATCCTTTTGATCAAAGGTTCTAATTTACCTCACATGGGTTACAGATGCGCAAACCACAGTAAAAATTTCTATTGTGTAATGATACATAGCATTTCCTTTTTAAACATTTCTATTGAGTAATGATACGTAGTATTTCCTTTTTTAATTTGAAAACTATTTTACACTGAATTTTAAAATTTTAAATTTTTTTAAAATTTAAAATGCTCCTATGCTATTTTTACTTCTATTTTACATAAGAATAGTTAGTTCTTATTATAACAATGGGCATAAGTAAATTCAAAAGATAGCATATTGTTGGAGAATTATACTTGAAAACAAAATCTTCTCCCATCCCAGAAATCCTCTCCATTAAGATAGTAGAGAAAGGAAACAGTTTTATTATTGAATAAGCATTAAAAACCAGAATACGATGTACATTACAGGCAGTTCATGCAGAGATTGTAAGAATGGAAGGGAATCTCACCCCTTTAAATAGCAAAGCAGACACACTCCATTACATTACATGCTATCAAGATAAACAGTCACTGCTCCTCAGGTAGGAAGACTGGATAGCACATTTTATCACACATAGTTCATCATAACTTTTGGGAAAACCACCCATGTTAGCTAATTGGCTTTATCCTAAGGAGAAACAAACTTTTTTGTATCTTTATGATGGGAGGTAGTTTTATAAATTGGAACAGACAACCACTGAAGTTAGGCTTTTACTCTCTCACAGGAACTGGGAGACTGGGGAGATATCTCCCTTGATGCTTGCATTTTGAAAAGATAGCTCCCTGGTTCTTGAGAAGGGCATTCCTAGGTCACAAAGCTGACAAAAGGACTGCTGGTAAAAGGCATATTTAATCTTCCAGGGAATAGATATGTGGCAAAAGATGAAAAAGTACTTATGATTACAGGCTTGATTGATTGATTGATTGATTGATTGATTGTCAGAGTCTCACTGTGTCCCAGGCTGGAATGCAGTGGCACAATTTCAGCTTACTGGAACCTCCACCTCCCTGGTTCAAGGAATTCTCATGCTTCAGCCTCTCAAGTAGCTGGAATTACAGGTGCCTGCCACCACACCCAGCTAATTTTTGTGTTTTTATTAGACCTGGGGTTTCACCATGTTGGCCAGGCTGGTCTTAAACTCCTGACTTCAAGCGATCCACCTGCCTTGGACTCCCAAAGTGCTGGGATTACAGGCATGAGCCACTGCACCTTGCCTACAGTTACAAACTTTCTAAGGTAAATGCTCTAAGAAAAAAGGAAAGGAGGGAGATCTTTTCTCTTATTTTCAAAAGGGAAAATTAACCTTCTTACTTTTAATTTTTATTTTCTTTTTATACTATACCTATGCATATACATATTACATACGTATTTTAGAAGTAGACTTAACCAAACTCAGAGTGTATAGTTGATATTTCATATAAATATAAAATAACTAATTAATTTTTTGGTTAATTTTGTAACTTTTATGTTTTATAACTATATAACATAATAGTTATAAAACATAAAAGTTATATATAACATAATATAATATAACATAAATGATATAACACATAGTTAACTTGAATGTTATATATTTATATATTTTATGGCACAATTTCCAACTCAAATGAACTTACAAATAAAAATAGTATTTTCTTAAATAGATGAACAAGACATTTACCTAAATTTCAGAGATGGTTATATTTTTAAAAATTGAATTATTTTTTAAAAGGTAAACCTTTTCCTTCACAATGGCATTTAGGTGCCATCAAAATAAAACAGGTTACTGAACTCTGATGCTTTTGTTCTGAATTGCTAATTTTTATTTACTAAACCACTTATACTTAATTTTTTGCCTTACCTAGTCAATAAGAAATCATTTTTAAAAGTAAAACAGTGATTAAAACATTGTATTTGCATTCAAAAGTAGTTATTAGGTCAAAACTCTTATGCTAGTATTAAAAAGAAAATATAGTATGGAACATAGGATATAATTTTTAAATTAAAAACATTTTATTGCCCATATATTAAAACGAACCTAGAGCAGAACTACCTCAAGTGACCATTGATCTTCACAAGGGACAAAATAAGGAAGTAGCTGTATTTGCTGTATGCTACATTTAGAATCAAGTCTATTTTTCATCAAATTCAATTATGTTTTTATTATACTCCAGAGAATAAACATAATAGTAGAGGGTATATATATTTTTTAAAAAAAAACACTGAATAATAACTGTGGTTCAGAAGAGTATAAATCATTTATGCACTCATTTATTGCCTTCTAACAGAATAGCTTTTAGAAAATTGTATGTCATGACGAATCAGTTATACCACACTTACACTGCAGTAGTTGAATTACCCTTGGCATTTTTGTATTCTAACAGTTCTATTTATCTCGCAGTAGTGTACATTGAATAAGTAATGAACATCTGTATGGTATAGGTTTCCTCCATACTTTTAAAAGAAAAAAAATTAGTAATTCATCTTAAAATATGGTATTTTTTTCTACACTTGAGTTTTTAAAGCAGCAGTGACCCTGACATCTATTTGTGAATTCTCTCTTCTTAATGGCATCAGGTTTTATGAGCCACAGGTTCTATTGCGTCCCCAAAGCAGTGATTCCACCAGAATAGAGCAGTATGCCCAAAGGTCACTGAACCTTCACCCACCCTTCAAGAGAGGCTGTCATTCTCAGACCACTTCACTTTTACTTTCTCGTTTCCATTCAAGTCAGACCTAGGTGACTAGTAAATCTGACAGCAGAAATTAGTGATGATGAATCATTTATTCAAACCCATATCAAAGTAGGCTACAAGAGGTCAATAACCTGCCAAAGAGAAACACTATGAATGTTATACCACAATATCATTAGTTCCCTAACTGAAATCTGTGTATAGCAGTAATGAATTGAGTGGAACTTATTAGTTTAACAAGATATTGAGGTACAGAAGTTCTTCTGGGCTCACAATAGGTATATTTTTTAGTTATATAAAAATGTATTGGCCAGGCATAGTGGCTCACTCCTGTAATCCCAGCACTTTGGGAGGCCGAGGCAAGCAGATCACAAGGTCAGGAATTTGAGACCAGCCTGGCCGATATGGTGAAACCCCTGTCTCAACTAACAATGGAAAAATTAGCCAGACATGGTGCATGCCTATAGTCCAAGCTACTCAGGAGCCTGAGGCAGGAGAATCACTTGAAACTGGGAGGTGGAGGTTGCAGTGAGCTGAGACAGCACCACTGCACTCCAGCCTGAGCGAGAGAGCGAGACTGTCTCAAAAAAAAAAAAAAAAAAAAGACACAGAATGATTCCCCCCCCTTAATGTTCAGTTGAATAAATATAATTGTTTCTTAACAATTTATTTTATTATTTCATTTTCTTTTCTTCTTTTTTTTTTTTTAATATAAAGACGGGGTTTCACCATGTTGGTCAGGCTGGTCTTGAACTCCCGACCTCAGGTGATCTGCCCGCCTTGGCCTCCAAAGTACTTGGATTACAAGTGTGAGCCATCACGCCCAGCCTTACTTCTCCATTTTCTAATTATAGACTGTGTGTGTGCCTTAGGAGGTAAGTTTTGCTGCTGCCAATGCAGCTTGACTACATTTTTTTTTTTTTTTTTTTTTTTTGGTATAAAGAAAGATGTAGTCTCAACACTTTGGGAGGCTGAGGCAGGAAGATCGCCTAAGGCCAGGAATTTAAGACTTGACTGGGTAACATAGCAAGTTCCCATCTCTACTGTAAAAAAAAAATTAGCCCAGTCATGGTTGGTGGCTCACTTGTGGTCCTAGCTACTCTGGAGGCTGAGGTGGAAGGACTGCCTGAGCCCAGGAATTTGAGGCTGCACACACTGTTGTACTCTAGCTTGGGCAACAGCCTGTCTGGAAAGGAAGGGAGGAAATGAAAGAGAAAGGGAAATGAGGAAATGAAAGAAAATGAAAAAGGAAAGTAAAGAGGGAGGGAGGAGTAGAGGAAGGGAAGAAGGAAGGAGCAAGAAGTGCTACCAGGTCAGGTGTGGTGGCTCATACCTGTAATCCCAGCACTTTGGGAGGCTGAGGTGTGCAGATAGCTTGAGCTCAGGAATCTGAGACCATCCTGGGCAACATGGTGAAACACTGTCTCTACAAAAAAACAAAAACAAAAATTAGTTGGTATGGTGGCACACCCCTGTGGTCCTAGCTACTTGGGGTGCTGAGGTGGGAGGATTGTTTGATCCTGGGAAGTGGAGGCTACAGTGAGCCGTGATTGCACCACTGCACACCAGCTGGGCAACAATGTGAAACAGTGTCTCAAAAAAGAGAATTGCTACCAGTAATAATACTATTTGACTTAATCTAGAAAATGCGGAGAGAGGGGAGGCATTTAACCATGCTTATTAATGAGCGGGTACATATTCCATAGATTATACTTATTTTTTATATAATACTTAAATTATTTGAGCTTCTGTATTAAAAATTTTCTTTCATGTTTTCCACATGATGACTTTATGTATATGTAAATATACACACACTTATACATACAGATATTAACATACTTTGTAGCCATTTCAAATTATACAAAAGGAAAAATAGTCATTTCAAAGGTTTTACTGTCTATTATTATTTCTGGCAGTATTTTCGCACTTTATAATAAGAAGATGCAAATTAATATTTGCAATCCTTTTTGTAACTTCCTATGTTTGTATTTCAGTTTTGAGCTTCTTCATTATATACTACATCTCACAGAATCCCCACCTCTTCTCCCCTCCTACTGAACAAGAGTAAGCCCCGTAGAAAGAAACCTGAAAAGGACTAATTCCTCCATCTACTGTTGAACACAGAGTAAAACCTTAACCCACCTTCCAATTCTAACTGAGCCTTTCCAGCCCTCTTGTTCTCTCCAGAATTAAGAATGCATCCTGGGCAGACAGCATGCTGCACTTCAGCAGCTCACTAGCCTAAACTTTTTCTGGCCCCATTCATATTTCCTACTTTTTAAACTTTTCCAATTCTCCCACTAAAACTACACTACAAGGCTAGAGTAACCAAAACAGCATGGTACTGGTACAAAAACAGATATGTAGACCAATGGCACAGAGCAGAGGCCTCAGAAATAACACCACACATCTACAACCATCTGATCTTTGACAAACCTGGCAAAAACAAGCAATGGGAAAAGGATTCCCTACTTAATAAATGGTGTTGGGAAAACTGTCTAGCCATAAGCAGAAAACTGAAACTGGATCCCTTCCTTACACTTTATACAAAAATTAACTCAAGATGGACTAAAAACTTAAATATAAGACATAAAACCATGAAAACCCTAGAAGAAAACCTAGGCAATGCCATTTAGGATACAGGCACGGGAAAACTAAAACATGACTAAAACACCAAAGCAATGGCAACAACAGCCAAAATTGACAAATGGGACCTCATTAAACTAAAGAGTGTCTGGACAGCAAAAGAAACTATCATCAGAATGAACAGGCAACCTTCAAATGGGAGAAAATTTTTGCAATCTATCCATCTGACAAAGTGCTAATATCCAGAATCTACAAAGAACTTAAACAAATTTTCAAGAAAAAACCCCATCAAAAAGTAGGCAAAGGATATGAACAGACACTTTTAAAAGAAGACGTTTATGCAGCCAACAAACATACTTAGAAAAGTTCATCATCACTGGTCATTAAAGAAATGCCAATCAAAACCACAATGAGATGCTATCTCACATCAGTTGGAATGATGATCATTAAGTCAGGAAACAATGGAAGCTGGAGAGGATGTGGATAAATCTTTTTTTTTTTTTTTTTTTTTGAGACAGAGTTTTGCTTTTGTTGCCCAGGCTGGAGTGTAATGATGCAATGTTGGCTCACTGCAATCTGCACCTCCCAGGTGCAAGCGGTTCTCCTGCCGCAGCCTCCCGAATAGCTGGGATTACAGGCGTATGCCACCACACCTGGCTAATTTTTTGTAGTTTTAGTAGAGATGGGGTTTCTCCATGTTGGTTAGGCTGGTCTTGAACTCCCAACCTCAGCTGATCTGCCCACCATGGCCTCCCAAAATGCTGAGTTTCCAGTCAAGAGCCACTGCACCTGACCAGGAACACTTTTACATTGTTGGTGGGAGTGTAAATTAGTTCAACCATTGTGGAAGACAGTGTGGCTATTCATCAAGGATCTTGAACCAGAAATACCATTTGACCCAGCAATCCCATTACTGGTATGTACCCAAAGGATTATAAATCACTCTACTATAAAGACACATGCACACATATGTTCATTGCAGCACTGAGGAAGCAATTAATTGCCTACCAACCAAAAAAAGTCCAGGTCCAGACATATTAACAGCTGAATTCTACCAGACGTACAAAGAGGAGCTGGTACCATTCCTTCTAAAACTATTCCAAACAATACAAAAAGAGGGAATCCTCCCTAATTCATTTTATGAGACCAGCGTCATACTGAAACCAAAACCCTGCAGAGACACAATTAAAAAAGAACACTTCAGGCCAATATCCATGATGAACATCGATGCAAAAATCTTCAGCAAAATATTGGCAAACCGAATGCAGCAGCACATCAAAAAGCTTATCCACCATGATCAAGTAAGCTTCATCCTGGTGATGCAGGGCTGGTTGAACATATGCAAATCTATAAACATAATCCATCATATAAATAGAACCAAAGACAAAAACGACATGATTATCTTAATAGACACAGAGAAGGCCTTCAACAAAATTCAACAGCACTTTATGCTAACAACTTTCAATAAACTGGATATCAATGGAACATATCTCAAAATAATAAAAGCTATTTACTACAAACCCACAGCCAATATCATACTGAATGGGCAAAAACTGGAAGCATTCCCTTTGAAATCTGGCACTAGAAAAGGATGCCCTCTCTCACCACTCATATTCAATATAGTATTGAAAGTTCTAGCTAGAGCAATCAGGCAAGAAAAAGAAATAAAGGGTATTCAGTTAGGAAAAGAGGAAGTCAAACTGTCTCGATTTGCAGACCACATGATTGTATATTTAGAAGACTCCATCGTCTCAGCCCAAAATCTCCTTAAGCTGATAAGCAACTTCAGCAAAGTCTCGGGATACAAAATCAATGTGCAGAAATCACAAGCATTCCTATAAACCAATACCAGACAAACAGCCAAATCATGAGTGAACTGCCATTCACAATTGCTACAAAGAGAATAAAATACCTAGGCATACAACTAACAAAGGATATAAAGGACCTCTTCAAGGAAAACTACCGACCACTGCTCAAGGAAATAAGAGAGGACACAGAGGGAAAAACATTCCATGCTCATGGTTAGGAAGAATCAATATTGTGAAAATGGCCATACTGCCCAAAGTAATTTATGGATTCAACACTATCCCTATCAAGCTGCCATTGACCTTCTTCACAGAACTGGAAAAAAACATCTTAAACTTCATATGGAACCAAAAGACAGCCTGCAGAGCCAAGACTAATCCTAAGCAAAAGAACAAAGCTGGAGACATCACGCTACGTGGCTTCAAACTATACTATGAGGCTACAGTAATCAAAACAGTATGGTACTGGTACCAAAACAGACATATAGACCAAAGGAACAGAACAGAGGCCTCAAAGGCAACACCACACATCAACAACCATCTGATCTTTGACAAAGCTGACAAAAACAAGCAATGGGGAAAGGATTACCTGTTTAATAAATGGTGTTGGGAAAACTGGCTAGCCTTGTGCAGAAGGTAGAAACTGGACCCCTTCCTGACACCTTACACTAAAATTAACTCCAGATGGATTAAAGATTTAAACATAAGACCTAAGACCATAAAAACCCAGAAGAAAACCTAGGCAGTACCATTCAGGACATAGGCATAGGCAAGGACTTCATGACTAGAACACCAAAAGCACTGGCAACAAAAGCCAAAATTGACAAATGGGACCTAATTAAACTTAAGAGTTTCTGCACAGCAAAAGAATCAATCATCAGAGTGAACTGGCAACAAACAGACTGGGAAAAAATTTTTTGTAATCTACCTATCTGACAAAGGGCTAATATCCAGAATCTACAAAGAACTAAAACAGATTTACAAGAAAAAAATAAACAAACCCATTCAAAAGTGGGCGAAGGATATGAACAGACACTTTACAAAAGAAGACATACATGAGGCCAACAAACATATGAAAAAATGCTCATCATCACTGGTCATTAGAGAAATGGAAATCAAAACCACATTGAGATACCATCTCATGCCAGTTAGAATGGCGATCATTAAAAAATCTGGAGACAACAGATGCTGGAGACGATGTGGAGAAAGAGAACACTTACACTGTTGGTGGCAGTGTAAATTTGAAAAAACATTCAGAAGCCATAAATTTTTAAAAAACTAACAAAGTTGAAGAAAAAAAATTAGGAATATTTTAACATTCCATTAAAGCACATATATGTGTTTCTACAGTCTTTTTATTTAAAAAGTTCTTGTAATTTTGTCAATGGAACATACTTTTTTCCTTTTAACTATTTTGTGACCAGATAATAGTTTTTAAATCTTGTAAGAGCTTTTATAATAAGCTGAAGTTCCAAGATTTTATGTTATAATTATCTTCTTCTGTTTTTTAATTTCTCATTCTATCTCCAACTGTACCAGTTCAATATTAATCAGCTCTTGGACTGCTATTGTTATTTAATGCAATCTGTCCAATAGTGTGGTATCTCAGTCTTTTTGGAAGTAAGATGGTGCATATATACATACACACATACATCGATACATGCATGAATGTAGTAGTGACCATAAAAATTAATTCATATTCTTATTCTCCAAATAAATATAGTTTTGAAGTGAAACAACAATGAGGTTAGATGACAAGTACCGAATCTGAGGGGTGAGATGTTAGGGAATTTTAAGTACAGTGATTCTACTAATATTCTTAAATCAACATCCTTGCATATAATCTCCTCTTCTACAAGGAAAAGCCTTTTTACACCCCCCACAGGCACTTTTAGTGGCTCCGTTCTGTGTACTCCCTTAGCACATTGTACAAACTAATTATCACGACTTACTGTACTGTAGTTGTTTATTTACAAGTCTATCTCTTTCACTAGACACAATTCCTTTACAAACCAGACGATTTCTTATTCACATTGGGTTCCCTAGTATATATCACAATGCCTACCACATATTTAACATTCAGTTAGTATTTATCAAATATAATACCTTCAATCAATTAGCAATTTTTATAGTCAGGGAATCTAGGAGTAAATGTTGAATGAGAGAATTGCCATAGATATCTTTTTAAAAGCATACTCCTTATTGCCTTTTTAAAATGCTTTATAAATTGATTTATACACAGATTCTCAGTAATGCATCCACTTTCACACATCATTAACTTGGATAATTCAGAGTCATTATAATTAAAGCACATTGGGGTTCAAATTTATTAAGAAATGTTGAGACATATGAAAAGGCATTGAGTACTATGATAAATACTCCAGTGCCCACCATCTAGTTTAAGAAATAAAGTATTACTAGTATAGCTAAAGCTTTCTGTGTACCTCTCCCCAGTTTGATACCACTTCCATCCCCACTCTACCAGACGGTGCTGCTGATGATCCCAGTGCATTTCCTTACATTTTTACCACCTATGTTTATAATCCTGACTAATGTATAGTATTTGAAAGGTAACAGTTGAAAATGTTACCTTTTATTTTTTTTGAAAATGTTACCTTTTAAATGGTGAAAATTAGATTGTAATTTATTCTGACCTTGAATAAGAAGATGAATTGTCGATTACATACCAAACTGACATTTATTATAAATTTTGAAAATATTTATTTTGTATAACAATTGGACAAGAAGTATCTAGACTTTAGAGGATTAAGTTTTTAGAATAAGATGTATAGGCAGTGGTGAGTGGCAGACAACAAGATAGCCAACTAAAAACAAAATCAGGTATAGATAATTGGTTCTGATGTTTTATAATTTGTGACAAAATGATTTTAAAATAAAGTTTATCTGTCTTAGTTTGTATCAATGAGGGAGGTCCCGTGAAATGCAACCACTCAATCCCTTTGTCAGTGTTTGAACAAATTACTAAAATATCTAGCCCTCTAAAGGCTTTACCCTATTTATAAATTGTAGTTGCTGGCCTCTGCCCAGGTTCAGATGTTAGAAATTACCCTATAATCAGAGTCCTCATTGAAACAGATTTAGGTAGACTAACTTCTGAGCCTTTCCAATTCACATTGCTGTAATCTATTAGGTTTCATTGAATGAGACGCATGAGGATGCTATAATAAAAACCTTTGATAAAGGATCCCTAGCGTCAAGGTGTATGCTTAAGGCATTGTGTTTCTCTGTCCATAGAAGTGCTTACATAAGTTAAGAAAATACATGCCAATCTCTTCTCAAAGGTAAAACTGGTATTCCTGAATACGGCTATCCCATCAGGAAATTGAGCGGCCTGTGGCCCGAGGAGGTATTGTTTTTCATTTAAGTTCTTTGTTTTCATGAAAAGGCTCTTTGATTCTCAGAATGTATTTGTTTCAAGGTAATTTAGTTTGAATTCACTCATGCACAGAAGCCTCCTGAAAAGTATTACTTAAACTTTTACAGTGTATGTTTTATAGGCAACCCACACCTGATGAATTTCAAAGAGTCTTTCATATGACATCTACTTTAATAAGGAGCACTTGATTTCTAAAGTCTACCAGGTTCTATCATATGGAACCTTTAATTAATAGCAGTTACATTTTCAAACCATTAACTTTACCTCTTAGTAGCAAATCTTTCTTAATATGATTAAGAGATAAATGCATAGCTGTCAATTTTTGGTGAGGTGTTTCAGCTTCAAAGGAATTTAGCTGTTTGAAAGCTTTCTTGAAGTTTAGATATGCTGCCATCAGGTGGTAGTAATATGTCATATCCATGTGGCTCTGCAGATGGCACTCTGCTAAAGGTCACCAGTTTACCCCACAAAGATTTATAATCATGAATGCACAGAATTGTATCTGGAAATTAAAATAACATAGTATATCTGTTATTTTATCAACACTAAGGATATTTTGAATGGAAGCTTTAAAACAGATACCTATTGCAAGATTCAACTGGACATTTTTTTTCTCTGTTCTTGGTTTACTTTTTTTGGTAAATGAACCATTTTATCTTATGCCTTATACATACTTAGAAACTATGGAAGAGCAAAATTTAAAACTTACCTAATTATATCACTAAAATATAATTGCTATTAACCCTTTGCTTCATTTCCTTCTAGTCGTTTTTAAATGCAATTTTTAGTAATTTTTGTTTCTGTTTTTCGTAGTGGAATTGGATGGCAGGAAAAGGTACTTGGCTCTAATAACATTGTATATACAGCTTGTATATTTTACAACTTTTAAAATTATAAGCTCTTTATAACTACTTGATGACTTCTTATTCCATTGATTGAAGTTTTTCATCATTTATATAGTCATTTATCTCTTAGTAGATAATGTAAATTTCTAATATTTACAGTGTTCAGTATTTTATCTCTTCCTTTCATCTATTGCCTATCAAGAGGGCTATTATCAAATTGCATCTATGCTTGATTTTTGTTTCAACACAAAAGAATTTCTAGTTCATCTCTGAGTAGCTATTTTATATTTCCTCGATCGCATTTTTTACTGCCAGAAAATTTGAACACTCAGTTTTCAACTATGAATGTATAGTCTCTTTGTAATTATTTTCATATCATATGAATGAAATTTGTAAATTGTGCAAAACCAGGTATCACATATGAAGATTTCAGGGCCTGTCATATTATGAGATGAAGCCATTATCTATATCCTGCCAAAATAACATTTTCTTCTCTTTTTTATAGCATAGAACATTGCATTAAAGAGATACAGTCCAAAATTAACAAACAATGTCCAGGTGTGCAACTGCAAACACCAGCTGACTGCTTTGAATGGCTAACTCACTATAATTGCAGTACATCCAAGTCATCTTTCATTTCACATGGAGATTTGACAAAATTCCTCAAAACACTGGTAAAATGAATCTTTGTTTTATCATAGATTGAGATGAGTAAACAGGGAATACAACTCATTCAATTTCTATATGTAAATATTTATTTGAGTGACCATATTAGGCAGCCATACCTACAGGGTTTGTGTTTTCGTTTTATGTTTCTATATTCCCAATAGAATCCACCAAGCTGTTTGTTTTAATATTTAGCTATGAATTTTATCAATAAAATAAAATTTTATATAAACGGATATTAAATATTATGATTCCTGTGTGATTTTTGGTAAGATATATATCAATACCACAAAATGTATTGATGTGTATCACAGTTGTCTCCCAGAGAAGTTCATATTCTTCATATTTGATATCCCTTCACAACCATTCATTTTTTCAGTGCTCATTACTAAGCATAGTAAGATCCCCATTGATCGTGTCTATTAAGTGGCCTTTACTATTATTCCCTGCATTCCTAACCTCAAGTCTTACCCAGTTCTTTTCAATCAAGGTAGCAATTTATGCAAGACCACCAAATGATGGAGAATTATTATATTGGTCATCCTTGATACTGACCACCCTCTATGCCAGAGAAGTTTTTGTAACCTTCAACAAGAAGAGTTATTTTATCACACTTGTATCTCCAAGACTGGCTAGCTTGCAAAAACAGATTCCCAGAGAAACAGCACAATTGTTAGAAAGCAGTATTTCTGTAGCTATGGTTTTAATTTAATTTAGGGGGAAAAAAGGTACTGTTTTTGTCTAAACATCAAACATTGACTAAGGCAGATGTGGAAAATATCTGGGGGTTGTAGATGGCTTAGGATGACAGAATCAGATGAAAATAGTTTTTGCCTGTTATTATTTCAGATGTCTCTTTAATGTTTACAAAGTAATAAAAGGAAGAGAAAGGAAGACTATGTGCCCTGAAGCCTTATTCTTTTAAGGAAACTTCTCACTCATTATCTCTTGAGGGTGGAGTCTTGAAGAATAAATATGGATATAGTTATTCCTTTAATTTCTATTAAGAGCCATGTGTATTGAATTTCATTAATACTGATGTAATAATGCTTTCTCATTTAATTAAAAGCAAAAGCTTTTAATTATCTTTTAATCTGTCACACATAAGTCATTCTCTATTCACTGCAGGGCAAAGGCCACTTTCGTTTTGCTCAATTTCATTAGACTGATAGGCTTGTCCCAGTCCTAGGGTCTTTTTTACATAATTGATCATGTTATTTTAAGGAAGAAACCACATTATTAAAACAGATCCAGATTTAAATGACCTTATTATCAAGTTTCTACATGCTAAAAAATGTCAGTCATGATGGCATTTTTCATACATCTGTTTTTTTTCATAGAAAGTTTCCTGTTAATTTTCTAGCAATTTAAAAAAGAAACAGAGGTCCTCATTATGGCAGATGTACCAAAGTTATTTTCAAAATTTAAGCAATCATACTAAACATATGTTTTAAACCTCTGTAATCTATTCTTTGTTTGATCAAATATTTACCATTATTGCCTGACTTAAAAACCAAGGCAGAGTCACTAATATGACTCATTTGCTTTATAGAATTTACAGTAATGCTAATGTGTCCTATCTAAGGACATTTCTTTTCCAAAAGCATCAGAATAACTCAACAGCAGGAGAGGAGAGAAAAAGAAGCTATACAGAGGTCGTGTGTACTTTGTGGCTCTCTGGAGTGTAGCAGAAAGAACATGGATGAAGAGAAAGAAGCCAGGGATCCATTCTTGAATCTGTACCTTACTGTATGTGACTTTTGAAAAGTCACTGAAGCATGCCTCATTTTTGAATCCTTATATATAAATTGGGTTTTTAAATACATATACCAAAGAGTTATTGTTATGAAGAAACAGGGAAATGTTTGTATAAATACTTAAAAAGCATTTACTGATATAATTATTGGGTATAATTATTTATTACAGTTAGAACATTAGACCCTGCAATGCTTACAATGAATGAGAGAAAATTCCTGAAATTTGCCTAGGAATTGTTTGTAATTCTGAATCACACATAATACCTTTGGTATTTTGTCAATACGAAATTGCAAAGCCAACCTGATTATATGCCGCTTGTACCTTGCTTTCATTTCTCTTGTAATCAGCTTGTTTCTACCTAGAGAATATAAACTAATTTCAGTATTAGCTGAAATAGACATAATTAGGAGAGTCAGCTTGGAAGGAGAATGTGTGTGTCTAATTCAAAGTTCAAGAAAAAAGTAATGTTTTTGTCCCTGTTCATAATGATACCTACTATTGTTTTCTGCCAGCACAGAAAGTATAAAGGAATAATTTCATATCATCTTTTGGGGAACAATTCTGAGAGTATCTTTTTCTCATTTTGGGTTATTTCTTTGGAGACATTTGAAATATTCTCAGATTTATTTTCAAAGTAAAATCTTTCTTAACACTGTTCTCAAAAAGGAATTTAAATGAAAGTTAAAATCTTTCAATGTATTAAAATTTACTTCTCAGAATGGTGCCTCTTAGTAACCCCCAGGCACATACTGTATTTAAAGATCTATATTCTAGAATGATTTTAAAACATTGTATTATATGTTCATTTGGGGTTTTATAATAATTATACTCATTCAAGCATGAAAATTGTCTACCAGGAATTAGGGGCATGATCCTGAATTTATTTTGTCTTAGGAATACATTTCAATCAATATTTTGCTATAGATTTGTATTTAGAATTTTTAAGCCATAGTTTTTATACAGCTCAGGGTATATTGGGTGGAAAACAATGAGGACTAAAAACTATATGTCTGGAAATCTAACTGAAAAGATAATCAACTAGGTTTGAAATAAACAATTCAAAGTTTAATAGACCATAAAAGCTAGCATTCTAAAATGTCTGAACTGATTAAATTTCAAATGCAAAAAAATAAAATCTTGAGGAATTTCAGAGTACTGATTCCAAACTGAAATTATTATGAAATTGTATATGACTCTAGAAATCATTTTTTTCTGTTACACTTAATCACATTTCTAATGTTCTAATTTCATTAGGAAAATTTGTTGAAGAATGAACAAAATCAAGAAGAAATGATATTGGATTTACTTTGGGACCTCTCCTGCCACAGCAGCGTTTCATTCCCATCGACTCTAAGTGGAACATCTTTCCATTTCCTCTCTAGGACATCTCTTCATTCTGTTGAAGATAATTCCTCTATGGATGTCAAGTCTATATGGGATGATATAAGACTGCATCTTCGACGCTTCTTAGTGAGCAAATTACAAAGCCATAATGAAATAAACAATTCACAGCAAAAAATTTTATTGAAAAAGCAGTGCTTACAACAATTCTTGTTTCTTTACCCAGAATCCGAAGTTATAATCAAATACCAAAACATACAGAAAAAACTGTTGGCTAATCTTCTGCAGAACTGCGTTCCCTCTTACAACAGAGATTCAAATTTAGATATAATAGTTCATGGATATCAAAGTATAATGCTTAAGTTATACTCAATAATAAAAGAGGATTTTAACACACTATGTGAAATTTTAGCTCCGTCCTCAACAGTGAACTTCATTAAAGAAACTTACCTGGATACTGTTACAGAAGAAATGGCAAAATTTCTTGAAAATTTTTGTGAGCTGCAGTACAGAGAAAATGCTGTCCGTGTGGTTAAAACAAGCAAGAGCTCCAGCAAGCATAGAAGAGCAGTGCATGCTTTGGGTTAGTGACATTTAAAATTTTTGTTTGGTTTAAGTCTTTTAATATGTTTAATTTTCTAAGATTTTTTCTATTTGGTTAAATTTCACTGCAAACTTGAAAATAAATGTAATGCAATTTTACAGTGTACATTTCTCTCATGCATTTTTTTCTATTAAGTATAGTCATAGAAGTATTTTCTTTCCTATTAAATTGTTAAAGATATTGGCATTGTAAGCCAAAATATTTCAAATGTGAGTTTAATTTATCTTGATTGCATATGACGAACAGTATTTGTGAAATTGTGTAAATATATATATGTATATATGTATATATAACTGAGTATATATATACTTACACACATATAAGCTTTATCTGCTTATTATAGATACACATATAAAAGCACATATACTCAGTTATACATATGTACGTTTAGTTATATACATAACAGAAAAGTATGAGTTTTAATCCATTGTATTTTCCAAAGCCAAGGCATTATTAAGTAAAAAGAATTATTAAAAATGTGTTGATATTTGCCGTAACTAAAATTGGAAATTTTAAAGTTGTAATATTTTAGTCAGTCAATTCTAATAATGAACAACTATGAAATACTATAATTATAAAATTCTGTATTGTAATTAATTAGAAAGGTATAGCATTTTAACTATAGCTATTTTTTAAAACTACTATTTTTTCTATAAGGACGTATACAAATAAAAGGTGATTTGAAAATCTTTATTTTATTCAAAAGGTAAAGGAAAAAAGGCAAGAAATTGTTGTGATATAATAAACTTTTTTTGTGGTTGTAATTTTCTACCAGTGAAGAAAAATCAAAGTAAAAATAGGATTATTTCTAAAATTATCATTAGCTGTGCTTTTATATAAAACTCTGATGTATATTTCTGAGTAAGTTCATAAACTATATGGCTTAAGAATTTGAAAATTATTATTTGGTGAATTATTGTGGATCTTTGAATTTATGATCATCTTTTAAAAATTCCTACAGCTAACGATACTTTTGCATATCTTCATTAATAAAATTCCAGATGACCAAATTAATGTGATATATGAATTTTCAAATTGTTTAATATTTAGCCTTAAAATTTTAATTTTTCTCCAGAAGCTATATCACATTGCAGAAGAGAGAGGCATCTGCCCAATTTGGTTATGACAAAATACAAAATCAATTAATTTAGGAACATTATCATTTTGCTCAAAGCAAATAGACTTTTATTTTAATTGTTAATACATAAATTTTTAAATGCATTTCATTAGTGCACTTGTTTTCTAAAATTTTTATATTCTCTGAAAAAAAAATCCTGAAAAGACTTGTCTTTTCAATACGAAAGTTTTATATATGCTAAATATAGTTTATAACAGAAGAAAAGATCCATATGGTTGAAAATGTGTGTAAGTTGCTATGGAGTCTTTAGGGCTGATATTGAAGTGTTTTCTCATTCATGAGAGAAAACTATGTGTGTCCTCTTTAACACCAGGAATTTGAAACATTTTCCACAAGCATAGAATCTTTCCCAAGCTCCTTTATCTGAACTTTGGTATACAGCAATTGTTTAAATATATATATATGTAATTGGACTTTAAGTTCTGGGGTACATGTGCAGAACATGCAGGATTGTTGTATTGGTACGTACATGGCAATGTGGTTCGCTGCCTCCATCCCCCGTCACCTATAACTGGCATTTCTCCCTATGTTATCCCTCCTTAACCTCCCTACCCCCCGCTGTCCCTCCCCTATTCCTCCACAACAGACCCCAGTGTGTGTGTGTGTCCATGTGTTCTCATTGTTCAACACCCGCCTATGAGTGAGAACATACAGTATTTGATTTTCTGTTCTTGTGTCGGTTTGCTAAGAATGATGGTTTCCCGATTCATCCATGTCCCTACAAAGGACACAAACTCATCGTTTTGTATGGCTGCATAGTATTCCATGGTGTATATGTGCCACATTTTCCCTGTCGATTCTAACATTGATGGGCATTTGGGCTGGTTCCAGGTCTTTGCTATTGTAAACAGTGCCACTGTGAATATACGTGTGCATGTGTCCTTATAATAGAACGATTTATAATCCTTTGGATATTTACCCAGAAATGGGATTGCTGGGTCAAATGGAATTTCTGTTTCTAGGTCTTTGAGGAATTGCCACACTGTCTTCCACAATGGTTGAACTCATTTATACTCCCACCAACAGTGTAAAAGTGTTCCCATTTCTCCACATCCTCTCCCTCATCTGTTTTCTCCAGATTTTTTAATGATCGCCATTCTAACTGGTGTGAGAATGTGTCTCAATGTGGTTTTGATTTGCATTTCTCTAATGACCAGTGACGATGAACATTTATTCATATGTTTGTTGGCCTCATAAATGTCTTCTTTTGAAAAGTGTCTGTTCATATCCTTTGCCTACTTTTGAATGGGTCTGTTTGTTTTTTTCTTGAAAATCTGTTTTAGTTCTTTGTAGATTCTAGATATTAGCCCTTTGTCAGATGGGTAGATCACAAACATTTTTCCCATTCTATTGGTTGCCAGTTCACTCTAATGATTGTTTCTTTTGCTGCGCAGAAGCTCTGGGGTTTGATTAGATCCCATTTGTCTATTTTGGCTTTTGTTGCCAGTGCTTTTGGTGTTTTAGTCATGAAGTCCTTACCTATGCCTATGTCCTGAATGGTATTGCCTAGGTTTTCTTCTAGAGTTCTTATGGTGTTAGGTTTTATGTCTAAGTCTTTAATCCATCTGGAGTTAAGTTTAATGTAAGGTGTCAGGAAGAGGTCCAGTTTCTGCTTTTTGCACAAGGGTAGCCAGTTTTCCCAACACCATTTATTAAACAGGGAATCCTTTCCCCATTGCTTATTTTTGTCAGGTTTGTCAAAGATCAGATGGTTGTTGATGTGTGGTGTTGCCTTTGAGGCCTCTGTTCTGTTCCTTTGGTCTATATGTCTGTTTTGGTACCAATACCATGCTATTTTTATTACTGTGGCCTCATAGTATAGTTTGAAGTCAGATAGCATGATGCCTCCAGCTCTGTTCTTTTTGCTTAGGATTAGTCTTGGCTATGCAGGCTGTCTTTTGGTTCCATATGAAGTTTAAGATGGTTTTTTTCCAGTTCTGTGAAGAAGGTCAATGGCAGCTTGATAGGGATAGTGTTGAATCCATAAATTACTTTGGGTAGTATGGCCATTTTCACAATATCGATTCTTCCCAACCATGGGCATGGAATGTTTTTCCCTCTGTTTGTGTCCTCTCTTATTTCCTTGAGCAGTGGTCTGTAGTTTTCCTTAAAGAGGTCCTTTACATCCTTTGTTAGTTGTATTCCTAAGTATTTTATTCTCTTTGTAGCAATTGTGAATGGGAGTTTGCTCATGATTTGGCTGTTTGTTATTGGTGTACAGGAATGCTTGTGATTTCTGCACATTGATTTTATATCTTGAGACTTTGCTGAAGTTGCTTATCAGTTTGAGAAGATTTTGGGCTGAGACGATGGGGTCTTCTAGATATACAGTCATGTCATCTGCAAATAGAGACAGTTTGACTTCCTCCTTTCCTGATTGAATATGCTTTATTTCTTTTTCTTGCCTGATTGCTCTGGCTAGAACTTCTAATACTATGTTGAATAGGAGTGGTGAGAGAGGGCATCCTTGTCTAGTGCCTGATTTCAAAGGGAATTCTTCCAGCTTTTGCCCATTCAGTATGGTATTGGCTGTAGGTTTGTCATACATAGCTTTTTCATTATATGGTATGTTTATTGACTCTCAATAGCTAGTTTATTGAGAGTTTTTAGCATGATGGGCTGTTGAATTTTGTCGAAAGTGTTCTCTGTGTCTATTAAGATAATCATGTGGTTTTTGTCTTTGGTTCTGTATATGTGATTAATTATGTTTATAGACTTGCGTATGTTGAACCAGCCTTGCATCCCCAGGATGAAGCCTACTTGATCATGATGGATAAGCTTTTTGATGTGCTGTTGCAATCAGTTTGCCAGTATTTTATTGAAGATTTTTTCATCTGTGTTCATCATGGATATTGGCCTGAAGTTTTCTTTTCTTGCTGAGTCTCTGCCAGGTTTTGGTATCAGGATGATGTTGGTCTCATAAAATGATTTGGGAAGGATTCCCTCTTTTTGTATTGTTTGGAATAGTTTTAGAAGGAATGGTACCAGCTCCTCTTTGTATGTCTGTTAGAATTCAGCTGTGAACCCATCTGGACCTGGGCTTTTTTTGGGTGGTAGGCTCTTCATTGCTGCCTCAACTTCAGAACTCATTATTGGTCTATTCAGGGTTTCGACTTCTTCCTGGTTTAGGCTTGGGAGGATGCAAGTGTCCAGGAATTTATCCATTTCTTCCAGGTTTACTAGTTTATGTGCATAGAGTTGTTTGTAATAATCTCTGATGATGGTTTGTATTTCTGTGGAATCTGTGGTGATATCCCCTTTCTCGTTTTTTATTGCATCTATTTGATTATTCTCTCTTTGCTTTTTTATTAATCTGGCTAGTGGTCTATTTTGTTGATCTTTTCGAAAAAACCAGCTCCTGGATTTATTGATTTTTTGAAGGGTTTTTTGTGTTTCTGTCTCCTTCAGTTCTGCTCTGATCTTAGTTATTTCTTGTGTTCTACTAGGTTTTGAGTTTTTTTAATCTCACTCCTCTAGCTCTTTCAATTTTGATGATAGAGTGTCAATGTTAGACCTTTCCTTGCTTCTCATATGGGCATTTATTGCTATATCTTTTCCTCTAGACACTGCTTTAAATGTGTCTCAGAGATTCTGGTATGTCCTGTCTTCGTTCTCGATGTTTTTGAAGAACATCTTTATTTCTGCCTCCATTTCATTGTTTATCCAGTCAACACTCAAGAGCCAGTTTTTCAGTTTCCATGAAGCTGTGCAGTTCTCAGTTAGTTTCTGAATTCTGAGTTCTAACTTGATTGCACTGTGGTATGAGAGACTGGTTTTGTTATGATTTCTGTTGTTTTGCATTTGCTGAGGAGTGATTTACTTCCGATTTTGTGGTCAATTTTAGAGTAGGTGTAATGTGATGCTGAGAAGAATGTAAATTCTTTGGATTTGGGGTGGACAGTTCTGTATATGTCTATTAGGTTTGCTTGGTCCACATCTGAGTTCAAGTCCTGGATATTCTTTTTGATTTTCTGTCTGGTTGATCTGTCTAATATTGACAGTGGAGTGTTAAAGCCTCCCACTATTATTGTGTGGGAGTCTAAGTCTCTTTGTAGGTCATTAAGACCTTGCTTTATGTATCTGGATGCTTCTGTACTGTGTGTGTATATTTTTAGGCTCGTTAGCTCTTCTTGTTGCATTGATCCTTTACCATTATGTAATGCCTGTTTTTGTCTCTTTTGATCTCTGTTGTTGTAAAGTCTATTTTATCAGAGACTAGCATTGCAATTCCTGGGTTTTTTTGCTCTCCATTTGCTTTGTAAATCTTCCTCCATTCCTTTATTTTGAGCCTATGTGTGTCCTTGCATGTGAGATGGGTTTCCTGGATACAGCATACTGATGGATTTTGACTTTTTATCCAGTTTGCTAGTCTGTGTCTTTTGATTGGTGCATTTAGCCCATTTACATTTAAGGTTAATATTCTTATATGTGAATTTGATCCTGCCATTTTGATGCTAGCTGGTTGTTCTGCCCATTAATTTATGCAGTTTCTTCATTATGTCAATGCTTTTTACCATTTGGTACTTTTTTGGAGTGGCTGGTACTGGTTATTCCTTTCTATGTTTAGTGCTTCTTTCAGGACCTCTTGTCAGGCAAGCCTGGTGGTGATGAAATCTCTCAGCAATTGCTTATTCGTAAAGGGTTTTATTTCTCCTTTGCTTATGAAGCTTAGTTTGGCTGGATATGAAATTCTAGGTTCAAAGTTCTTTTCTTTAAGGATGTTGAATATTGGCCCCTACTCTCTTCTGGCATGTAGGGTTTCTGCTGAGAGATCTGCCATTGAGTCCGATGGGCTTCACTTTGTGGGTAACCCAACCTTTCTTTCTGGCTGCCCTTAGCATTTTTTCCTTCATTTCAGCCCTGGTGAATCTGATGATTATGTGGCTTGGGGTTGCTTTTCCTGAGGAATATCTTTGTGTATTTCTTTGTATTTCCTGGACTTGAATATTGGCCTGTCTTGCTAGGTTGGGGAAGTTCTGCTGGATAATATACTGAAGAGTGTTTCCCAGCTTGGATTCATTCTCTCCGTCACATTGAAGTGTACCCATCAAATGTGGATTAGGTCTTTTCACATAATCCCATAATTCTTGGAGGCTTTGTTCATTTCTTTTCACTCTTTTTTCTCTAATCTTGCCTTTTCATTTTATTTCATTGAGTTGATCTTCAATCTCTGCTATTCTTTGTTCTGCTTGGTCAATTTGGCCATGGAAACTTGTGTATGCTTCACAAAGTTCTTTTGTTGTGTTTTTCAGCTCCATCAGTTCATTTATATTCTTCTCTATGCTGTTTATTCTTGTTAGCATTTCATCAAACCTTTTTTCATGGTTCTTAGTTTCTTTGCATTGGGTTAGAACATGTTCTGTTAGCTCAGAGAAGTTTCTTATTACCCACTTTCTGAAGCCTGTTTCTGTCAATTCATCAGACTCATTCTCCATCCAGCCTCATTCCCTTGCTGGTGAGGAGTTGTGATCCTTTGGAGGAAGAGCGGTATTCTGGTTTTTGCTGTTCCTCTTTGGCCATCTTGGATCAAGAGTCCAGTATAAAACAATTGTTAAATGAGTACTTTCCATCTGCGAAGCACTGTGCTAATGACAACACATTCCTATTATCCCAATTTCATGAACACAGAAAGAAACTTAGAAAGATCAACTTGCCCTGATCATGTCGTATGAAGTCAGCATTTTTTTTTTTTTTTTGAGACAGAGTCTTGCTCTATCCCCAGGCTTGAGTGCAGTGGCAGGATCTTGTCTCACTGCAACCTCCTCTTCCTGGATTCAAGCCATTCCCCTGCCTCAGCCTCCCGAGTAGCTGGGACTACAGGTGCGCACCACCACGCCCAGCTAATTTTTTGTATTTTAATAGAGATGGGCTTTCACCATGTTGGCCAGGATGGTCTCAATCTCCTGATCTCATGATCCGCCCATCTTGGCCTCCCAAAGTGCTGGAATTACAGGCATGAGCCACCACACCCAGCCACTGAAGTCAGGATTTATACTTGAAATTCATATGCAGATCTATTTCTAGGATCCATGTTCTAAAGCACCATGCTATTGGTCCTTGTCTTACTAGTGTAGAATTAAGTGCTCTGTCACCTGTAAAAGAAATTTCAAATAGCATTGTTCAAGTGGGCTGCCTGTAAATAAATTCAATTCAGCTTTATTGACGACCATATAGCATTTAACAGCTATCATGTTCTGTGCTAGACACAGTAAGGGGAAGAAAACTAAATGAGTCAGTACTGCTACTGCTGTATGAGAACTGCTAAACTAACTCAACAGATCAACCATGTTGTTCACTAATATTTAACCCAATGATCATGTTTTGTTTATTAAGGAAATACATCTTTGAGGTGAGCAACAATGTCTTGAATGGGTTGTACTATGTTATCTTTAATCTGTGTCTGTAATTTTATGCTCATGAAATCTTTGACATTTTACCTGAAATTATAGAAAGGACAATCCTTAAGTAACAACAACTAACATTTATTGGCTCAGACATAGATGTGCTTTATCTCATTTAATTCTTCAAACCTACCAAACAAGGAAGATACCATGATTTATTATCTCCATTATACAGTGAGGAATCTAAGAGATAGAGATGTTAAGTAATTTGCCCTAGGTTATAGAGTGAAGCCAGGATTCAGACTTGTTATCTGTCTGACTCAGAGCCCTTCCTGTGTTGCCATACTCTAATGACTAAAAAACAGGGTAGAAATAGCACATTTCATTTAAAAACATTTCTCTGAATCCTCTGTACACTTCTTCAACTTTAGTGTAGTCATTGTTTTCTTCTCTGAACTATTTAAATAATCCTAATTTAAATGTATTTTTGATTATAATTTCTATTTAGTAATTTTAAGCAGGCTTTGTATGTATACTGTAGTCTTAATGAACTGATGTCTTACCTTTCCATGTTTATACCTTAATGAGCTAAGGCAGTTTGGATCTACTCAATCTTTAGTTGCTTCTCATTTTGTACTCAGGTCGATGATTGGTTGTTTCTCCCTGAATGGCTTGCAAATTATCCATCCATCCATCCATCTATCATCTATCTATCTATCCAATGTAATTACTTAGTATTATGTAATAAGACTTTACAAGGCTTTACAGATGTGGGTGTGTTTAATCTTCTGAACAGCCTTTTATGTTATTTATACTTTATATGTGAGAAAACTGAGATTCAGGGAGGTAAATATTTCCCAAGTCCACACAGATAATAAGCCAAAGAAAGTAGATTCCTCTGTTTGCAATTATTTGGTATATTATCTTGATATACCACTAAACGCTGTGTCAGAAGGTGTGCAAAACATTATGATAGTTAGCATTAACAATAATTTACCACGTTCACTTTTTTTTTTTAAATGGAGTTTTGCTCTTGTTGCCCAGGCTAAGGTACAATGGCACGATCTCCGCTCAGGGCAACCTCCGCCTCCCAGGTTCAAGCAATTTTCCTGCCTCAGCCTCCCAAATAGCTGGGATTACAGGCATGTAGCACCATGCCTGGCTAATTTTGTATTTTTAGTAGAGATGGGGTTTCACCATTTTGGTCAGGCTGGTCTCAAACTCCTGACCTAAGATGATCCACCCACCTCAGCCTCCCAAAGTGCTGGGATTACAGACGTGAGCCACCGTGCCCAGCCACATTTTCTTTTTAATTGTTAGATTATTCTTATCTTCTACACTCATTCAGTGTTTTGCTTGTCTTTTTTATTGATAATGATTCATGACTCATTTGCTAGTGTTATTATCTCAATTCTTTTTATTGATAATGATTCATAACTCATTTGTTGGTGTTATTAACTCAGACACTCACTAGGGGTAGTTTTTATGATGCTTTTCCATGCTATGCTGTGCTGTGCTATGCTGTTCTGTGCTGTGCTGTGCTGTGCTATGTTATTCTACCAGTTGGCTTTTTAGTGGTTGTATTCATCTGGGCACCCCAGAGTACATTCTGTCTGCCACTAATTCAGGTTTTCCAGTAAATATATTTAAAATACGGTGACAATCTCTCTAGCCATTTTCCTGTAATAAAGTACCAGACAGACACTTAATTTTATTTACATATAAGCTTGTCATTAGACTTAATCCACATCTAGGTATTGTATGCTAACTTTTTTCCTCCTTTATATTCAGTTTTGAATGTTTTGTTTCTTTGGGAGCATGTGCTGCTTAATATTACAATACATTTAGAAGTATAATGCTTTTATGTTTTGTTATTTGAAAAAAAGATGAAATAATGTTAACGTAAATATTACAGAATCTTTTTTATTTGATGGCCTTTTATAGAAGAAAACAATATTATTCTTACAGATACTCTTACCAAGTTTCAAGAGTGATTTAAGGAGCAAGACTTTCTTAATAACCAATACTGTTCATCTGTTTTCTGATTAGGAAAATTATTGATTATTTCATAAAGGTTTATGCTACCTTATTTTTTTCATTTAGCTTATAAGGCTTTAAAGTCAAAATAAACAGCTTTCCAAAAGCTAGAAATTTGTAATTAGCATTTTGATTATAACCTAATTTAAAATTACCTGGAAAGTCAGATCCGTATATACAATTGTACACATATCCACATTTCAGGAGGACCAGTGTCAGTCTTATATTGTAACATTTTAATATATTTATATTTGGACTAGTTAAATGATCAAATTAATTTTACTTTTAAAATTGTATTTCCTTTGGATTTAAGTACATTACTCAATGTTTGAAAAAGAAAGGATTATTTATTTACTATTAACTGTAGTAAATTTCAGTTAAATGAATACTGTATTTTAATATGAAAAGATAGAATTAGGAAATTTAAATTCTAGGATAAACTCCATGGCCCCCATATATCCTATTTTTAATTTTTCTTGAGGTTGTTGTTAGCTTGAAAAAGGAAGACTTAGAGAATATGATAAACACCTTTGAATATTTGAAAGATTTCTAAAAATCTGAAGTGGATGAAAGGTTGATCTGAGTGACCTCTAAGGCACTTTTTTTTCATAGTCTCTTGTTCTTTTGTTTAAGGAAGATTGAGGGTGAGGCAAATGAATCCCTCAAGGAATGAAAGGATCCTTTAAGATAAAGGCTCTCAAACCAAAGAGAAGATAGACTTCTTGACTAGGGAGATACAAGATCTTAGAAAGTAGGCCAATCAAAAGTCACTCTATTCTGTCTTCTACTCAAGTAGTTCTGACCATTGAATGATGATATCATGAAAGATGAAAAAGTATACTGAAGCCAACTCTGAAAAATTGGGTATTATCCCTATTTTATAGATATATAATCTGTGGTTTGGACAAGTTAAGTAGCTCTCCCAAAGTCCTGCTGACTACGATTACTTACTCTCTCTTGCTAAATGAAATCATTTGTAAGATCAAGAATCCTTTTATAATTTGAAGAGGAATTCTCTTTTTTTTTTTTTTTTTTTTTTTTGAGACTGAGTCTCGCTCTGTCACTCAAGCCGGAGTACAATGGTGCAATCTTGGCTCACTGCAATATCCGTCTCCCAGGTTCAAGCGATTCTCCTGCTTCAGCCTACTGAGTTCCTGGGACTACAGCCGCATGCCACCACACCGGGCTAATTTTTGTAATTTTAGTAGAGACAGGATTTCACCATATTAGTCAGGCTGGTCTCAAACTCCTGACCTCAGGTGATCCACCCACCTTGGCCTCCCAAAGTGCTGGGATTACAGGCATGAGCCACTGTGCCTGACCGAATTCTCATTTATTTGAAATACCAGTTTTTCTGTTGGACTTTCTGAAATCATAGCATACATTTATTTTCCTACATATAAAATTAAACACACTTGAATTTTGAAACTGTAATAGAATACAAATTCACATCACTTCTTTCTATGTGGAAATATTTGCAAAGAAAAAAATCTAGAACTTTGCATATTAATACATGAATAGAAAAAATATCATTAATTTTAACTTAATATTTTTAAAAGTATCTAAATGAAGAATTTTATTTTATTCCTAAAGATGCAAGTAATGAGATAACATATACTATTTTTACCAGAGTTCAGCTACAGGTAACTAAGTTGAGCTGATTATTACCAGGTTTGAGATCCTTTTTACTATTAATAACAATAGTACTAGTTACCATTATGTTTGCAAGACACTTCCACATTTTTTATTTCTTTATTTGACTTATCTTTGCTGTACCACTACCCAAAAATTAGACAATGCAGCAATTCCAGTTCTTGTTTTGTGGGGGAAAAAAAAAAAAAGAAAACATTTTGGCTGCTTAACAAATCAATTTAGCTGCAAAATTAAGATTAGATGAGAAGCATCTTCCCACTTTACCTCCTAAGATAAACAAAAGATCTGACATTTTCTTTTTTTTTTTTTTTTGATTCTTTCTATTAAAGGTAGGAAATTTCTCTGAAAATCATTTATTAAATTAAAAATAATGAGAAAGGTGACTGGATATTTATGGGCACAGGGGAGGGTGTATTTTATGGGCTTGGGTGGATGTGTGGTAGTATATGTACCTGTACATATCTTTTTTTTTTAAATATATATTTTATTGCGTTTTAGGTTTTGGGGCACATGTGAAGAACATGCAAGATTGTTGCATAGGTACATACATGGCAATGTGGTTTGCTGCCTTCCTCCCCATCACCTATATCTGACATTTCTCCCCATGTTATCCCTCCCCAACTCCCCATCCCCTGCTATCCCTTCCCTAGTTCCCCCAACAGACCCCAGTGTGTGATGCTCCCCTCCCTGTGTCCATGTGTTCTCATTGTTCAACACCCACCTATGAGTGAGAACATGCAGTGTTTGATTTTCTGTTCTTGTGTCAGTTTGCTGAGAATGATGGTTTCCAGGTTCATCTGTATTCCTAAAGGACACAAACTCATCGTTTTTTATAGCTGCATAGTATTCCATGGTGTATATGTGCCACATTTTCCCTGTCCAGTCTATCATTGATGAGCATCTGGGTTGGTTCCAAGTCTTTGCTATTGTAAACAGTGCCACTATGAATATACGTGTGCAAGTGTCCTTATAATCAAACGATTTATAATCCTGTGGATATATACCCAGTAATGGGATTGCTGGGTCAAATGGAATTTGTATTTCTAGGTCCTTGAGGAATCGTCACACTGTCTTCCACAATGGTTGCACTAATTTACACTCACACCAACAGTGTAAAAGTGTTTCTATTTCTCCACATCCTCTCCAGCATCTAATGTCTCCAGATTTTTTAATGATCACCATTCTAACTGGTGTGAGATGGTATCTCAATGTAGTTTTGATTTGCATCTCTCTAATGACCAGTGATGATGAGCATTTTTTCATATGTTTCTTGGCCTCATATATGTCTTCTTTTGTAAAGCGCTCATATCCTTTGCCCACTTTTGAATGGGTTTGTTTGCTTTTTTTCTTGTAGATCTGTTTTATTTCTTTGTAGATTCTGGATATTAGCCCTTTGTCAGATGGGTAGATTGCAAAAATTTGTTTCCATTCTGTTGGTTGCCGATTCACTCTTATGATTGTTTCTTTTGCTGTGCAGAAGCTCTGGAGTTTAATTAGGTCCCATTTGTCTATTTTGGCTTTTGTTGCCAATGCTTTTGGTGTTTTAGTCATGAAGTCCTTGCCTATGCCTATGTCCTGAATGGTTTTGTATATATCTTTATCTAAAACTCTTTTTTTTTCTGCTACATGGACTCTATTTTCTCATCTAATTATTCTCCATTAAATGTTCTGAGGCCTCTGAATCATTGTTCTAAAGAC
Source organism: Sapajus apella (assembly GCF_009761245.1). Classification (NCBI taxonomy): domain Eukaryota; kingdom Metazoa; phylum Chordata; class Mammalia; order Primates; family Cebidae; genus Sapajus; species Sapajus apella. Next base: position 45,779,248 of record NW_022436941.1, read on the forward strand.
AGATGGGCAACAAAAATGGAAAGTCTATTGGGGAAGAGAGGAAATTACGCAATTTAATTTTAGCATATTTTTCTTCCATATAGGAACAATTAGCAAACACCAAACTGCACTGTTATCTGCTTTCTCCTTCTTAGAACACAGGTGTCTGCTTCCTACAGTTGGTAAGAATACTTCACTTGCTATATCCTCTAATTCTGACATTCAGATACTAATGATGGAAGTTAAAAATAAGATTCTGTTTTAAAAATAAGATTCTGGTTTTTAGGAAAGGCCATGGGTCAGTTTAAGTGCTGAGGTTTTAACAACCTCATTTTTTGACTTGGAAAAAGAAATTGTCCATTTAAAAATATAAGTAACATTTTAAGAACCAAATAAAAATTATTGAGAAAATTCACTGAAAAGAAGTTTAGAATAAAATTATACTAAAATTAAACAAACTTATCTTACAACTATTCAATATTGAGCAAACGTGAACAAGTATAAATAAGATTGTTAAGTCAGAAATTTATGTTCTGTAGAAAGTAAGTTGCTACAGTGTACAGAGTGCTAAGTCACTCTCTAACCTTCCTAAAACTTTCCCAGCTTCTGCTTTACCCTCTTAAAATTATCTAAATTATCTTGTATATTTATTAATTAATTTATTGGTTTATAAGATGGAGTCTCGCTCTGTAACCCAGGCTGGAGTGAAGGGGCTTGATCTCGGCTCACTGCAACCTCCACATCCTGGGTACAAGTGACTCAGCCTCCCGAGTAGCTGGTACTACAGGTGCCTGCCACCACACCTGGCTAATTTTTGTAATTTTAGTAGAGATGAGGTTTTGCCATATTGGCCAGGCTGGTCTCAAACTCCTGACCTCAGGTGATCCGCCCACCTCAGCCTCCCAAAGTGCTGGGATTATAGCTGGGATTATAGGTGTGAACTACCACACCTTTTTTTTTTTTTTTTTTTTTTTTTTTTCCCAAAAGTCAGGGTCTTGCTATGCTCCCCAAACTGGTCTTGAATACCTGGACCCTGGTGATCCTCTTGACTTGGCCTCCCAAAGTGCTAAGATCATATGAGGCACTGTACCTGGCCCTGTATCTTAATTTATGAACATAATACTTAATATGAATTCTTAGTTCTGTTGTTTTATATTAAAATGTTTATAGGCAATTATTCCCTAAATTTTTGCTTAACGTGTGGTCATATTTCCATTGGGCTATTATAAATGTTGAATATTACTTAACATGTCATTTCGCAGGTTCTTAGAAAAAGTGATATGTGACTTCTAATTATTAGTACCCAATACTTTTTTTAAATAAATGTTCAAGAAGAAAAGTTTAATAAGCAAATAAACATTGGTAAGATTTCTTTAAATATGTACTCTTTTTAACTGAAGACTGAGAATTTTAATGGCTGTTACTACACCACAACATTCTTTCTTATAAAAATCATCCTTGAAGATGTACATTATGATAGAACATTTTTCATTGTAATTATTTATATGTAAGTATGAAAATTTTTTACCATCACATTTATAAAGTCAAATATTTTTTATTTTACTACTATTATTATTTTTTTGAGATTGAGTTTCGTTCTTGTTGCCCATGCTGGAGTGCAGTGGCACAATCTCGGCTCACCACAACCCTCTGTCTCCTGGGTTCAAGCAATTCACCTGCCTGAGCCTCCTGAATAGCTGGGATTATAGGCATGCACCACTACACAAGGCTAATTTTGTATTTTTAGTAGAGACAGGGTTTCTCCATATTGATCAGGCTAGTCTTGAACTCCCAGCCTCAGGTGATCTGCCCGCCTCAGCCTCTGAAAGTGCTGGGATTACAGGTGTAAGCCACCGTGCCAGGCCCATCTTCACCTATTTGTTTTTACCTTAGAGAATGGCTTAGTCCATTCAGGCTGCTATAACAAAAATACCATAGTCAGGGATGAGGAGGGGCTCTGGGGATATTACAACAAACATTTATGTCTCACACTATGGAGACTGACAAGTTCCAGATCAAGGCACTGGTAGAATTAAAGTCTGGTGAAGGCTTACTTTTTGGTTCATAAAGGCAGTCTTCTCTCTGTGTCCTCCATGTGTGTTCCATGTGGTAGAAGGGGCAAGGGAGTTCTCTGTGGTTTCTTTTATAAGGACACTAACCCATTCATGAGGGCTCTACTCTCATCACCTATAGAGACAAATATTCAGTCCACAACAGGGGAAATCTGTTTCTTTTACATTTAGGACTGTTAAAATTATTTGTCTGAAATTACATTTTCTGAGTATTGACTGCTTTATCTGCACAGACATTTATACAGGAGAAACTGCTAGGAGCCTTGAGAATTAAACTGCATGCCACACTTGAAAATGAGAAAATAATCCTTAGCTTTGGGTAAAATGTTTAAAAGTCATTATGAATTTCTAGTCAGAAATTATTTTGCTTCTGTCTTTCGTAAAATTGCCTTTCTATTCCTCTGTTTATACATGTATTTTCAATTTGCTTCTAGTCTTACCAAAACACTCATAAGAATGCTGATGGTGGGGTATCTAAATGGAGATCTAAAATTGCACATGTAAGGAAATGAAAAGTTATTTAAAATGACGTAGAGTGAGTATGTTGTTGTCTCAATCAAAAACAAAATCTATCAGTGTTTGCTTTCACAACTTCTTTTCATTGTTGAATAAAGACAGGAAACCCTTGTCTATTATTTAGAAAAGTATAGTTTACCCTATTTCCAATTTAGTCTCTTTTGTAACAGAGCAATAGGAAGTACCCAAATTAGCAGGTAAGTGCAAGTCAGAGCTTGGAATCTAATATGGCCTTTGAAATTATGATGCCAGTGAAATAAAAAAGACTAAGTAATATGAAATTTTGGTATTTAGAATTCTGTAACATGGTCTTACTGAGCTCATCTGGAATAAATGGCATTATATTGTTTGTCCTTCAGGGTAGAAATTAAGTTAAAATTTTAATGGTAGCATTTTCACTATCAAAAGGCACAACAAAGTGTAATTTTTGGAGTGGACAAGATTTGCGAAATAATCTATTCTGAAAAGAAGAGAAATTGCCTCCAAATTTTATGATGATCACTGTCAGAGAAAGCTATATTGTAAAATTATTTTATAGTGCCCTCATACACCTTTTTTTCCAAACCATACTGAAATCAATTATAATCATCATTGTTAACATTCTTTTTGTAGTGCAATAAAACAGTAATCCTTTCAGCTATCTGAAGAGGGTGTACTTTTAATGGGCATTTTTCTTCTAGTTTTTCTTAGTCATGATCAGAAAAGCCATAAAGTTCCAAGTTACAGTATATGGTTCTAGTTAGTGGAGGCTGGACCCTGAAGAGAAATAGGAAAATGCAGCAATCACAGCCACTTTACGATTTAATAGCTAAACTCTAATGTGGAATCGGTATGTAAAAATGAGAAAAATCTTTGCTTGAACTTAGGGACAAGCTGTTACTGCACAGATTTGGTTGAAGTTTTACATCGAGTTAGTCTCTCTAAAGAGACTTGTGTTGTCTTTATTGAGTTTAAGCAGTTAATCTTAGTATCATTATTTCATTAAACATAGGCAAATTTGGAAGCTTTTTATGTTTATGGACAAGTGATCCTCTCAGGCTTTGCCTTGTTTCTGTGACTCACAGACAACAAAATATAAAGTCTAAGCCCTTTCTATTTTTATGAAACCTATTTGTAGGGATTTGAGTTACAGAAAAATATTTACTTTCTTTACATTTATGACTATGTCTAACAACAGGGCTACTAAATATGAAATTTAGTGCAGAATCGCTCAGCCATGAACCAATGTAAGTTTGCTTTTAATACTTTATTACATTTTATTCATGTGCCAAGGTTTCTAAGACACAAAAAGGGAACCAGAAATCGGACAGTTGTTTAAAAACATTAAACACCCTGATAAGGTTTGCATCCTTGCAGTTTTCTGTGCTGCCCTGATAGTTCTTAAAGGTTCTGTCATTTTCAATCAACAGAGAGTACATGTGATCAGTATATCTGATAAACTTGTCAATGCCTCTTTAAAGCAGGATTCCCTGACCTATTCAAGTCAGACCCCCCCTGCTTCATTTCAAGTATCATCTTGATAAGACAGAGCTATGTCACAGGCAGCTGTATATAGCCAGCTCAGTCTACAACTAATTTGTGCAGGAAAAAATTAAATCAGGAGGTAAATTATTTCATGATTGCTCATTCCCAACAGAGTTGGGCATCATTCTGAAGAAAATATCAAATAATTGGTTTCAGGCCGTGTCAGACACATGCAATTCCCTTCTCTAATGGCTGTGTGTGGTAGCACCAGGCCTCAGGGGTCAGCAAAGAACTGAAATAGCTTAGTGCCAGGCTCGGCAATAGAGAGACAGAGCACATAGGAAATGAAGTGGCAATAAGTGCAATCCATAGGGGAAATGTGCTTCACTTGGAGTTTAATATATCGGTTCAGAATCTGGCAGGAAGCCATGCAACAATTGTTTACCTTTTTGTCAGCATCTGCATCTGTTCTGTTTTGTAAACAGCACTTAACTCTCAGTCGGTAAATGCTGGAATCAATAACAACTGTTAAGGGATTTCCTTACTCTCCCTCTTTTTTTTCATATTCTAAAACAAATGCACACTACAAACAATGTTTGCCTTAGATTAACAAGGAACAGACATTAACAGGGTCAAAGGGATTTGGTTGGGAACATTTTATAGCTTCTTGGGTGTACAGTAATTATATCTGTGAGATTTGAATGTATTTTGTAACCTATCCAAATTAAACTGTTAAAAAAAATGCTAGCAAGCAGTAATGAAGATGATTTTTTATAATTATCTTAAGTACTGTGTATAGAAAACTGCTGGCACCGTTTGTAATAATTTAGTTCTATGCAATATTGTGTATTATAGCTGCTATGCAGAAATATTAAGTTGCCTTTTGCAGTTTTAGGAAATTGGTGATTATATCCAGCAGTACTAATTATTTTAAACATATAGTTAGTAAAAAAAAAAAAATTACATGCCACAGTGAGACATAAAAAAGGATTGAAAGGATTGATCTGTGACTAGTGCCTATAAAACTAAGTATATGATTAGTAAATGGAAAAGAAAAAACACTACTTTTAAGTTCACTGTCTTCAGGACAGACTGACTAGATAAATGCTGTCTTAAGTACAGCATTATTACAATAGTTATTGGCATCACTTAAAGGTGAATATCACCAAGATCAGAGGAACACATTTGCTAGTGGGATTTATGCATGCATCTCTCCATGCTCTACTTTGGAAATTTACTTTAAAATTTCCACATACACAATTGCTAAGTTGCCTTGTTTTTACTTAATTAAACTACTTCATATCTGATTTAACCTAACTGTAATTCTGTGTTCAGAACTTTGTTTTCTTCTGCTTTTCCTTGTATAGTATTGAATCTTAGGCTTTTCCATTTTTTTCTCAGAAGTATGATTTCTTTGAACTTTTCATTGGATTACCATAAACCACAAATAAAATTTGAGAATTATTTGACAGAGTCACTGAGTCAAGATCTGCATTCTTTTTTCTTTCTTTATTTTGTATGTCAAAGTGTTTGGTGTGAATTTTTCAATTTTCTTAATAATCATTTTGCTAATTCACCTCTTTTATCTTGGCCAAGACATTTTTGATAGTCTGTCAGTTTTTAATCAAATATACTTAATTAGAAATAAGAATTTGAGAATTTGGATAATATCTTTCTTACTGCTATTGAGACTAGAAGATAACTTTGGCTTCATTTTCTTGACCAGAACTGCCTTTTATAAGTATGTTCTATCCAAAGATAGATAATCTACTTTATTAATCTATTCCATTATGACATTTACATGATTCAGTAAAAATTAAATAACATTTAAAACAATTATATGCCCTGATTCATAAATATATATAGATAGATAGATAGATAGATAGGTAGATATATTTTTAAGTATATTTAATAGTTTTGTCTCTAGATTAGAATGCGCCATTGAAAACCGTGGGCAAAATTTAGAAGCCAACTTTCACCTTTTGTAATCACTTCCTTTATTGAGGGAAAAATGGTCACACATTACCAGAATATCTCTCTACAAATTTAAATAATATAAAAGTGAAAAACTTCCATATTCATTTCCATAGTTTGTGTTTTGCCTCTTCAGTAGGAAGTAGTATCTCACTATTGTCATCTCATGTTAAATATTCTCAATCACATCCTAATCATTTAGTATGTAAGTTTAAAACTGTTCAATGATGGAAATTTTCTTACCATAGGTGACAGTGTTCAAAGCTTTATAGTTCTTAAAATAATCAAAGTAGCTAACCTGCATTTACGTTAGCATTAAAGTTAACTATCTCCAATAGTGCTTGAAAAATTGTAGTGGTGAACACAGTGTATCCTGATAGACTACATAAGGCATTCATGGGGGCATGGGTGGTACCTACTGATGATTAGCTAATTTTAAAAAATTGACTATTAAAGGTAGCCCTTTGTTGTATTAGGTGAAGGCAATAATCATTATTCCCTAAGCAAAGGGAAAATTAAGTGCTAATTAGCAGTTATGAAGTATGCAATAGTAGTTAAAATATAAGGAGTATTTTCCCACTGGTAGCAAATGCTACCTGGGGACTACAGTCAATAGATTGATTGCTGATAGCTAAAAGTATTTTTCAAACCCAAGAAGTAATATTAACTCAGGACCTTCAGATTATGAGACTGACATGCTGCCAGCTGTGCTGAGAGGGCAGAACCTCCAAAAAGTAATATTAAATGTCATGAGGTTGAATGACTCAACATTATAGCCAAGTGTCTGTTTTGAAATCTTGTAACAAAATTAGAATTTTCTGGTAAGTTATTTTAGGATTTATCCCATGCAATTATTACTTACATGTAGTATGTTTATCATTAATTTGACCATTTTCTTTAAGAACTTGAAATCTCTATTCAGTTATAGTTTTATTTCCTTGTTTTTTATTTAAGACAAATCTTTGAGAAAAAGACAGATATGGCCATCTTTATACTAATTTTCAAAGAATTTGACTGTAATTACCTTTATACTCATCAAATGAGTGTCACTTAGTTATCTATGTTTTCACAATTTGAATCATCTAATATTTATTGGTGATGCAGTGGGGCTGACTGACATATTTTATGCTCTTAGTTATGCTATAACTTTGATTTAATCTCGAAAATTGGCCTTTCAGACATTTTAGGTTGATATTCCCATGACATAAAAGGATGAAGACTTACGAGATTAACTTAAAAAAAAAAAAAAAAAGAAAACACAGTCTTGCTGTGCCACCCAGGGTGGAGTGCAGTGGCACCATTTTGGCTCACTGCAATTTCTGCCTTCTGAGTTCAAACAATTCTCATGCCTCAGCCTCCCCAGTAGCTGAGACTACAGGCATGTGCCGCTAAGCCTGGCTAATTTTCTTGTATTTGTAGTAGAGATGGGGTTTCACCATGTTGGCCAGGCTGGTCTGAACTCCTTACCTCAAGTTATCCACCCACCTCAGCCTCCCAAAGATTGGGATTACTGGTATAAGCCACTGTGCCCGGCCTAAGATTAGCTTTTAAAAATATCACATGGGCGAGCCGGGCACGGTGGCTTACACCTGTAACCCCTGCACTTTGGGAGGCCGAGATGGGTGGATCATAAGGTAGGAGTTCGAGACCAGCCTGGCTAACGGTGAAATCCCATGTCTACTTAAAATACAAAAATTAGCCGGCCATGGTGGCGTGTACCTGTGATCACAGTTACTTGGGAGGCTGAGGCAGGAGAATTGATTGAACTTGGGAAGTGGAGGTGGCAGTGAGCCAAGATCACACCACTGTGCTCCAGTGACAGAGTAAGACTCTGTCTCCAAAAAGAAAAAGAAAAAAAATTTACATGGGCATAATTCTAAATGTTAACTTTGATTCATAATAAATACAAGAGAATTCCAATAAGGCAACCTATTGTATCAATACATATAGAATGATCCACATTATTTTTACAGGCTTGAAACTACAACACATGTATTATATGATTATATCATTATTCAGTCATTTAGTTAACCAAATCACATGTATAGACATTAGGATTTTTTCAGTTTCTTTTCTTTGTATACTTGTGTGAATGTCTTTGAAAGTCTTATTCCTTGAAGTGATATTCTTGGACCACAGAGTAAACTAATTTAAATTTTGATACATATTACTCAAATTGCCCTCCAAAACAAATATACCTTTAAGTACAAATATTCAGAAGCATGAATCTCTAGGTTGATGCATGTATTCATTGAGACATCAAGCCATTAATTATGATTTTTTAAATGGCTTGAAATCCCTGTGTTGGCCTGACTCCTCCTGCATTATCTTCTCATTGCTGCAAAAAAAGGCGTAGACAAAAGGCATGGGAGTGAGGGATGGCCATCTGATGCTCAATGTCCTGTAGCTATTAGGAGCTTTTGAGCCAAACAGACTTGTCTTTGCATTCCAGCTTTGCCACCTGGCAGTTATTAACCTTGGATAGGTGGTTTTTCTGCTAGGAGTGTCTAGTCATTTAATCTGGAAGATGGAGATGATAATAAGACCTTCCTCATAGCATCTAAGTATTAATATGATACATGTATTCATTTAGTATTAATATGGCTATTATACATAGTATCTGGTGTAAACCAATTGCTTTGTTATTACCTTTATTTAAAACATATACATATATACACATTTATAGTATTGTACTGAGAAGGTGACTTGCTGTCATGTTAATGTGGTGTTCTCAAACATCACTATACAGCAAATGGCTGCATTTCTTTTATTTTTAAATCAACTGCACAATGAGCACTTTGTTTTATCTTTAATGTGCCACATATAATGTTCTCTGAAAGTGCTATATTAATTTTTTTCCATTTAAAAATAAAAGTAATGAAATAAGATGGAATTAAAGTATCCAGAGATCTCTTTTGTTTATCATGATGATTCCAACAGTCACTATGTGTGTAGATTACTAGATCCAGCTCCAGCACTGATCTAGCCCTCGAAATTCATACTTCTAGAGTTAAATGCCTCCTTGTTTGGTCCCTTGGTTATTCGACAGGCACTCCAAACACCACATGGATAAACCGGAACTCCTCATCGTTTCCCAGATCGCCCCTCCTCTTCCCCAGTCTAAGTTAATGCTGTTAATAATCACTCAGCCAGAAACTATGACTCTTTCTCCCCTTCTGCCCTGCTCCCCACCATCAAAAGAATCACTGAGATTTTTAATTTTGCCTGTTCACCTAAATATTTCCAAGACTATCTCCTCTCCATTTCTACCATCAAGGCCTCATTTAGGTCTTTATTATCGCTCATTTGGACTTAATGTTAAAATAGTTTTGTTTTGTTTTGTAATTGGTTTCTCTACCCTTATTCTTGCTTTCCTCTAAGACATCTGCCAAGCACACTGTACTCCCCTATTTAAAGCTCTTCAGTGGCTCCTCATCACTGTCATCATAAAGCTTCAGAGGCTAGGTTTTGGAAAGCAAGTCTTCCTTGACCTAGCACCTGCATTCTTTAGTCTCATTTCATGCCTCTCCCCACCTCATATTTTTCACTCTTCAGTAACGCTGAACTGACAGAAAGCTTTGCTCATGATGTGTGTGCCACCTCTTACTCTCTTCCTCCCCTTCTTTGCCTAATTCCTATTGATCCTTTATGACAGCTCATGTGTCATTTCTTCTAAGAAGCTTTTTCTGAGCTACAGCCCCTAATCCACACTTGCAGAGCATCTCCATATGACTTTCTCAAAGCTTAGCATATTCTATTAACATATCTAGTTAGGGAACTGTCTCCTCATATGGACTGTAAGCACCTCGGGGACAAGAATTATTTTCTTCAGTACCGAATTCACTGCCTAATACATGACAGGAGTTCAATGAATATCTTTTTAACTGAACCATTTTCTTAAATCAGTATCTGGAAGTTTAATAATGTGTATTGGTACTAGCCAGCGAAATAACTTATTAATTGAGCCCCAACTATTTAAAAAATATTGTACTAAGATGAATGGGGATTCCAGAAAGTGTAAGACCCTTGGTCCCCCCTAGATTGGGAAATAAAATATGAATATATGAAAAATTGCTGAAGTTACACAGACAAGCAGTTGCAGAGTTCTGAGATTTCAGGAAGTAGGGGTTCCTTCTAACTTCTGTCCAGGGTGATCAAGATGAAATGGAACTGTGTTGGTTGCAAGGTGGGCAGGAGCTGAAGAAGCTGAAAATGAATTGATGAACAACAGTGTTCACTTTCTGGTGCTTTCCTGAAATGCAGGTGGGGAATGCTGGCTCAGAAATAGAATTTCAACATGGGGGATGTTCACATAACGGAGAGTGTACTCAAACAGAAACAAAACCTGGGCCTTGTTTCTCAGGTCTTCTGGCTTCTTCTATCCTGTCACTCAACCCTGAGAGTTCCACATGATGTCTGATTCTGTACCTCAGTCCCACTCTCCATCCCAGCTCCACTCTGGAGCAACTAATCATATTTCTTTTGAGGAAACTGCTTTACCATGAGCAATTTTTTCTGAAGTTTGAAATCAATTTAAAGCCTGATTTTATGTGGTGTCTTCATGTGTCTTCAAATCTAGGAGGTTAAAAAAAAAGGTGAACCCACAAAGCAATACGGGGAGAAAAACCTTATAAGACCATATGAAATTAATTACCAAATGATTTGTTATAAGACTTTAAATACATTAGGAATTCAGGGAAGGGAGATTTTAGTGTAAAGAAGAGCAAGCTAGAAAAACCTCATGACGATTTGGACTCGAGTTTGGCTGTGGGTAGACCTTGCACAGGCAGAAGTAAAAGGATCTTCCCTTGCAGTTCAGACAATACGAGCAGTAGAGATTACAGTGACTTATTGGAGCTAGTGAAGAAAACTGTGGCACATAGGAGCTATTCTATAAATAATTAATGAAGGCATTAGCCAGGACTCTGAACTTAGAAGTGACATCTCTGTCCTTCCATTTCTCATCTCTGCTTTTTATGCTGAAAAGGGAAGGGTGTTAATTAAAAGAAGGCTGTGGTAGATTACACAATAGAAGAAAGAGCTAAATAATTAAACAATTAAGCCTCTGGAAGAATGGGAACCAGAGAATTTCTGTAGACCTGAGCAACAGGATCTTAGCCTTCGACTGTATTTAATCATCCGTTGTTTTGGTTTCTCCCTGCGCGATGACTTCACTCTGACAAGTTTCTCCACTCAGTGGGTACATGGCTCCTGGCAGTTTCTTGCTCATATCCTAACAGCCTCCTGGTACCTCAGTTTAGAGAGTCTCAGGGAAGCCTTCTGATTGGCCCAGGAATAAGCTTGTTATTAGAAAAGCGAAAGGAGTGCTGGGCACACAAAAACTATGTTAAATAAAAAATGGACAACTGAATGAATGATAAGCTATGATACCTAGCCTAAGAAGAGATTACAAGAGTCTTGAAAACCAGTCTTTGATGTTTAAATTACACACGGTAGCTGTTAAAGGCAGAAAAATAACTTGATAGAAGTGTTTAAGAAATAGAACTTGTCCAGTTATGTGTAAGATTACCTGACTGGTGAGAAGGATATAAAGAAACCACCTAGAAGAATATTCCCCCCACTCCACTGCTTGGAAATCCTAGTGTGAATTTTAATGAATGTTTATGCTGAGGTGAAGCCATAACCATTGAGAACAGGATGGCTAGGTGAGAATACAAAGAATTAATACAAAGAAGCAACAGAGTAATTGCTCTCAGAGTGTGGTTTCCAAATCCACAGCAGCGTCACCCAGAATAAGCTAGAAATGTGAACCCTCAGGTTCCTCACCTGACTTACTGAGTCACAAACAGTGGGAGTGAACCTGGCAATCTCTGTGTTAACAAGCTCGCCAGGTGATTCTGATGCCTACTGAAGTTTGATACCAACATGGCATACTTTCAACTGGTGTCCAAAAGTAATTGCGGTTTTTGCATTAAAAGTTGAAAGTATGGATTATTGCCTTCATTCTGTATTCAATAGAAGGAAGAGATAAATAATTAAATAACAATTATTGGGGCCAGATTGTCTTCATTCAAGTACTGGCTCTGTGACTTTTTTTTTTATATGTTACTATTTTATTTTGGGGCTGCGACTTTTGAGCTTTGTGACCCTGAGCAATTTATTTAACTTTTTCGTGTCTTAGAGGTAAATTGTAATATTAGTGCTTTCCACCTATTTATGCTAATTCTCTAATATAAATTAATATAAATATATATAAATATATAATGTTAGAGTAAGCATTATATAATTACTTTCTGTCATTAACATTGGTAGAACTTGGTGTTTGAAGGGAATACACAAATAAAAGATGATTCTGGCTGAAGTGTGCATTGGCTCTCATTGGTGGCCAAAAATTGTCCGTATTATTCCAAATGAATCTCACAGATTGAAACTGTTAATATAAATCACCTTCCGATTGCTAGTTTTCTCACAGTGGATTTACTTTGTCACTCACTAGTAAGTAACTTACTTTCTCTGACCCTCAGTTTCCTCATTATGGTTTTAATGAAGATTAGAAACAACATATATAAAGTTCTTACCATATAGTATGTGTTCAGTAAATGGTAACTCTTAATTAATGCCATGCCAAACCCTATTAATCTCAATAGGGAAGGCTCCAAGTTCAAGAGGCCGAAGAAGAGACTCAGGGCCAACAGATGAGACATGGGATTTTATCAGGGGCTCACAGACAGGGGAGAGAGTTCAGTGACGGTGGGCTGGGCAGGAAAACTGCAGCGGCTTGCAAAACACCATGCTATTTTTGCAGTATTTTCATTTAATACCCTCCCTGCTAACAACCTCCACCTGGCAACCTTCATTTAACCCAAAACTCAGGGCCTCAATCCCCTGTATAGCCTGGCCCATGTTCCACGGGACAGGCTGGGAACTCAGATGTTTATCATTGATAAAGAATAAGTCTTTGGCTTAGCCACTCCGGATTGTCTAGCTCCTAACACACACTCAGGTTCTTCTGCCACACAGAGACACTCGAAGGGTATGTGTACATTATTGCTATCAGGTGCATTTACCCTACCATTACTCTTATCTCTATTTCATTATCTCACCTCCCTGCTTTTTACTGGTTTCTCCCTTTGTGTGTCAATAATCTACGACTGTTCTCTCTTTTGCATTTTTTCTATTTGCTGTGGGCAGGGGTTGACAAACATTTTCTGTAAAGGATAAATAATAAATATTTTAGGCTTTGCAGCCCATAAGGTAGGTCCCTGTTTCAGCTACTTCACTTTGCCATTGTAGTGTGAAGTAGCCATAGATCAGTGGGGTGGTGTTTCAGTGACACTTTGTGGACACTGTAACTTGAATTTTAAGTAATATTTCACATGTTGTGAAATATTCTCCTTTTGATTTTTTTCCTCCATCCATTTACAAAGAGAAAAGCCATGTTTAGCTTACAAATTGCACCAAAATAGGCTGTGGGCCAGATTTGCCCCATCAGCTGTCATGTGCTGACCTTTCTTTGGGGGTACTGCCTCTCTCCTAGCCTCTCACTAAACTTTCCCTTTTTCTCCCTTCCTATCTATTGTTGTCTTCCCTTCTTCATCACAACCCAGCCACCAATAACACTGAATCTAAAATGCAATCTAAGTGAATTTTTAAATTTTTGTGTTTATTAAACAAAGCTTTATGTGTTTATTGTAATATAAAAATTAAGTCTAAGATTTGTCTATATATTCAAAGAAAACTAAGTTGCTTAATTTCGCATGTATTTTATATTGATTTTTTTCAATTAAAGAATTCCCATGAAACAAACCATAATGAGCCCAGTATTAACCAGTTATATCAAAATAGGATGACAGTCAACTCTGGATATTTTCCGCAGTTAGTTTCTTATCCAGACTTTTTTCAATACTGAGTTTTTCTTATGTATCAAGTGTGATGTCTTTCTTTTTGCCTGAACTAAAATAGTTAAAGAGAAGTAAATTTATTCTCATGAGCCTCAGATGGCCATAGGAGATGATGGGGACTGATGGGGTATGGCTCTCCTTAGTCACCCCACTCTGCTTTCAGATCTAATTTTGTACCTGTCTCCTGTCACTGCAGGTGATGCATGTCACATGGTGCCTTGTGCATTACAGGCACAAAGTAAATCTTCTATTGAATTAGCAAGTGAAGCCTACTTAAAGATGCTTTTTGTAGATTATGGGCCTTTTGAGGAAAAAGATAATGTCTGCCACCAACGGGCTGCAAAGTCATATTTGGAATTTGAAGGCAATAGGTCTTTACCTTTATAGGTGAATAACTATTGTTTAGGAGAAGAAGGCAGCTAGAAAGATAAGATTTACTATAAAATTTACAAAGCGCCCACATGTCTTCTCTACCTCTCAGGCCTTCCCTACTCTTTTAGAATAATAAGCTCATGAGTATAGCTTTTCAGGTGGGCACTAGGGATTTCTATTATCACCGTGGCTATCTCTTTTCATATTAATTTTAACATACATTCATGAGCATTATAATTTTCCTACTTGATAAAAAATAGTGTGAAGGGAATATTTTTCAGTATCGATGAGGAGAAATGTTCACTCTCTTTTGTAAGGCTGTGATTCATTGGAAGGTATATTAGGAAATACACTCAGCAGGTGTCATAACTAAAATCCATGTTTTTGATGATGGCATTATTTTTATTCGAGTGCTAAATTTTTAAAATTATTTTTTAACATATTAAGAGCTGATAATGTAACTTCCCTCTCATGGCATATTTCCTTTAAAAAATGAAATATCAATTCTCAGGTTCAACCTTAGGCTATAGTAAAAATGAATTGTTAACTGAGTTTTAAGTCTTTTCCACAGGTTAATTTTTAGTCATGATATGAGAAAGTAACACATATGATAAGAGATATAATTAACTGAACTCTTGCAAAATTTGAGACCAAGAAAGGAATACTAGGAAGATATTTCATTAATAATGTACCATTAGCATATAGTACTTAAAATTTAAAACCCATTTTATTACACTAGAGATGTCTTTTTATTAGGATGTTCCCTGAAAGAGTCAGCATATCTAAGTATTTACAACTAGGAGTTAAACCAGCATAAAGCAAAAGTCAGCTGAGAAAATATTCAGAAATTTGCCCTGGGTACAGTTCTCAGTTCTGGCTGAATTCAAATGTAAGCCATTCTTTGATTAGCAGCTTCAACTAACAGTGGCCTAACTGGCCACATCAGGAGTTAGATATTCTTTCTCATGTTCTTAGTCAACAAAAGAAAATAAGAAGGATTAAATATAGGAGAAGGACAAGAGTATTATATCCTTGGCAAATGAGCAAGAAGTCAGATTTCTTGCTAATGTAATACTGACAGGTTTTGCCAGAGAAGAGGAAATGGAGTGTGGGAGAATTTTGTTATCATTGAGCAGTAAGTTTAGGTAACATCCAGTGGAGCCAGCATTGGCCTGGGAATCATAAAAGGGTAAGAATAGAAGCAGTGTCTTTTCAGTTTTTCTCATTGACCCAGAAGAATAGCTTCAGGGTGACTCTATCTTCATTCTTTTTAGCCACTTAGATTTCTCTTGGTATGTGAAACAAAGGGATATTTACAGTCTGGACCCCTCAAAGGAAAGAGAAAACTTCCCTGTTACGTAGGGCCTTTCAGCGGGTTGGGAGGATTTATTTCAAACCCAGTGGTTCTCTCTGTCTATACATCCACCTCTCTTTAGATCGTGATTACTAACCCTATCAATGGGTGCAAATTTTAGTGTACAACTAGAGCACAGAGAAAGAAGATATAAAAAAAATGCAGATAGTGTATGTACTAGCAATTTAGTCTCCTCTGATAGATGATTTTGGTTATCATGTACCTCTATGGAAGCAGTTGCCACTTTGCACTAATCAGTGTATTTGTCTAAGTTCCTGAAAGAGTGACACCATTACTTTTCAGTATATCCCATCACTTTACCCAAGGCCTATATTGTAATAAGCTAATAGAATTATCTGTGTAAATGTGTTAAGACATTTAATTTTATGAAATGGGAAGAGTGATTAATTTCTGAGGTAGAAGCTGGAAAGGACTTATTCTTGCAAAGGGAAGTAGAAACTTCAGCTCTCCTGAGTGAGAGGGAGATTTATAGTCTATTTCTGATAAAGTCAGACCAGATCAAGGCAGAGGGCCTTAGCCAGATGATCAGTAGAACTCTAAGGACTGAGAAACTGTTGGAATTATATGCAAAACATCCTTCTATGAACATAGATGCATAGCTTATATTAGATTCTAAAAGAGATAAAGATCACATGCATACACATAAAACCAGTGTTTCGAAGAATTGACACAGTAAAGATGCAATAGAAGGTCTTGGAATGGGGCTGCCATTCAACTTCATGAATGTTAACCTTAGAGACGGGGTCAATTAAATAACAATATTTAAAGTAATTTATAGTGAAATAGGTCTCTGACATGGTGTTTATCATTATTACTCTCCAAAATATTTCCTGTTAAAATTGTCATACAGTAATTAATGTGAAACTCATTTAGTATTTTACTAAAAGAAGCATGTTTACAGTGGAGGGGGAGAAAGCCAATTAGAATAAGTTAAAAGCAGTTGGTTTTGTCTCTAACTCTCACTAATGATACCCCAAATAGACCATTTTGAAACTATTCATTCATGTAGGCACCATGATGGATAATGGGAATGCAATCACGGAGAACGAAGATCTCTGCCTATAAGGAGTTTAAAGTTTGAGAGACACCTTTCAAACTAACCATTACAATGTGACATGGTTAGCACTAAAATGAAGGGTTGTGCAAGGTAAAATAGGAAGGATCATGGAAAACAAGATCCTGACCTGGCTTGGGGTCTGAGGGCAGGCTTCTCAGAGGAGATGAGAGTAAAATCTAGCATTTGTATAGCAAGTACTACCTCCCAAGAACAGTTCTAATGTATTAACTCAGTTCAACCTCATATACCATTGAGACATAAAGAGACTAAGTAACTTGTCCAAAGCTGTCGTATTAGTAGGGCCAGTGCCCAGATTTGAAGCCAGGCCATCTGGCTACAGCTTCTGTGTGTTAGCCCTTCTGCTATGCCACCTCTGTGCTTCAGGTAACAATGCTATAAATAAATGTATGATAAAACTAGTGGAGGGGTGGGGAGATCAGAAGTGGGGAAGGACAGGGAGACGAGGAGGAGTCCAATTTCTAGCTTCCGAGAGTTAAATGTTTTCTAAATTCACATTCAGATTCATTTACATTCATGAGGCTCAGCTTCCTTAATAGTGCCTTCTTCATTCTCTCACCATTTAGAAGAGGGATCCTCACACTTATCTGTGGATTATCTGAATTTCTACATATTCAGCTTGTGTTGGGTTACATTTTCACTTAACTTCGTAGACACTCAGTTCATTCTTTTAGTCATTTATCCACTCAAGTTATTTCAAAAATTTACCTTGTTTATATTGGATGGGACATATGGAAGCCTCCTCAAAAGAGATGACAAGTAAGAAATTCAGTTCTGCAAACTAAGATGTAAATATTCCTTGTCTTAGTTTTACTCCCATTTCTTTTCTAGTCATATACATTTGCAAAAGAAGTACAAATTATAATAATAATGTCTCAAGAAAAGGTGAAAAACATGATGAAAACAATGCCTGCAGGTCCTCCATGCTTTTCTAGCTACTTGTTAGGCTTATATGACACAGAAGGCCCTTTACAAACTCAGGGTCATGGTGTTTGCATTCTGTTCTTCCCCCTGCTGTTCCATGGAACTTCCATGGAACTAAGCATGCGAGGCCTGAAGAGTCAGGCCATTGCTATCCATTCAGTGGGCTCCAGAGTCCTACCTGCTCTCAGGAAGTGACTTGGGTTCTGGGAGAAGTACTGCTTATAATTTGTTCCTATGTGGTCCTTGCTGACTTCATATTATATTGTTTAAAACTTTTCTTTACTGGAGCAAATATCTTCCATTTGGATTATGTCATAAGTTTCATCTGGAATAAGACTTTCAATAGCATTTGTGTGTCACCTCTTTTTACATCACTTGTCTGGTGGCACTGAGAATACCTCTTCATTGAAAATGGATCCATTTACAGTCAATAATAGAGTGGCTAATGTTTGTTTTTCTTGGGAAAACTGAAATGCGCCCCTTTTTTCCTTTTATACTGATCCTCCAGCTCCAGATTATCTGATTTTGTGGCTTCTCATTTTCTCCTGTATCTTACCACTATTATTAACAAGAATTCTGTTGCTAATAGCTTTGGAAAATAATATGTGTGCTTTCAGCTACTACCTGTATTTTTATGGTTTGTCTGATTTAGCTGGACTTTGATATTTATTTCAAATGCTGCTTTGTTGCAGAGCAAATGTGAGGGGCTCTAATGTCCCTCTAGATTTCCTTTCCATGTCCTAAATTTATCCAGAAGAGAATAGAGTTAATACTTGAACTAGGTATAACTAACATTTAACACTTTTAAGTGTATAATCTGTACTCTATATTCTTTATGCGTGAAATACCTATAGATATGTGTATGTGTATGTGTCTAGACACATATGTATAATACCTATAACTATATGGTTTTACAAATATATATAGACAGAGAAGAAGACATTTTTTTAAATATAGGATAACAGTTTTGTAAATATCTGTGCACATTTTTATGGTAAATTTTTTTTCCTAAAGTGTATTTTATATTTTTAACACACAAAAGTCATATTTTAGAATAAATTATATCAATATACCCTATCAAGTTCCCAGCCCATCATTGTTTCTCTAGCGTTTTGCACGCGCTTTTTATTTTAGAAGTAATCTTCAAATTTATCTTGTCAAACAGAATACTATAAGGAGTGTTTATAGAATACCGTAAATGTTTATTTATGAACTTACATCCATAATTATTTATTGCTTTAAAGAATACATTTTAGGTTTTGGTATAAAATCTTACTTTGTTCTGGCCTGAACCTCACTATTTCTAGGATCCATGGGATTTCATTCATTTTGGTTTTTTTAAATCAGCTTTTTGAGTACCCTAAGAGATTATTCTGGGTTCTGAGGTACTATGGGTTCTGAGATCTTTAGCCTCATGGAAATCATTTTATATTTGTGATGACTGTGTCTAAGAAACTTAAACTATTCTTTAGCTTCTTTTTCCCCTAACTGCAGTTCTTCTTTTGCCCAGGGCAAATATGTAGGAGATATTCTTAGAAATTTCCTACAGATTTTCCATGCTTCTTCCAGAAATAAAAAAGTCATAAATTTCTTGACATGGAAAAAGTGGAGTATTTTTGGTTTTGGTTTTCGAGACAGAGTCTCTATCACTCAGGCTTGAGTGCAGTAGCATGATCTCGGCTCACTGCAACCTCTGCCTCCGGAATTCAAGAGATTCTCATGCCTCAGCCTCCTGAGTAGACTGCAGGTGCACGCCATTACATCCGGCTAATTTTTGTATTATTAGTAGAGATGGGTTTCACTGTGTTGGCCAGGCTGGTGTTAAACTCATGACCTCGGATGACCCACCCGCCTCGGCCTCCCAAAGTACTGGAATTACAGGTGTGAGCCACCATGGCCAGCCAAAAAAGTAGAGTTTTTTTTTTTTTTTTTTAAGTCATGGTGTTTTATGCAATAACAACTTTTTGGTTGACTTCTAAGACCCAAATCTAGGTTTTTTTGGTGCATACAGAGTAATTTTTAACCATAAGGGTTTTTATCTAAAGCTCATGAACCCTTCAGAAAAGACTCTCAAACCCTAGTGTACAGAAAATTCACTTGGGACACTTGCTCAAAAGTAACCCAGAAATTTGCATTTTTAATAATACAGAAGGTCCTGAACCATACAGCTCTATGAGAGCCAAAGATGGACCTCAAGTGGTTCTGTTCAGCCTTCACACTGTGACTACATGAATTGTATTCAATGAGAAGGTCTAGGAGGCTTTACAAGACTTTCCGTAGCTTCTTAAAGGGGTCTGCAAAAATACTATGATAATGTTAGAAGCAGCGGTTTACAAGTGGAAGAGGGTACCGTAAAATCATCCACACAACCAGCAACAAGAACCCACAATGAAAGGAAAATCTATAAAGCAGATATAAACACTCAAGTTGTGGAGGAATCCAGAGCAGTGTCCCCCATGCAACTGTTTTTGAGAGTATCTCAGGAGTAGATATGTACTGATTAACTTGTGTTCATTGATCAAAAAGGTTTGAGAAACACTAAGTTTAGAAAGTTTTTACTTTATTATGGAAGTAAATAGAGACTTTAATATGCTAATTCGCTTTCTGAATTACTTTAAGGAGAATTCAGTATGTAGTATTTCCCAAGCTTATTTGTTCACAGAATACTTTTCAAATGATTATCAGTTTGAGAAATGCCCTTTAGCAGAGGGAACAAACATTAGTCTCTGAGTGTAGCATAGAAATAAGTAACTTTCATTATAACTCTGTCATGAAGGAAAATTTAAATTGTTTTAAATACACTAAATAAAGCAGACTATTTTATATTGCATTTTAGAAGAATTCTTATTAAAATTATATATAAAGAAAAACCCTCAACTATCTAGTTATTACTTACGTGGACTTACTCATTTCTAGGTAATGGGAAATTAAAGATTTCTCTAAAATGAAAATTTAATTTTATCTTGATACTATTTTGGGGATTTAGGAGAAATTTATATTTCCTAAGAATCATAGAGCTCATCTTATAGCCAAACAATAGTTATTATGTCAGATATTTTACAACAATTGTTGGCAGCAGGCCAAACAGGGTTGCCTGTGTATAAACATGTATGTCCAAAACTTTAAAGCATGATAGTTCCATAGTGTTTTAAATAAATAAATAAAGGCCAGGTTGGCTTACCGGGGGAAGGAGAACTCCTGGATTGATTGTAGCCAAATAAACTTTTCAGAAGGGTGCCTGTAATCCTAGATACTCAGGAGGCTGAGACAGGAGAATCATTTGAACCCTGGAGGTAGAGGTTGCAGCAGACTGAGATGGAGCCACTTTTTTTTTTTTGAGACAGGGTCCCACTCTGTCATCAAGATTGGAGTGCAGTGGCACAATCTCGGCATACTGCAGCCTTGACTTCCCAGGCTCAGGTGATCCTCCTGCCTCTGCCTCCTAAGTAGCTGGAGCTATAGGCTTGCACCACCATGCCCAGCTAATTTTTGTTTGTTTGCTTGTTTTGGTATTTTTTGTAGAGATGGGGTTTGCCATGTTGCCCAGGCTGGCAAATAATGTTTTCTGGAGAAGTGACTTAGAGGGAAGGAGCAAACAAATAATATTGAAAAACATGGAAAGGAGATTAATTTAGCAAAGGAGAAGGTCAAGGAATCTCTGCTGGGAGAAACTCCTTCCTTATTTGGTTAACAATGAAGAGTGTAAGGGACAGAGAAACAAATGCTTAAGCAGGTAGAAATCATGAGCTAAGGTGTGATGATTAGGACACTAGTCCTATGAGATACTGTGAGGTAAAATAAGTCAAATAAGTTTGGGAAATGCTACTTCATCCTTTGTGTTTAATTTTGCTTTAATTGGCCTTTCGCAAATGAATTCATCACAGAATTATTTCCCCATAAATTAAGAAGCCGTACAATACCCCTTGGGAGAACACTGAGCTGATAGTAATAGGAAATAAAGACTACTAATTAATGGGCCTGTACCATAATCATTGGTTCTTTGGGACAAAAAAATGATTAGAATTAGGTCATATATTTTATTCTATCCTCTTGCATTATTAAGTTATAAAGATTCACTGAATTAAAAAAGGATTTCCTTTTCACTATTGTTTTATTCCTAGAGCACAAGATTCTTCTAAATCCAGGTCATAAAAGTAAGACCTCTTTATATAGAATCCTCAGACCTCGCGTAATCGTCAACAAGTAGCAGTCTTGTATAATTTTGACTCTTAAAGTATTTTAAGGCGCTTCTTTGCTTACTTTATAAACATTCACAAGACTTCCAATTTGGAATTGAGCCAGATAAACACTTCTTAAATATGCTGAATTTCTAGTCAAACTATTGAGTGTCCTTTCCTAATAAAGAATTAGGAAGGATTCTTAAAGCCTTTTAAAAATTTGGTTTATAAACATTTTAGTTGCAAAAGGAAATTTAAGGTTTAGAAGATTAAACTAGCCACTGATCTACATGAGCAAAGCTTAAGAGAAATCAAACAGACCAAATGGGAATCAAGCACCAACTAAATAAAACATAATATATTTATTCTCTTTTCACTTTGGGGCATACTATTTCTGACAAAGCCTTAGTTGTATTTGCTGCCTATACTTACGTGTGTTCTCTAGCATGCCTGTAGAAGAACAGTACACGTCAGTTAGATTTTCATGTATATGGGGCTAGTGTCAGAGATGAAACAGAGTTTTTGTATCTACTTGCAGATTTTTATAAGCCTTTTTACTATTTCAGAACAGTACTAAATTTTATAGTCTAAGTTGGTAGACAGCTCTTTCTCATATTACCTGTGAAGATACCGTGACATTTTTGGTCCTTAGGGAAAGACTATTATAGGACTACAGGTTTGATGCTAACATTTTAAAGTTTCACTGAAGTGAAGTAGATTAGCCATAAAATTGTTAGATTTCTGGAATCTTCCTTCTACATCCATGTGATGAAAGTAATCTTTTTCTTCCCCATTGAATTGCCAGACCCTATACAATTTTTGAATAGCACTTGTATTTTGTCTCCAAAGGCAATTTATGTTAAGTTTGTAGGAGTTTACAAATTTTCCAATTTATAATTAAGCTTCAAGATATTTATTAAATATACGTTTTAAGAAATGGCACTAATAAAGAAAGGTTTCTTTTAAATACTTTAAAACTCGGTCAAAAAAACCATTTAGTGATATAATCTAAAGTGAAAGCAGCAAATTGGAGTTAAAAACATGAAATAAATGAATTGTTCTCCATACTGTTAGAGAGTATAAAGTAATTTTACTATCATAATAAAATGATAGTATGACTTTACTAGTAGCATAATTAGAAGAGGACAAAAAAACTCCTTTAATTTGTATTGTTCTTATGCAAATAATAGATATCACAATTATTTTGACAAAGTTATTTTTAAACATGACTTCATGAATTACATAGTCTAGATTCAATAGCTAACTTAATTTGATTTTTGTTTTGTTTTGTTTTTGAGACGGAGTCTTGCTCTGTTGCCCAGGCGGAGTGCAGGGGCGCAATCGGCTCACTGCAACTTCCGCCTTCGGGTTCAACCGATTCTCCTGCCTCAGTCTCTGAGTAGCTGGGATTACAGGCTCAAGACACCACGCTTGGCTATATTTAGTAGTTTTAGTAGAGATGAGGTTTCACCATGTTGGTCAGGCTGGTCTCAAACTCCCGATCTCCTGATCCACCCACCTCAGCCTCCCAAAGTGCAGAGATTAAGACATGAGCCACCGCGTCCGCCTTAATTTGCTTTTTTTAAATGATAGGAACAAAACATATAAGGTCTTAAAGAATATATCTTTCATTTGTAAAATGTTTATTTTAATTTCAGATTTACAAAAAAGTTGCCAGGATAATACAAAGAATTCCCAAGTTTCCTTTACATTCGGATTTCCCAATGTTAATATTTGACCACACTTCCACTTTTGCTTTCCCTCTTTCTTTGCAAAATTTTATTTTTTCTTGAATTAAAAATAGTCTGCAGACACTCTTACATGTTTCAGTACTTCCTAAAAACAAAGAAATTCTCTTTCATAACCACAATAGTTATGTAAATCAAGAAATTAAGTCATACAATAATAGCATTTGATAATAGACTTGAGAATTGACGTAATATATTTCACCAAGTTATCCCAACAATGTCTTTTATAGCAAAATAAAATGCTGATTGTGTATTAATTTCAATTGTACTTAATGTCTATTTAGACTTCTTTAGACTAGGTCATTTCCTGGCCTTTGTGCTTCCCTCACATGACACTTCTGAAAAGTACAGACCAGGTATTTTGTTGAATGTCTCTCAATTTGGGTTTGTGTGGTATCTCCTTGTCATTAGATTCAAGTTATGCTAGACTAAGGAAAAAAAAAAGCAGAATTGCGTAAGATGTGATTTTACAACAAATCCAATTTCTTTCCATTTATAACTCTGAGAATCAATCTAATAATTTAATTGCCAAATTTGCCTCAAACAGAGTATTCATCTCCATCTTCCCAGAAGAAAAGATACTCCTAGGAGATTTTATATGTGTTTCTTAATGAACTAACTTGTATTAATTATGGAGGATCCAGTTAGTTTTTAAATGGTTTATGGAATCACATAGATCGCTCTGATATTTACTAAGAAGATAAATAAAATGCATGACAATATTGATCTTTTCTTTTCACAGTTACCCCTGAATGCCCACAAAAAGGAAGAAAGTTCTCTCTCCCCTTAGACAAAGTTGAATTCTTATCAGAGCTCATAAAATCCTTTATGAAACTGGAAAAATGTGTTCAAGAATTGTTTGAAGAACTACTTTTATCACTCAAGATACCCAGGAAGTGTTCAGGTAATATCCTCTTTTGTTTAAATTTGTAAATCTATAATTTCTCTGTGTTTTTGCTTCCTGATACTTTGAATGAAAATGATTACTTGAAAAAAAAACACATGAAAGAATTCTTTAAAGAAGCAGTCAGCGTAATGCACACCATGCATTATATATAAAAATGCACACATTTTTATCCTTCATGCTTGGCAAGCTCCTTATTTCCAATTGACAAAGCATCATACATCAATTCTGGATAATTTTTAGGTAAAATTAGATCACTTTTTCTTTTCACAGAAACACGATTAGTCTATGGAAAGAATAAGCAGACCGTATGGTCAAATATCTCTTCTTTCACTCCTAGTAGCCAGATGATCTTGAGCAGAACATTTAATCTCCTTAGACCTGAATTTTCTCATCTTTAAAATAATGACGTAGGACTATATTAAGTTATTCTTTGTTTTCTTTTAGGATTAGATGCTTGCAATTTAATATATTATAATGTTATATAGGGTTGTGAGAATTAAATGACAGTGAAAATAAAATATCTAAAGGAATGTCTAGTATGTCATAAATGATCAATAAATGTGAGTTGTTAAAATAGTAATTATAATTATGGAATATATTGTTTTTAGTTTACTCTTAACAAAATCCCTTTGAAAAAAGCCATGCCATATATACTGAATAATATTTCTAACATTAAAGGTAAAATTCAAAGGTACAATGGGTAAGGTGTGTTCTCTGTTGTCATATCTATATTCATAAAAATTTTCATTTTTCTCAGAGTGAGATGGACAAAGTTCTCCTTTGCATGATACCTATGCCATTCTAAGGAGTGTAACTATATATATTTGCTGTATCTGCAAAACAAAGTGAAGGAAGCAAATGACTAATAATTAGCCTAAAATTTTAATCCCCAAAACTGATCTCTTGGTAAAATTGCTTTAATTCAATTTGTTTATTCTTGTATTCCGTTACACATTCTGCCCATGTAAATAATGTCAGAAAAGTTATAGGGTTGGATTTTGTTTTACATTAAGCATAGTTTATTGGCCTTCTTTGTTTCAGGCAAAATTTAGGTAACACTAATATATTATAAAATTAATAGCATAGATTACTTTTTTAAATTTGGAGATAATTCGAAGAAAAAATAAAGATGGACTATATATTTCTGAAGCCAACCAAAGGAAAAAAAAAAGCCATGGGGAAAATAATAAAAATACAAGGCAGAAAATACAAGTATTAATTAAAACAGAGAATGAAAAAGTAGATTTAATTAGGAGAGAATGTGAACCTTAAAGCATCTTTTAGATAGAGTTTGACTGTGAAGTCAGAGATCTGAATAGAGAAATACAGTGTCCTAATTATTGATTGACATATTGGTTCCTAGAACAGTTGGCACTGGAGTTGGTACTCATCCACCATGCCTGGCTAAGATTTGTCATCTCTCATCTATATGTCTAACAGATCTTTTCTAAGGCATGAATCAGGAAACAGAGTGAACTCCAAAGCATCTAGGCTTCTACCCATTTTGAATCAACTTGTATTAGTCCCAGGCTAGACCCTTGGGAATTAAGTCAGTTTTGTGAACTTTATTCTTCTTAAAGGCAGCATAAATTCAAAATTAGAATTGTGTTAGGAGGTATTATAAAGATATAAACCCCAAAATGGCCAAGAATCGAAGCACAGATTTGGCATGCTGATTTTAGAGAAAAGGAGAAAAATTTTGAAAAAGGTGATTCAACTCCATTAGATGAGGATCAGGCAATGTGGAGACTTGACAAATGCTGTATATTTGAGAGCAATGATTACCATTCTTGAATAAAGTCAACAGAGCAAATATATAATTTGCCACAATATACTGTTGCAAATGTGTCGTAAGCAGCAAGGCAGATAAAAACAACTTCAATATCATGTTAATAATAATGGACTATATGAACACATTTGTGGATTATCAAACACAGGATGTAGAAGGAATTTCAATGGGCAAGTCTAAGAAGTGTCTAAGTACTAGAACGTCTCCTTGTGCTATATGTAGTCTTCATTGTTGAAATTCATATTTTTTTATTGCAAAGCCAAGATAGATTTAATCTGACACAACTTTACGTAAATGGATTCCTGAGAAGAATGATCTTGAGGGAAATTGTCAAGAAAAATCTTAAATGTTTTATTCAGTGTATCCAAGTTAATCAATTCTTATCAGAGGCATTGGTTTCTTAAATCAGGAGGAAAAGACTCCTTGAAATAGATGATTAAAGAAGCCAAATGTATCTTAACTATTGGGTATTCCTGATAGTTAATGTTTTTTTTAGAAATCTTGTAAGAAGAGAATGGGGGGAAAATAGCAAGG
Source organism: Sapajus apella (assembly GCF_009761245.1). Lineage (NCBI taxonomy): Eukaryota > Metazoa > Chordata > Mammalia > Primates > Cebidae > Sapajus > Sapajus apella. Next base: position 45,806,017 of record NW_022436941.1, read on the forward strand.
AAGTCTTTTGTTTTCTTGTGTGTTTCTTTTGATTGGAGCATATTTTGCTAATAAAGATCTTGGAAAGAGTTGCCAATGATGTCTATGTAACCCAAACATATGAGCAGATGAAAAGTGAGGGTTTTTTTTTCATTGTGCAGATTTTTTAAAAATGTCCAGACACTTAACATCACATAGAGAAAATATAAAGATGATTAACTAAATATTTGACTTTTTACTTTGATGTTTACTATTATATTGTAGACTTAGCCAAATTAGCCATTCTCTCAGTAATTTGAATGTGGACAAGAGATTTTGTAGAGATACAATAAATATTTTCTGAGAAAGAAAAAAATATTTAGTCATTATTTGCTTTTGTTTGGTCATGATTTGATGGTTTTCTATTTTTGTCACTTCAGAAAATGATAGGACATTATTTGACTGTTGTGGTGCCTTACTGTATTAGGTGATGATATCTTATGGAGTGGCCATGGATTTGATTTATGGGGCATTTCTAATGCTTCTTTGGAATAAAGTTGTTCTTTGGGCAGTTCCTCAATTTTTCCAAAGGTGGCATCTGAGATTTATCTAAACCAGGAGGTTTCTTGGCCCTCATTTTTCTTTAGCCCCAGCAATGACAAAGAGCAATGGCTGCTTCAATTGGATGTAAGAAGAACACTTAGGGTTTGTCTCAGAAGAATCAAAGATTTCAGATCTTCTGAAAGATTGTTTGTACTCTTAGGGGGTCTTAAGAGGGGTCAAATGGCTTCTAAGAGTTCCTTAGCTAGATGGTTAAGGGATTGTATTAGGGAGGCGTATGTAGTTAAGGTAAAGAGGCTCCTAGGGTTTGTAAAGCTCATTACACTAGGACTTTAGCTGTTTCTTGGGCAGAGAGGTCGAAGGCTTCCACATTGGAAATTTGCAAGGTGGCCACCTGGGTTTCTCTTCATACTTTTTCATGGTATTATCTCTTGGATGTAGTCTCTTCTACAGATTCAGCTTTTGGTGGGAGGTTGCTTGTGAGCCAGAAAAAGAACAGTGAAGAAAAGAAAGACTTGTAGTTCCCACTTAGAGCTGCCAACAAGGCAAGTTGCTTTGTAGTGCACACAATGGGAACCTATGAAGACCAATTTGGGTGTGAAAGTGGATGTCACAGGGAAGTACTGCCAACCTCTACTCACTATGAAAGAAAGCGGCAGTGTGGAAACTAACCAGAAGTATAAAATGAACCACAGAGAACTCTGTAGGGGAAGCTGTTGAGCAGCTGGCATTCTTGTGACCCTCTGCACTCTTCTGAGGTTCTTAATCTAGGCATGCTTTTAAAGAAACCAGTATTGACTGCATGCAAATAACTATATTTTACAGTGATGAGCCAAAAGTGGGCTATCTTCTCTAGACAATGATAATAATTGAATAGAATTTTAAATACATTTTAAAAATATGTGAAATAATTCACTAAATGTTTAGAGTTCATAGAGTTTTACATTGCCAAATTTTAAAATTGACCATTTTGAATTCCAAACAAATGTAAAAATGACACAATTTGTTAAATCCAGTAGATTTAGCATAGATTCCATGTTAATAATTCTACCTAAAGAAGATCCCTTTTGTTTCCCTGTACAGCATTAAGTTTTTTAAAACCTTTTTAATTTAGGGAGATGGATTATATTTTAAAGGCTATCATAATTGCTTGATAATTCATTTTCTGTATCTAGAATTGCTCACCAGCAAGAGAAGTCTTAAGCTTCTTTTTTTCCTTAGTCATCTTGAATATAGGCAGATGGTTTGTATAAACATCTGAGCACATTACTTTGAGTGAATAAACATAATGTATTTGGGAGTGAAATGATAACTACAAGATAATTCACTTTTTCTGTAAGTCTTAAACTATAGCTACACAATAGCAGTTATTTCCAGAAACAGATCTACAAAGGTTATACTTCAATCTAGTGTTATTTTTCCAGAGTAAATGCCTTTTAAATGAGCTATCTACAGAAAAGTAAAGTGACATTAAGAATTCAATTGTTGTCCCTTCTTGTCATTAATAACTTGATCTTTATTATTTTTTCTTTTTTAAAAAACTGAAAACTTTTGAATAGAATGAAAGAGTAACTACTTCATGCATATCTCTACGTTAAAAGTAACTCAAAATCTTGTCATACTATGTAGATGTTCTCTTTTATAACAATTTAGAAAATCTAGAAACACTTCATTATTTCTACTAGAGGAATAGTTTTCCATTGGTGCATATGTCATGATTTAACCCCATGGCCCATGGACAGTTATTCATTGATGGACAGTTAAGGTTTTTTTCCTCTCTTCACTTGCTACCACAAAACATGGTATGGCAAATTTCCTTGAACTATTTCTTATATGTACACAACTATATCTGGAGGGTAAATTTCCAAAGTGGAATTGCTAAATAAGCAGGCATGTTCATAAAGAGGATGAAAAGATAAGCCACAAACTAAGAAAAACTATTTGCAAAACACATATATGATAAAGAACTTGTATTCAGAATATACAAAGAACTCTTAAAATTCAACAAGAAAACAAACAACCCAATTTAAAAATTCATAAAAGATCTGGACACCTCACCAAAGAGGATATATAGATGGCAAATAAGCATATAAAAAGATGCTCAACATCACATCATCAGGAAAATGCAAATTAAAACAAGATGACACTACACACCTATTAGAATGGCTTACAATACCAAATTCTGGCAAGGATGCGGAACAACTCACATTCATTGCTGTTAGGAATGCAAAATGGTACAGGCTTTTTGGAAGACGGTTTGGCAGTATTTTACAAAGCTAAACATAGTTTTATCATACGATCCAGCAAGTGCACTCGTAGGTATTTATCCAAATGAGTTGAAAACTTACGTCCGTACAAAAACCTGCACAGGAATGTTTATGGCAGCTTTATTCATAACCGCCAAAACTTCGAAGCAGCTAAAATGTTCTTCAGTCGGTAAATGTATAAACAAACTGTGGTACATCAATACAATGGAATATTATTCATCAATAAAAAAAAAATGAGATGTCAAGCCATGAAAAGACATGAAGGAACCTTAAATGTGTATCACTAAGTGAAAGAAACCAATGTGAAAAGGCTACATACTGTATGATTCCAACTATATGACATTATGGAAAAAAGAAAACTATAAAGACAGTAAATAGGTGAGTGGGTACCAGGGAGGGGATATGGGAAGGCGGGATGCATAAGTGGTGCTGTGGGGATTTTTAAAGCAAGGAAACTATTCTGTGTGACAGAGTAATGAGGGGTACATGATATTTCACATTTGGCAAAATCCATAGAATTGCAAAACACAAAGAGTGAACCCTAATGTAAACAGTGGACTTAGTTAATAATAATGTTTTTATATTTGTTCATCAGCTGTCACATATATACCATATATTGCAAGATGTTAACAGTAGAGGAAACTGGGGGCAGGGAGGAAGTATATGTGAACTTTCTGCTCAGTTTTTCTGAGCAAAAATCTGAGTTTAAAAAATAAACTATATTAATTTTCAGAAAGTGGACATTTTGAGAAAGATTGGCAAGTCAGTTTGTCATATCCATGTTGACAGTTAATGGTATTTTTATTGTTGCAGATTTTATAGTTTCTGCATTCTGTGTCCTGGAAAGTCTTCTCTATGTGAATCTTTTTTTAAAAAAAATCCATATTTTCTTTTAAGGGGATTACAGTTTCAATTTTCTTTATTTAAAAATCTGTGATTAATCTGGATTTTATTTTAATTAGAAGTGATCCTTATTTATAACACCATCTTCTTGAAAAGACATTATAAAATGCAAGCCATAAAAAAGCATTTTAAGTTAAATGGTGTAACACTGAGTCTAAAACTTTATGTTGTGATGTGTCTTGAGAAATGGAACAGAATTCTTAAGCTGCAGTCCATGGGCCCATGGGGTTAATGAATGAGATTTACAAGAAGGCCTGGGAATCCTTAATTGTGTGTGTGTGTGTGTGTGTGTGTGTGTGTGTGTGATGCATATGTGCCTGCCATACAGTCATACTGTGCATTTTTGTATGCAGTTCTGTCACTTTAATCATGTTCTTAGACGTGTTCACAAATCCAAAGATGATTAAAAAATACTAGAGTTGATGAAAACTTTTCCTCAGAAGATATAAACTCTAATAACATTTCCCAAAATAGTAATGTTATAGCCAACCAAATGGAATTTTTACTTTTAATACACTTTATGCACAAGAAGGTTGAAGTTAATATCAGAACAAAACACTCTTATTTCATCAACTTTATTCCTTAGAAGTCATTCACAATTAAGTTCATAGAGCCACATTTAGGAAAAGAAAACCTGCATCTACTAGATCACTCTATTGGTGAGAATCCCTACTGATAAAGTCAGATTTTGAAATTTGCTTTGCCCAGGTATAAAGAAATTGATTCTTGGGGCTGGGTGCAGTGGCTCACGCCTATAATCCCAGCACTTCGGAAGGCTGAGGTGGGCGGATCACCAGGTCAGGAGATTGAGACCATCCTGGCCAACATGGTGAAACTGTGTCTCTATTAAAAATACAAAAATTAGCTGGGCATGGTGGCACTCACCTTGGGAGGCTGAGGCAGGAGAATTGCTTGAACCCAGGAGGTGGAGGTTGCAGTAAGCAGAGATCAGGCCACTGCACTCAAGCCTGGTGACAGAGCAAGACTCTGTTTCCAAAAAAAAAAAAAAAGAAACAAAGAAATTGATTCTTGATAAATCTTGGGGAAAGAAAAGAAAGTTAGATCACAATATATAATTCATCATCATATACCATGTCTAAGCCAAAAAGGGTAAACATTATTCATATTGAATCAAATTATCATTAATCTAACCTTAATGGAAAAGTAGAAAGATTTCCTTTTTGGAGTATTTATTACATTTTTATAGATCCGTTTTTTCCCATGGAAAATAGATTCTTAATGTAAAAAATAAAAGTTGTGGAAATATTTCCATTTTTGGAGCTAGGGATTATTTTATGCCTCTCAGAGTTTGTTTTTTGAATGAATCATTGATATTCTTAAGGATATAATTTTTCATGTTATGCTGATATTTATCTATGTATTTTTGTTCTCCGTTTGAAGTTAACATGCTAGGAAATACCATTAGTTTTAAAACGTTGTACCTTAGATTCTAACTTTTTAAATGAACAAGGAAATGAATATTTATTTTGTTGTCTTACCTTACATTATCAACATGAAAATAAATTAATGACAAAAAATCTTTACTCTTCAGCTTATATGTTTATATACATCAAACATGAATATAACTGAAATGTCGATTTCATCAAGTTGTATGTAGAAAAGGACACTATCTTGCTTCTGTCATTATTGTAATGATGACATCAGCCTACATCTTTGTGACTATATTCTCTGCATATTGATATTTGTGGATGTGCATTGTATGTATGTACTATGGGTAGAGCTTTCTACATAGTTAATATTTACCTGTAAATTTATGAATCACATCTAGTATGTTTTTAAACAATATATATGTATGTGTTTGTTTTCATTTCTATTGCTTAGGAATTTGGGAGAAATCCAATAGAGAAGTTGTAATAGAAAAACCCAGAGCAAACAAAACTAATATTTCTTCAGAGGAATTGCTACCAGGAAAAGAGGTAAGTGAAGGGAAAACAAGAGCATTTTTTAATTCACATTTAATATCATCATCATATGCCTGTGAATCCATATGAATCAAAATGTCTTGACTTTTACCGTTTGCTACAAAAAAATAATTTTTCAATTTCGGATTGAAAATTGGCTTATGGGTTTTAATGAAAATTCAGTTTAGTGGGGATACTGTCTTCTTGCAAAATCTGTTCCATGGGCGGAATAGAAAGATGGAAGTCAAGATATCTTTGTTCTTATCCTGACTCAGGGTTTCCACTTTGAGGATGTGGGCTATAGATAATTGTTGAAAAGTGAGAAAATGGAGATTATAAAGGAAAAGGAAACAATCATCTCAACTGGCCTCATATTTTTCATACCCATCCTGTGATTGTTCCCAAGGTCTGTTACCATTCCTTGCTCTGCTCTAGATTGTAGAGAATTACACATTCCAGGCCCCCTTGCTTTCTGGATTCTGGGACAGTTTAGCCAGTTAAAGGCATTGATGGAAGACCTGTTGGAAGGCATTGACAGAGTATAGGAGTTGCAGAGAAACCAGAGTGTTTTTTCTCCTCGCTCCGTCTTAAGGAGCATCTCTGATAACGGCTGTGACACCTTTATCTTCACTGTGAGCCCTGATCCCACCATGCAGCTTGCCCTGCCTGACTTCAGTTCCACCTGGCATGTCTGCTTGGGCTTTAGCTTCAACTGGTAGCCCCCAGGAGCTACTCTCCCATAACTTAATCCCTTTTCTTCATTCCTCCAGCCCTAGGGGTGGTTGTGGCCTCCTGCTCTATTAATATCTGTCATACTTCACAGTCCATGTTTGACTTCTCAAATCTTCCATCACATAGGTAACCAAAACCCTGCATTAAAATTCTTCCTTTTGAAAAGTCTTGAGTAATTTCTGTTTTTCAAATGGACCCTGACTGATACACCAGGTAAATATTTAAAGAGGCAAAACAACATATAGTTTTAACAGAGCTTTATCCTAGGAAGCAAGAGAAATAGTCAGGAAGATCCTAAATTATATATTATGCTTTAACCAAAAATCAAAATCAGTACCGTATTAAGAAATTAGCATTAGATAATAGAAAACAGAGATTCAACAGATTATCGATTTTGTGTGTAAAAGAGAAAACTGTGTGATTCTCTTTTTACTTGGATCGACTAGTAAATGTTCTCTAGACTAAATGGAATATGTTTGATGGCAAATGTCAGAAGAGAAGAGTAGAAGTAAGCAAACTATATTTCACAAGAGCAAATAAACTATTGGAGGTTTGAATAAGTAAAGGTTTTCAGTTTTCTCTCTCTTTCTCGCCTCTTTTCTTTCTTTCCTTTTCTTTTCTTTTGTTCTTTTCTTTTCTTTTCTTTCTCTCTTTCACATAGTTTCACTCTATCACCCAAGCTGGAGTGCAGTGGTGCAATCTTGGCTCACTGCAATCTCTGCTTCCCGAGTTCAAGTGATTCTCTTGTCTCAGCCTCCTGAGTACCTGGGATTACAGGTGCCCACCACCACATCCAGCTAATTTTTTATATTTTCAATAGAGACAGGTTTCATCTTGTTGGCAAGGCTGGTCTTGAACTCCAGACCTCAGGTGATCCACCTGCCTCGGCCTCCCAAAGTGCTGGATTATAGGTGTGAGCCACCATGCCTGGCCTTCAGTTTTCTTTTTAAGAGCAGCTGTTAATGTACTTGTTTTTCTATATTTTGAAAAGAGAATTCAGATAGGCCAACATATTATAGTTACATTATCATAGGCAAAGGTAACTTTAACTGCACAAAAATTTTTTCAAAATTCAATGCAGCCATGGCAATTAATGACATTTTCCACCAGGACATATTTACCTGAATGAATAAATGAATAATTTTAGTGAATAGACATGCCCTGATAGGGAAAACAAAAATTAGAATTTTTTAGTTTGAATTTTTATGGAGGTAGTTTTATTTTTACATTTCTTTCATAAATGTGTCCCAAGGAATTACTGTTATAGCACAGGGTTAGAACTATGCCACTTCTAAGTTCTCTTATAAGAAATAAGATTATATCAGTTGAGTAGATTCAATTTTTGATGAATTTTTTTTTGAGACACGGCCTCACTCTGTCACCTAGGCTGGAGTGCAGTGACGTGATCTCAGCTTACTGCAACCTCCGCCTCCTGGGTTCAAGAAATTCTCCTACCTCAGCCCCCCAAGTTGCTGGGACTATAGGCTTGTGCCACCATGCCCAGCTAATCTTTGTATTTTTAGTAGAGACGGGGTTTCACCGTTTTAGCCAGGATTGTCTCGATCTCCTGGTCTGCCCACCTCAGCCTTCCAAAGTGCTGGGATTACAGGCATGAGCCACCGCACCTGGCCCATTTTTGAGAAATTTTATGCAAATATATGACAAGAGAGATGTATTTTAGGCCCTATCATGCTTGAGATCCAAATAGTCTTTAGAAAGATCCATTACAACTTAGTTACGAGCGTAATGAACACAAAAGTCATTTTTTCTGATGACATGAGTGATCAGAGTCATGGAATCACATAATTTTAGCTCTAAAAAATGAATTACCTTTATTACTTTGTACAGATATGTAAAGAGTAAATTATTGCTGAATGGGTTGTACATCTAAGAAAATCAGGCTTATGATTATAATTTCAGTAATTTTAGAATAAAAGGGACCATAGAAATTATACAGTTTTGCTCTGTTGTTTTTTTTTTAGCAAAAAAACCCTCGAGATCAAGAAAAATAAGTCATTCAGTCAGAGACGTAGAGCTCAGGGTTTTCTGAAGTTGAGGTAGGTGGCACGTTAGTATAAACAAAGTTACACTAAAACAGAGCAAGTTCAATTCTAAGCATAGGTTCAGCCTAGTACCCATAATGCTTTTGAACTTTAAAGAATGTTAGGAGTCTTGGAGGAAATATACATTTATGAATATATATACATTTATAAATATATTGCCTTATGAGCCACAGACCAAAGGAAGAAAAGAAAACATCAGCCTGTACCTCAACCCCTTCTACCCCCTTCCAAGTACCACCCCCTGTCACCACAACACAACAGTGCAGATTATTTCAATTCTTCATTCTTAGAACAAAAGTAGTGCTGCTTATGACTTTGCAGCTGGAGGGGCTAAAATTCTAAGCAAGTAAAAATCTAGAAAGTGCAGTGGTGTGTTTTCGCTGATAAATTTATTTCTTATTGCTATTTTTTGGCTTGTCTGGAGTGAAAAGGAAATAAAAGGTTGAATATTAAATGCTGTCTTATGTTGCAATGGTTGTTAACAATAAACTATAAAAAAGACTATAAAAATCTAATTTAGACTTTATTAAATATATTGAATTTAAAGGTTGTTTTATGTGATAAATAGTAAGTGTAGCTTTCTGCTCTTATAAAGATGGCTTTATTGAACTATATTTAAGAGATTAAATTTTTTAAAAAGATTTTATTAAATCTACTGATGAATTAAAATGAAATGTCAGTATATTACTGTGTGTAAAGAATGTACATGTTTTTGTATATTGCTGCATTCACTAGGTAATATTTTTTAGGTTGTAAGAATGGGCTTCTACAATATATCAAAGAATATATTCAACATGTTGAATGAAAGTAATAATTTTATATCTATAACAATAGAAACATTTGTTGCTCAATTAAGATTAACATGACTTCATATGAATTTATATTTCAGGCTACTTTACTAGATTTTGACTGGAGAAGTACATTTAAAGAAGTGTCTCTTCCCATGGCACGCTGCATAATAACTGCAATTGAAAGTTTTTCTGAAAAAATTCTCCAACAGGAACAAAATGAAAGGTCTTCAGCTGTGAGTTATACTATGAACCTTGTAAATGTCCAGCAAGTTTGGCAAGACAGCCATATGTTTCCTGAGGAGGAACGACCAAAGAAAATTGGAAAAGCAAGTATATGAAATCTTTTCAAACTGCTGACTGGCATGATGGGATTTATTTTAGTATACTAGTGTAGTAGATCAAATGGAGTCCCTTGGCAAATAGTTGGTACTCAACCCAGTACCAGTTTTCTTCAGTGGTATCCACAGGCCACTGCTGCCCAAAAGGACTTACACCTGGTGCTAGCTTGTTGCTCCATGAATCTGAGGCAACAAAAAAGGGGCCTCTGTGACTTCATGGGGAGCTGGGAAACACCGGGAAAACCACCTGTTTTTATTACAACTTTGAATGACTCCAGGAAAATTTAGGAGGTTGAAGGAGTTACTGTCTTTTCTTGGTTTGGGAACTTAAAAAATCTTCATTAACACTTTAATGAGCTTTTCACCTCATTAGTATCAGTCTTACATCTCCATAGGTGTTTTGAAAGTCACAGAACACACTGAGAAAATAGGAGGTAAATATAGTCACTTGGCATTAAACCCAGAATGAGTTCAGCAACCTGTGATTGGGATATTCTTAAAAGAGAATTTTTGAAGATGACCTCCTTATTCTGCCACTGTCACACTAAGGCTCCAGAACATTCCCTAGGGATATCTGTTGACTGATCTGATGTGGAGACAGGCTTTACTTTTCCATTCACCACACCTCCCTTCTGCCATTAAGAAAAAGAAGATACATAATAAATGGCGAAAGGCTAGACTCATCACTTCTAAAAGTTGCTGACACCCTACCAATAAGAGGATGCTACATGATATTGTTTCTGATTCTTCTAGATTATTTAAATTAAACTAACATTTATATGTGGCATATAATTTAAAAAAACCTTTATGGCAATTTAGCAAAAGAAAATTAGAATAAGTTAAAAAATAATGCAAATGTTAATATCAAGGATATATATTTTCTGAGTCCTACTAACTACAGAGAAAGGTATTATCATGTAAAGCTGGCTCATGAGTTTTTCATAATGTCTGTCTGGTAAGTATAAGGTTTGAAGGTTATATGTAGAGAAGCATCATTTTGGTATTTCCTTATTTGACATAAAACATTTAACTTTCTGCAACTGAGAAATCGATTATTACAGAGCTGCATCATTATATTTATGTTTGATGCCAAATTCATTATTTAGGAATTTGGCTCCACTGTCCATAAATTAGTTGGTGCTGTCAGGATACAAATAACTCAGTGCCATATTTATTTCTCCCTAGTTTTGTTCTGACATCACAGAAAAACTTGACACAATGCTCCCACTGGCTCTGGCATGCAGAGATGATTCTTTTCAGGAAATTAGAGCAAACTTGATGGAAACCTGTTGTAAAGTGGCAACAGCTGTCCTGCAGAGACTGCAAGAGAGAGCCAAGGAGGTTCCTTCCAAAGCTCCCCTGAAAAACTTGCACACACTCCTCTCCACAACGGTGTATGTCTTCCAGTACTTCAAGCAATATGATAATTTGATGAAGGAAATTACTAAAAAGTGAGTGTTGTTTAAATTAAGTTGATGGTCACGCTTAAAGAAAGGTGATATCTTTGGATATCACAGGAATGAAATTTTGATAATAAGATTTGAGAAAGAGAAAATAGTCATGAACATGGTGAATTATTTTCATTTGTCTTTAGGAAATATCAAAAAGATGGAGTATGGGATATGTTAAACCAGATAATAGAAAGAAAGGTACTCTCTCTAAATGCACACTCAAAAGAACCCTAGTAACACCCTAATCCAGTGCAACTATTTTCTGTTGTTATTACATGAGTAAATGCATCCTTTCATTTTGTAAAGTGCATTATACTGACCACACTGAAAAGGAGAAATAAACTTCTTGTCTCATGGAACAGACTTAGAAAATAAATGCATTGTAATCTATTTTAATGATCAATGTAAACATATTTCAAGACAGCCATTTAGTGGTGAACTGTAATATTTGAAGAGAAAACATCTGCAGTCTTAATTTTCATGTATTTGTAATCTAAAACTGCAGTATGTTTTCTGAATAGAGATAAAAATGACCACAGGCATTAATTATCACATGGTCTTTCTGGTTGCCCTTACACTCTCTAGATATAGCATGGCTTCTTGCAAAGGAAACATGTGGACTTAGCAGTCCCTTGTGACCCCAAGAATCTATTCTATAATCTTTATCCAGCCTTTATAGCCCATTGGTTATGAAAGAAAACAGTGTAATATTCATAGCTAAAGATAAAAGTAAAATGAATTTGGCTAGGGTGTAACTGTGATATATCTTTAAATTCTTGTAAGTAATCAGATGTTGTGATTCATGCTTGAATTTATAAACAAAATGTGTCAGAAATCATTTTAATATTTCTGTAGAATTTTAAAAAACAGTTTATGAGATAATTGATATCTACAGAATTATAATTTTTAAAAATAATGTGTTTGTGGGACATTTGATAGCTTTATAAAAGTTGGTTCTGACAAGTGCATGTTGTTCTCTAGTAATAACAATAACCTAATGCCTAAATAATGCACTGATCTCTAATAATAGGCTTACAAAGAACACTTTTATTTTTGAATGATGTATTGACAATACAGTTTGTCTCAAATTGAAGTGTGTATTTGTAGAACAGCAGATGTATGTTTTCAAAGGGCTGTGAAACAAAGACCAGCTTTTTTTTTTTTTTCCTTTTTGGAAAGTGAATGTGGATGCAAACTTCAGCATTAAGAGGAAATGAATGATTGATATCTAATAATCAAAACCATTTGTAGTACTGGAGATTGTTATCTCCTACTACACAGGCCTTAAATCTCTGTCTCTTTGATCATTCTCTCTGAACAGACCCATATTCCTGGTGCCTGTCCAACGATATCAGGAATTCATCAACACTCTACAGTTTCAGGTTACGAACTACTGCGTCAGAGTTTGTGCTACAAGCATTTTACAGGATGCTGAGAGCCACCACTGGGACGACTACAAAGCTTTTTATGAGGTGTGAAGTTAAGTTTACTATCCTTCCTTTTTACACAAATATGTTTTACTGCCTACCTGCTTTCTGGCTAATTAGAAACATGAGTTTGGCATTACTAATACATGAAGGCTGTTAGGATAATATTTTTTAAATATTGAATTCATACTTAGGAAAAACACTGTTTTTAAAAACCTGAAACAAATTAGACATCAGAACTCTCCTTCTGCTTAAAAGTAAAAATAACCTCATTTGAGCTGCAATGTTGCAGTGCTATATAAGTTGGAATATAATGGGATACAATGAAAACTCAAAGAGATAAGAATGCCAAAATGCCACAACCTTGTATTTTTTCCAAAAGGACCAGTTAGTTATGGATATCCTTGCATTTTTTCTTGTTATATATTTCCATCTGTGTTTGATAAATACCTTTTATTAAGCAGTTTTATTCTTTATAATTTTTTTCCTTCTCATCGTATGTTCTTATGAGCGTGCTTTAAGACCCATCTGAGGCTAGGCACAGTGGCTCATGCCTGTAATCCTAGTACCTTGGGAGGCTGAGGTCAGCAGATCACTTGAGGTCAGGGCTTTGAGACCAGCCTGGCCAACATGGTGAAACCCCATCCGTAGTAAAAATACAAACAATTAGCTGGGTGTGGTGGTGTATTTCTGTAATTCTAGCTACTCAGGAGGCTGAGGCAGGAGAATTGCTTGAACCCGGGAGACGGTGTTGCAATGAGCTGAGATCCAGCCACTGCACTCCAGCCTGGGCAACAGAGGGAGACTCCATCTCAAAAAAAAAAGACTCATCTGATCATTTATAGCTTACCTATTTTCATTTAGCCTATGTTTTGAAATCCCAGATTTTAGCAAATTGAAGCCTAATGATTCCCAGTGCAACCAAACCCAGGATCAATTAAAATTATTCATCATCAAGCTTCATTGGTTTCCCTTCACCTAAATCTCATTGATTATGCACAGACCACAATATTTGAAATTCCTTGAAGTTGATTCCAGGGCAGAGTGAAACATTTATAATATCTTAGTAATCAGGGTTAAAAAAAAATGCAACAGCCATGCCCAGCTTCATTACCTTTTCCATTTTACCTTTTCCTCTAGATTGAAGTTTATGACTTTCATTTTCTTGATTGTCCTAATCACTATAACATATTGAGAAAGACATAGTGGAGTTTTATTCAACAGAATCACTCCTGTCACTTCGCAGGCACTGAAGGTTCCTGTGGTTTCATTTATGCCTCAGTTATTATCATAATAAATGTTGCTACAACATAGAGGAGCAGCTAATAAGAAGCTCTCTTAAAGAACTTTCCACTTTTTCTAAGAACATTTCATCTCTCCTTTAGAGGCCCTTCCCAGAGAGTTTTTCTTTTTGCAAGAGCATCCATATGGAGTTTTCCAAATCTGACATACTTCAAACAGTCATGGAAAGAGCAAGCAGAATGAGAAAGAGAAAGTGGTGTGGTGCAGCTGGTAACGTGAGATAAGAATGAAAGTATTGGTCTTCCCCTCTCCTGGCAACATCATATTTTCCTTATTTGCCTTGAAGTAAACAGAGTGGTTGAAAATGAATCCGTCTCATGTTTCAAACTATTTCAGTATGTCAGTGTACTACTAATGAGCAATTTTATATGATGTTTTCCATGAAGAACAGGTATCATCTCACTATATGTTCAACACAGGGGTGTTATGTTTCCTCTTATGCAAATTGGGAGCTAGAAGAGTTGTACAGTATAAATAAGTGGATGCATTGAGAACCTGTTATTGAAGTTACCAAGTATTTTAAAAAACCAACAAATTACCATGTAACATGCAGCTCTTAGATCTTATGACAAGGCTTTAGCTTCAAAGACGGAAATAACAAGATAGTTACCCTGTGATTACATGGTACTGTAGCTTCCATATACTTACATGGTCAGTAGTTACAATTTAATTGCAGAGTTAGTGGTTGTTATTTATTCTCAGAAAAATAAAGTGATACTGCTTTTTTATGTATCAAAAATAAGAACCTTCTAAAAATAGCACTGATTTTAAACTGTTTTGACAACTGGAGTACCTGACATGGCTTTATCTTGCCTACTGCACCCCTTTCTTCTCCTCTCCCCATTATTCCAACTGATTTGTGAAACAGAACTATTACATTTTTGGCAGGCCTGCTTTGAGAGGGAAAAAGATGATATCTGCCTGACTGGAGGTGAAGGGTATGATAGAGATCTCAAGGGAACCTATCACCATGTGCAGAGCATAGTAAAGAAATAGTAAAATAATTTACAAGATATGCAGCAATATTTGCTCATGTTTTGTGATAGCAAGTTAGATGCAGATACATTATTTCCATTTTCTAAACTGTCAGGTTGAGAGAGTTAAGGAGTTCTGTATCTCTCTGATGAGGTACTGGTCACGATGGCACAGTGGGTATTCAGATTACATGTTTAAAATTAAGCTTTTAGTATAGTTGACATCTGCTCAGTTTTAGGAACTTGTGTTTTCCAATAGTCAAAGAATAAAGAATTGTCTGTTCAAAAATAATACTGAGTGGCTTCTATAATAAAGCCCAGCTGCTTGTTTCCTGATATATAATCTAAATAAAAACTCACATCTGTTTACATTATAGTGGGTCTGCAAAAATAACAGATGTTTACTAACAGAATACTTTTGAAATGACAACAAATAAGGAAACAGGTCAGAAAAATAAATCAATCACATTTAGTTTAATGAAAACTCTTGCGTACATTGAAGTTGTATGAATTTTAAAAATAATTATTAGAACAAAGACCTATTGAAATATTTTAAGCATGAAGTTTATATTTTAAAAAGTCTTAAAATAAGTATTTTTTACTTTTAAGAGAAGAAATCTGTGTGCCTAAGTTACTTTTATTTCTCATTTATCACTAACTGATAGCTATTAAGGAAGTTTATTCATATTTTGAAGAACATGAGAAATCATTCTGATCATGTTACAATAAGAACCCACACATTGCCATGGGGAAAATTAGTGTAAATCGTTCATATTGGTCACTGTATCAGCTGGGGTCAGTTTCAGTTTAATTTACATGCAACACAAAAAATATGAGAAAATCAAGCATTAAAACTCCTTTCTTAGTTGAAAAAGTATTCATCAAAACACACAACAAAGAAAGCATAAGAAACTGTAACTTTGCTGCTTCAGCATTAGTTTCCCAATGTCTTTTTCTTAGTTTAGATACACATCTAATTAGGAAATCAGAAGCCAGTGGCCAAAGTCCCCACCAGTTTGAACTTGACTCTGACATTTTGATGCCCAAGTTTCTTACCCAAGGAGTACAAATTCTACGCATTTATAAATGCAATATGGAAGTCAGTAGATAATAACTATAAATTATTGTTAAGGTGACTGCAGAAGATATTAGTAATCAAAGAAACTACCGGAAGAGTAATACATAAAGAAAATACTAAAGAGAGTGTCTGCATAAGAAACTATCAACTTTTGACACAACAGAACAGCAGATTTTTTTTTAGATGACATTTTTTTGACAAATACAAATAGTGGACAAAGCAGAATTTTTAAGTAAGAGATAATCACTTGGAATATAAGAGGAAATTTTACTAGTTTAACTTTTGGTATATTAACATAATCAAGATAATGCTTGAGGAATGCATTCTAATCTTCCTATTTCAAATAATCATTTGATCTGATTTGAAGAAAATGAAATGAAACTACAGCATATCTTTCTGAGAGGACGCTTTACCTGATGAATGCTTGTAAATCACTTGAGGCCACCTTCTTTCTGCCTGTTCCCCTTTGCCTTAGCCATTGTTAGCTCTTCCTCTGCAGTCAGAAAATTTGGCACACAGAAGAGATCTGTACTGGGGTGGAAAAGAATGAAAATATGACTCTTTAAAAGTATGAGATGCCATAAAAAAATACTAAGAAATGGTGATAATATGTACCTAGGCTTTAAAGAATCTTGTAAACTCAGATTTTTGTGGTTAGCTGTTTCTAGTATTGTTATTTAAATAACATAGGCAAAATAGCCTAATGTAATAATCTTTGATAGTTACCCATCCCCCTTGGTTTCAAGAATGTTTCTAAGAATGCAGTATCCGAGTTTCTTTTTACTCCTGTCACTTCATTATAATGTGAAATCTGAAACGTTTATAAAATTACGTCAGTGATGCTAATAGGCTCAGAAAAATATACCTACTGAAATGAGTTAAATATATTTTAATTTTAGAAGAATCAGTCCACTGTCTTAAACAAGCTAGCATGACTTTTTCAGCAACTACAAAGCAAGTTGTTTAAAAATAAATTTTAAACCATAGGCTAGGAGTAGGTAAATCAAGGCTTTGCTAGGTTAAATATTTGTGGTCTGGATTTGCACTAGAATATCTAGTCTCATAATTTAAATAAAACATCTGTTCCTTTGTCAATAAGGATGTTTTACATCTTGTCAAAAACCTTTGTTGGTCTGCTAGTGTGTCAGACTCTTTAGCTATTTCCTTTCAGCCTGAACTAATTAGGTTCATAGAAAGCAAATTGACATTTTGGAAGACGGAATTCTATGGTTTAACGTGTGGTGGTTTTGCCAGGGGGAAAGATGTTCGTTCTCGATCCAGATGTGGCATTATTTCTGCTGGGCTCTTCATCATGATCTCTGGACCATTCTGCCTCCTAAGTTAGCCCGGGAGATTCTAGCAGAAGTGCTGGAGAAATCTTTGGGTCTACTTGCCTCCAGATATGCCCGTGCTCACCCCAGCCGTAAGAGAACCCCACAGTTAAGGTAATTGAAGTTCTGAAAAACACTGCTTTTCCAGAAAACTTTTTATCAGTTGGTATAAAGCAGAATGTAATTCTGAATCTCATGGCATACTCCTTATATATTTAACATGTTTCTAACATCTGAAAAGAAATCATATTCTATTTTCCTGAGTTATGTAAGTGAAAATATGAAACCTGAATCAAAGTAAATTTGTTCTTTTTACTCCTTAAAATTGTCTATAGAACCCACTTGTTTCTAAAGAATGATTCAAGGTATCTTATAATCTAGGACATAGATCTACAAATGTTAATAAGATAAAAATAGAAAATTAAGGCCCTGAAATTGATAACAAAGCATCCATGCCATGATGGAGCAGTCAATTTGACTAATTTGCTTTTGAGCTTCTAGGCAACCAGGAGATTTTAGTTGTTTTTTCTTAAGCCTTTAAATATAGAAGTTAATCTTCATTAAGAAAACTATTTCGTGTAATTATATTTCTTCCTAATATATTCTAACTCTTTTTTTCCTTTTATTTCATTGTTTATTAGAAAAGCCAGTTCAACAAATTATGAAATCACAGAAAATGAGGAGCAACAGTCACTGAGTATTAAATAAGACTGAATTTATAGTACAATTCTATGAGTTATCTAGGCAATGAATATATGAATGTGCTTACAAGACTACAAAGGTCTTGTATGTATATGAAGAAAAGGTTTTTGTTGTAAATATTCTGTGTAATATGATTCAGACTTTTTAGGTAGAATTAACTTTTTTCAGATATATTTTACAAGAAACCTACAGACATCGGAGGCTTTTTTTTTTTTTTTTTTTTTTTTTTGGCAGGAGGAATCATTTCCTGATCATGTTCTTGTAAAGCATACTGCCATTTGAAGGGCATTTAGGTCCTGCTGCAGTGTTTCATAAATATGGTATTTTGCACAGGCTGTTTTGAATTACTGACCAGACTTTTTAAAAAAATTGAACTCTGAAGAATAGATGGAAAATTCCTTTTGAAAGCAAAGAATACCTTCATTCTTTTCCTTAGGTAGCATAAATCACTTTTGATTATGAAATGGCAAGTCATTATGAGATATTTGTGAAATCAGCTTTACTGTTAGCTCATGAAATAGGTAGAAATGGGTCATATATTTAATTAATTAACTGTACAATGGAGACTTTTGGTTTTTATTTTCTGTGTGGCTGCATAAAAATGTCATGCAATGCTAGAAGTATTTCTTCTAGTTTTTATAAGTAAAATATATAAATAATTTTATTTGACTGGTTAATCCTAAACTACCATTATTATGGAAATCGGATTGTGTGTGTGTGTGTGTGTGTGTGTGTGTCTACATATATGTTGGATTAGTAATTATTTATCTAGCAATTACAAAAAGCATATACAAACTAAAATTAAACCTTTGTAAAGGCCATTATTGATTATTTTTGTATTCCAGTAGCCTCCAAATGTCACGTAACCAAGCCATATATACAATTTATATATGTGTCATATATTATTAATGTATAATATGTATTATATATAATAAATTTGAGGCAAAAGTGTCATAAAAGATCCTCAAACTTGCATTTTTCTTATCGCTTCAAACTTTTCATCTTCTGTTTCTTCACCCCTGAATTTAAAAGAAAAAAAGAAGAAACAAACTAAGATCTGTTCAATTTAGTTATATACCAAAATAATAATTAAAAAGATCTTTGGGTCCCTATTAAAACTCAAGAAAGATGAAAACAAAGAAATAAGTCTGTGAGTAAGATAAATAATACAGCATATTTTCCATATATTTAATATTAAACATTTCTGAAACTATAGGCTTCTTGATTGGAGCTTTGTCTTTTCTTCTCATTTCCCACTTGCTAGGAGAACATGTTGCCAATCTTGTAATTTTTTTTTTGACAGCTTACACATGATTGAGGAGAATTGTTTTGTCCTCGAATTTTAACCTATCATGCATATATATGGATAATAGCAAATTTTTCTTTTCATCTAGCTTCTCTTTTGCTTAGTGTAATTTCTGGGATCTCTTGAATTTCTTGAACAGAATCCTAATAATGTAAAATAAACATTTTTTTAAAAGCACCCCTAAAACACTATTACAGAGCTCACCATCCCTAAAAATAATGGTATTGTGGGTCACCTAACCTAGAAACTCAAAGAGTGTCTTGTATGCTTTTTATTTGGTTTTGATCTCTGAAGCTCCAGTGTCTAACTGAATTTTTCTATTCGTATGTATGCTTATTATAAGAGATATGAATGAATGTGCCTACCAAGCAGAAACATTATTTTGTTTAACATGATTTCCTTTTCTTTCTTTCCAACAGACTTGATGTCACAACAATTTTAATATGCACTGAGAACATGTTATGGTCAGTTTGTACATCTGTACAAAAACTTTTGAATCCTCATGAGCATACAGATAATACAATTTTTAAAATTCATACCCATTGTAATAATCTGTTTACAACATTAGTCATTTTGACTTCACCATTAACAGAATTATATAAGTAAGTATCAAATGGATTTTCCTTTTACCTATTATGATATACAATAATGTGATTAACAAAGTTATTTTCAAACACTTATTGAATAACGTGAAATTACAAGTAGAAATCTTTTGAAGTGCATTTTTGAGACTGTGAACTAGGCCATTTATTAAAACTAACACCAACCAACAGGGGTTTCATAATTCTCAATGCAACTCAGTGCCCAAAAATGTGTTATGTCTCTATTGGTCAATCCCATTCAGCTGATAAAGTTCTGATACAATCAGGAACATTTTTAGCTTCACAATTTGGGTTGTTTAAATGATCAAATTATATTGACGGCCTAATTATCACAGTGATTTTTTGATATTCTATGAAAAAGAAAACTATATTTGAGATGTACCTCAACTAGTAATGGCAAATGGAAATAGAGTTAATAATTACATTTTTTAAATGTGGAAATATTTTACTTAGCTCAACAAATAAGATTTAGAGAAATCTAGAAACATTTAATTACTTTTGATTTCTTGTTAATTCATATCTGTAATGTTACAGAGGAGGTTAGAAGAGTCTAATAATAAAACATTAATACCATTTTGTTTATAACCTCCTCCACTTTCATTTTTTAACTACATAATTGTATCTTCATGGGTAGTAAAAATTTTACATATGTCTATTTCTAAGGATAAATCAGGTCAAGTGTTTCTTTGCAAAACATTCTGGTAAAAGCAATATACAAATCTTAATTTTCCATAAATGTTGAGACATTTGTATTTGATATCCCTAAGGTAATTAACTGCTTTGATTTCAGCTTCCATGTAATTTTTACCTACTCTGACTTTCAATAAGCCCATTGTTTACAGAGTGTTCCTTCTAGCAACCCAAGTTGAGAGCTACTTTTAGAAATGGAGAATTCTTTCAGAAAGGGAAAGAAACAGTGAGATAAATTGCCATACGGTTGATATTATGTACATAATGGTTCATAATCATAAAAAGCTCAAGTCTGAAGCCCATAATAAATCCTAGAAAACTAAACTGATTTACCATAGATGAAAAAATTGCTATACTCTTAGTTCAATGCGTCATTTCACCTAAGAGGAAGGCCCTGTGAAAATCAGGAACAAAGTTGACAAATTTCATGGATTGGTCATGGTGAGCAATATTGAATTTCATGCTTTGTCACAGATGAATTGAAAAATTTTAGCCCCCCCAATGCATTTGTAAAACAAATAAATTATTATCAAAGAGTGCATATTTTAATAATAATGTAACATACATTCATTATTGTTAACCTATGGCTTTTTGATACATTTTTTAACAACTATGCAAGTACTCAAATCTCTATGATTTGTGCATTAGATATTGCACTGTAACCTCATTCAGCAAATTTAAATTGCTAATTTCAACCAGGATTACAGAACATTTTACGCTAAGCACTGCCTCTGGTTTATCTTAATATAAAACATAGATAGCCATATTGCTTTGAAGCATGAACAAAAACCTAAATATATTTTAATTCTTTTTAAATATTTCTTAGTTCAAAAAATTTCAAAAGTTGTATCCATTTATGTTTGTTTAAATGTCATGATTGTTTTCTTAGACTATAAATCTAATCTTTGAAATATACTTTGCTTTGTATTGACAAAGGAAATCTACAGGGCAGCATGTTCTTTGCCAACTAGAGAAAAATATATTTGTGTGTTGCAAAAACGCTGTTGACTTATTGAGTTTTTTTGCACATCCAAGATAAGAATCTGTCATACTATTAGCATGTTAGAAAAAACTGTTTATCTCACATTAAAAAATTAAATCACATTCTTTGAGGAATTGGTGAAAAGCAGCCATCAAATATTAATAGTATTGAATTTTTATAAACTGTACCTGTTATTTGTCACTGTGTGTAATATGCCCTTTTAGAAGGTGACTGCCTTTATTTCAAGTAGTTCTAACAGAAAAACTAAATGTGTTTTCCTTTCTGAGCTTAGCATAGGACCACCAAATCCCTGGATAGGAGTACATGATTGTAAAGTCTTTTCAGGAAAAATGAAACCTGTTTGCAAAAATATGTGTTCTTTTTTAACTCGCCTTTATAGATTTCTGTTAGAATGTTGTAAAAGGAGTACTTCAGCTTTGTTCTCCAGGGAAAGGAACCTGCTGAAACAGAAAATATTCACCGTGTATTTTCCGAAGTGCTTATCACTTATAATTATTTCATAAAGGCTGTTAAACTGCAGGTTGAGAAGCATATTCACATACATGTTCATACACATACCCACACAGTGGTTTCATATGTTGCATTTTGAGTGCATAGACTTTAGTTTTAGTTCATGTATACCAGATTAAAAATTAATTACTAGAATATTGCGTAAAGGTAATTTAGTTTCAATTCAATAATTGTTGTTGCCTCTCTAGTCCCTATAGTTAAAGACAAGGGATATAACAATGAGCAAGATGTAGTATCTGTCACAAGTAATTTAAGAACAGCCGATGAAATTTTTTGTTTTAAATTGAAATAATATTGTCCTCCCTAAATCTACAATAAAAGGTAGAATTAAATAATAAATTTCATATCTATATCTAATTTCTATATCTTCATTTACCCAAATGTTTTGATATATTATATCAAAAGTCCTAATAGTAGAAACTTCCTGAAAGCATGCTATCTCAACATTTAATAAGATGGAAGTGTGGGATTTCAATACAACTGTCAACAAACCGTGCGAAGGCTAGAGTCTTCAGAAATACGCCAGAAGGCGGATCACTAAGCCAAGGAATAGCAGCCTCATCTTGGGGTCCATTTGTTGTCACTCATAGGCTTTTTAATCACCAAATTCCAATGCTCTGTTTATAGTTCTGTTTCAAACTAATGTTATGCCTTTTGAGGTTATGGCCTTATCCTTTTTTTAAAAAAGAAACTATTTCACTCTTTCTCAGAAAACAAAATAGGCCTTTGCTTTTCTACCTCAGGAGTGGTGGCACACCTTGGAAAATAGGCAGGTCCTCAAAATGTTAAGCATAGAATATGCTTATGTGAAATGTTGAGCATATCATCATATGCCCCAACAATGAATATATTATGTCCACACGAAAATTTGTGTGGGAGTGTTCAAAATGTTATGTCCATACAAAAATTTGTATAGTAGCATTTTTCAAAATAACACAATGTGGAAGCAGCCAAATGTCCATCAACAAGTCAATGGATACATAAAATGTGGCATATCCATATAGTGGAATATTATTCAGCAATAAAGAGGAATAAAGTGCTGATTCATGCTGCCACAGGGATGAACCTCAAAAACATGCTAAATGAAAAAAGCCAGACACAAGAGCCCACATATCATTTGATTCTATTTATTAGAAATGTCCAGAATAGGCAAATCCATAGAGACAGAGTAGATCAATGATTACCAGAAGCTGAGGGGAGGAGGGAATGGGGAGTGACTGCAAATGGATACAGGGTTTCATTTGAGAATAAAATATTCTAAAATTAGATACTTATGAAGGTTATGCAGTTCCATGAATATAGTATAAGCCATCTAATTGTATACTCTAAATGGGGAAATCTTTTGGCATATTAATTATATATCTCAACAAAGTTGTGAAAACAAATGGAAATTGAAATATATTTAAAATGTTTTTTTTTTTAAAAAGACATCTGGCAGAATGCAAAATTTTCCAGAAAGTAAAGTTTCTTGTCTTAGCCATTTTGTTTAAGTTCAGTGACTCCCTTTATCCACCTTCCTCTAAACATTATTTTTAAAGGGAAATCTCATTTTTAAAAAAATACAAAATTCAACAGCTTTATGTGTCATCCTAATAAGGTTAAAATACTCAAAAAGAGCCAATCATTAATTTAGAAAAGGGCTGCTCCTAGAACATTCGACTGGCTGGCTCCTGGTGTACCCCGAGGTCTGGTCTTTCTCTCTCTCCATCTCATGTTCTTTTCTGAGCCTGCCCTTTGGCTGTCTACCACCCACAACTGTTCTTCATAGATGGCCCTCCTTTTAAGTAAGGAAGGTTTGGTAATACCTTTCATTCATACTTTCTTTCTTTTACCATGTATTTACCATGTACCTACTATGGGCCTAGCATTGTACCAGTCATTCTCTAACCTCGAATTATCATTTGCTGACCTCAAATAGTTATCTTCATCATGAGAAATTCAAGGCATTTAAATGTCATTTAATGACATTTAGGCAACAACTTATAGTCTCCGGTATAATGCTGGATTTTGAAAGCAAAGCAGCGACTTAGAATTCTTTTTAAAATCTTGAATTTGGTATTCACAGATAATTTTCTGTGATTCTAGGGCCATCAGAAAGGTTCACATGTCCTCAGTTATCTCAAGCTTTCCAGTGTTATCTTAGTCATTCAGTTTCACACTATCTCTGCCCTTTCTAAGGTTGTGATCTTCTCTTGGTATTATTTACTGAATGCCTCCAATGGCCCAGGCACTATGGTAGGCACAGATGACTCAAGAAGTGTAACCTGACCCTCCACTCACATAGAACTTACATACTTGGGCTACCTTAATTCAGTCATGGAGGTTTATTCCATTAGCATCATATTATGAGACCCATTTCTCCTGGGAGGACAGCCAAAAGCAACATGGCACAAGAGAAGCATAAAACCCAGCTAACTCTTTTTAGTTCATCAGCTGTTCTCACTTTTGATGTG
Organism: Sapajus apella; assembly: GCF_009761245.1. Lineage (NCBI taxonomy): Eukaryota > Metazoa > Chordata > Mammalia > Primates > Cebidae > Sapajus > Sapajus apella. The sequence goes on from NW_022436941.1 coordinate 45,830,381, forward strand.
CATTGGGTTTTATCTCCTTTCAGCATCTGGCTACATAAGCCTAAAGAGCTGATCAGTTTTGTTAAAGAAAAAAAAATGAATGCCGGCAACATAGGTGTAGATCAGAGAACCCAGAGAGAGTGAATCTAGGACAGAGTGCTGGCATGGTCAGCACAGAGGCTGTATGTTGCTAATGCTAAGAAGAGGCATGGTTAGTTGAGGTTGGAGGAAGGGCAAAGGCAAGGAATTTTCCAAAATTCACTCTTTTCCCCTTAAGCAAAGTCATCTTTCCAGTGTGTTCATTTGGGAATGTGAAGAAATGTATCCTGTTTCAAACTTACAGACATTTATTTTTAAGAAAGTATTTAAATTTGCTGTATCAAAATTCTTTTATGTCTCGTGAAAAATATAATTCTATGGCTCATACAGTTGTATTTTACTCTCCGCTATGAATTATTTAGAGCATCCTGTCTTTTAACTGTATACCAAAACATCATTAGAGGTTATCTAATAGCTAGCTCATAATTTCATTCTCCCATTGAGGCTTGTGGGCCAATTTTCACCCTGTTATACTCTCTAGAATAATGAAACTAATTTGGGATCTTGCTGTGGAATTAAATGCTCATACAGATCTCACTCCCTTTGAGACCATAAACATCTGCCATAATATCTCTTATAGCCACATAACCTTACTATAACCAGTATGACTGAGAAACTGTCAGTGGGGTAAAAGAGTTTAGGTACTGGCAGAAATGCTCAGATAAATACCATATTGCCAGTGGTTTGTCGTCTAAGAAATTTGGGTACTAAATCACCATGCTATTATTATTAGATCCTCCATTATTTTGTCTAGTTGTGAGGATAAAACTGTAGCTAGGCAACCATTTAGACTATCAGGAATTTCATGTCCATTTTGAAATGGCCATAGACTTTTTAAGGATCAATTTCTAACTGTTGTTATTATAATGATATCTTATTTATATAGAGCACTTATTGTGTACAAGGCATTTTGCTAAATCCTTTAAATTCATTATTCCACTTAATCTTCACACTGACCCTGTGAGGTGATTTACTATTTTAATCCCCATTTTACAAATGAGAAAACTGAGGGTAAATATATTGCCACTAGCATTGCCTGTTAATAAAAGCACATTCAGGATATAAGTCCAGGCCCTCTGGCTTCGGTTCCTGCATGTGCCCATACACCACTTCTATATAACCTTTGATGACCTTACCCTTGGGGTATGGAGCAGATAAAAAAGTAATGGAAAGGAGTTGGAGGCAGAGTTAAATTCTATAAAGAAACAGACCAAAATTAGGGCATAGAGAGGGGATGAGGTTGTAAAAGGGGTTATAGTTTAGACAGGGTAGTGAGAGAAGACTTAGTAGAGAAGCTTTGGAGGTAGAGCAATCAATGGAGCTACCTGAACACAACAGTGAAGTATTCATTCTTAGAGAAATGAGGTGGCCCTCAGATAACCAGACAAATAGGGATTTTATGCAAAGGGATTAAAGTGGAAGGGAAAGTAGGCGTAGGCTATGAGAAAGGCTACAAAGATATGTAGTATCTTTGTCCACATTCTCCAGTTCCCCTGCTGTCTCATCAAGCGTTCTACGTCTTGTCCCATCCTTCTCTCGGAGTCTTTCTCTTCCTTTGAGACTGCCTTTCTCTCCAGACCGCTTGCTGCGTCCCCTGTCACACTGTACTGGCACCCTCCTTTTCCTTGCTCTCCGGCAGTTGCATGGTCCTCCTCATACCCTCACTCTCTTGGGCTCTATCCAGACTCTGGTACATTTTTAGAGACTATCACTCACTTCTCCTTTTATACCCTTTGACAATCCCACTCTTTGTCCAATCTTGGACAACTCCTTCTTTCACCCTTCTCCACTTTAATCAAGCCCCTGATCTTGCCCTATTTGTTTGTTAGCAGACCGCCTTGCCCCTATACTTCTCCAAGAAAATCCACACCATCATGAATGCACTTTAACTTCTCATCTCTGTTCCTAATAATAATTTTTCTCCCCACTCACCTCTACATCCTTTGATTACTGTCTGATCAATATATCTCTTTTCCCAATTAAAGGAAATCTTTGTACCTGACTCTTGATAACATTTACCTCCTACTCATGGCGTTTTAAATATTCTTTCTATCTTGTCTTGTGGCTCCTTCCCCAAAACATTTCCTGGGTTAAAAAATGTTCCTCCATTACTATTGTGTTTTCCTTCTAAAACAGTTTTCATTCATTGTCTACTTTTATACCTACCACTCACTCGGTGCATTGCAATTGGACTTCTACCCTCAGCATGCTAAACTAACATGGGCAGAGTCATCCATACACACCCAATTGCTAACTCCAATGGATGCAGTCATTTTCTTTTCTCTTGGCTTCTCTAACTTCTTTTTTGGGGGGTAAGTTCATCCATATGGCTATACCATTATGTGATGACTTCCACATTGATATCTTCAAACCAGACAGCTCTTGTATGTGCTGTATTAGTAAATCCAAATTCCTGTTGGATGCCTTGTACTTCAGATGTCTGTAGCCCCCTTAACATATCTAAAACTAAGTAAAATACTTGCAGTGTATCCTAAGCTGCTTTCTTTTCCTTAATTTTCTCCTTCTATCTCTCCACTTATACCATCGCCAGCCCCATGTCATTAGGAGATGAATAGTGTTTGTTCCGTTAATTTAACATGTTTTATATTTGTCTCGTACTTTCTATCTCCTATCTCTTACCTTGGTTCAGCGTCTTATCCTCTCTGACCTGTCTACTACAATATCATCTTCATTATCTCCCTCCCTCCTGCCTGACTTTTTCCAGTCTGTTCTCCTTACTACTGCTGAAGTGATTTTTCTAGGATACAAAACTGCTGGTGTTAATCCCATACTATAAACTCTTCAGTGATTCTTTATTGCTGGTACTAAGTCCAAACTCCTTAGAAAAATGTATGTTTGTACCTGGTCTGGCTTCTGCTTACTTCTCTAGCTCAGGCAGTGGAATGCATGGAATGGAAATATTACAGCCTGACTTTGAAGCCTATTTAAGGAATGTTTGTTTTGATCTGAGATTTAGTGAGAAAAAAAAGCCTTTTAAAGAAGAGATGATATATTAAAAGTCTAAAAAAGGTCCAAGTCTATTTAACTAGAAGATGTTCTATTTAGCAAGACAACCAGGGGGATAGAAATGTCAAATTTGGAAAACATGAGGATACAAGTAGCAAGATGTGGAGTGAAAAGATAAGAGTGGATTTTCAAAATGAAATTCTGTTCTGCATATCAGAAGATAATATTGCTTCTGTACCGTATATAAAGAGAAATGATACCATTTCAAAAACTCCATTTCTAAAATGTTCCCAGTCATTATCTTAATTCTATATAGGAAAATATAATCTCCTGTTGTTATAAATTTTTTGCTAGCCAAGTTATCTGCTGAAGATTTTATGTGACAAATCCTTTTCTACTGTGTCAAGATTTAGAGTTGAATTTGAGCCAACCTAGTAAAATGTTACAGTAATTGTTGATTGTTGTAGATCAGATATTCTGGTTAAATTATTTTAATTTTGAAATTATAAGCCCTCTCTATACCCTTAGGAGCATACAAAATTAATTATAAATTCGAATTAATTATTGAGTACTTATAAATCACTTTAAAGGTTAAAAAGAGGTACCATCATGCAAAAAATTTTTTACATTAATGAAGCAAATATGACAAAATATTGGCATTTATTGGATCCATGTTGAAGAAGATAGCAATGGGATATAAAAATAATGTTCATGGGAAACATAGGTTGTATTCATTGTGCTATTCTTTATCCTTTTTTCATGACAAATTGTATAAAATGAGATTTTTAAAAATTAAATGATAATGGTATTGTTACACCTTCCTCAAGTGTAAGGATTGTTTCACAGAGGTTCATAAAAATTCTAACTTTCAACTTGTGGTTTTTCCTGGCTGTGCTGACTTGCCCACCTAGCTCCTGAGTCACCTATTAACATAAATTGAAGCAGATGAAGTAGGGGCATTGTCCATTCTTGCACAATACCATTTTGTGTAAAAATTATTAACTGAATCCTAAGTAAAACTCAAAGGTTATTTCAATGGTCATAGTTAATGTTTCCTGTATATTCTACACTAATTATTTGTATTTCTTTAGGACTTTTCAGCATGGCCTGGATGAGTCTGCTTCAGATTCCTTAAAATCATTTTTTAAGCAACCATTATACTGGGTTTCTTGCATATCACATTTCTACCCTTCTTTACTCAGGTGAGAGCCTCTAAATGCCATACTATCTATATTTCCACGATTCCTTTTCAAATTTAATAGAAATTTTTATCTGTGGATGTAAATGAATTTACATCTTACAAAAAGAACTTATAACTTTTCACAACTGGCAGGTAAGTAAAGAGTATTTTTTCTCTTAGCTCAAGAATCCAAGGCATGGGCCTCATAATTATTCTACTAGCTTATAACTTTTGTAACATAATGGAAAACTGTAAATTTTTGGAATTTAGTTCTATTTTAAAACTTGTCTTTCTTGATCTGTGACTGGGGATTTGACAATTCTCAAGCTAATTATCAAACATAGGCATGTAACTAACTCAAAGCCTTAGGTAGAAGTTGAGAGAGAAGTAACTTTTTAAATTATGAGTAGTATCTTTCACTTTTATTATTTAATTAACAGCACTTAAAAACAAGAAAAATCATTTAAAGTATGAAATGTGCTTCCAGAGTAATCTGATGGCATTTTGTGGCATTATGTGAAATGGCACTTTGATTTCTTGCTAAATATATCATTGGAAAGTACCTCTCCTTGGTATCCGAGAATAAAAATATCATGTATAGCTAAAGGAGATATTGTTAATCCCCATATATCCTTGATTCATTTTGGAAATACACTATCAGTTATTTCACCATATAAGCTGACTATATCTCTCTCTTGAAAAACAAGATTGTCACCTATAAGTAGAGGGTGTGAAAGCCTCATATACAAAAGTTTCCCTAGACACAAACTTATACTGTTTGCCTAATGTGTGCCTATTTCCATATGGGTGATGAAAAATCCAAAATTAATGAGACAAAGACTCCATCTTTAAGGACTTCAATGTATTTTTTTTTCTTTGGTTGTTTTGTTTTGTTTTTGAGATGGAGTTTTGCTATGATTGCCCAGGCTGGAGTGCAAAGGCGAGACCTCCACTCACCGCAGCTTCCGCCTCCCAGGTTCAAGTGATTCTTCTGCCTCAGCTTCCTGAGTTAGCTGGGATTACAGGTGTGTGCCATCGCACCTGGCTAATTTTGTATTTTTAGTAGAGACTGGGTTTCTCTATGTTGGTCAGGCTGGTCTCCAACTCCTGACCTCAGGTGATCTGCCCGCCTCAGCCTCCCAAAGTGCTGGGATTACAGGCATGAGCCACCGCGCCTGACTTAATGTATTGTTATTATTTCATTTACATATAAAACTTTGTCTACGTTTCTGATTAATTCCTTATGACCGAGTCCTAGAAATGGAATATCATTTCTAGGACTCAATGTTCTGTCATCTTGTGTGTAAATATGTCTTGCCATCTTGCACATAAATACATTTTATTTCAGTAGGAATTAATTTAATAAATATAAATAGCCAACTCCCTAATATTCATTGTTGCAAAAATAACAAATGACTGGATCTCTTACAATGAGTCAAGCAAACAAGCTGTGTCATTTGATGAGTTCCTAAATTTATAAACATATCTGTTCTCCATGTTATTATCACATTTGCTTTAACCTATTTTACTGCCCCCTTTTATCTTACATCTGGAACCACTGGAGTTATTCCCTTTTAGGCATAGCTCTGTAAGACTTCCACTTCCAAGCTTGCTCAGATCAACCCAGCTAGAGTCCTGGAAGTCAGCATGAAAATGGGCTTATCTTTCAAACACTAATTCTTATATTTAACTTCTTTGTCTTTTCTGTATCTACAGAAAGCAAAAATGTACATTTCTTTTCTTTCTGCTTCTGTTTAGCAATCTCCACTATTATCCTAACACAAAGACTAGGATATGGGAATGACTATTCAGCTTATAGTGGAAATACAATTTTATGCAAGCTTTCATAAGGGCAGTTTAGTAATATGTATTAAAAACTTAAAAACATTTTTGCCCTTTTATCTAACAATTCTATTTCTAGGAGTCAACTCTAAGCAGTTAATCAGAGAGGCTGGCAAAGTTTTATATATGAAGATATCAATCAGAGCATTATTTATAAAAGAAAAAATGGAAATAAATGTTCTACAGTATAGCATTAAACAATTCAGTTATGGGATAGTGGCATAGACTACCGTGGAGTGATTAAAGGGCTGGGTTTTGAAAAATAATGACATAGGGAAATAATTATGGTAGACAGGAGGAAAATTCAGGTTAGTAATTATGAAATTACCAAAGCCAACCCAGTTTTTAGAGTGATAAGTGTGTACCAGACACAGTGCTAAGTGCTTTGCGTACATTATCTTTAAAACCTCACACTAGTTCTGTGAGGTAAGTACTCGGGTGCTTCTTTTATGGAGAGCAAAGTGCTGTGTAGGTGGCAACATTCTGGAGGGAACAAAATTGGAAGCCAGGCTGAACCCAGGCCTGTTCCATTCTAAAGCTTAAGCTCTTGACAACCACATTTCCACTTTTCAAAGGGAAGAGCAGTTCAGGGTGATGTTAACAGGTGTACATGAAAAATCATTCTCCTGCACAAATAAGATTGTTAGTTACTAATTATGTAAAGTCTTTTTTGTGATTTAACTTTGTAGGGCCTCTGATGTGCTAGTATATAGTGTTTAGCTCTGCTATGGTCGGAATGAGTCCTCCAAAATTCATGTGTTGGAAATAAAATCCCAATGCAACTGTGTTGAGTGGTGGGTTCAATGGAAGTTATTTATGTCATGTGGGTTTTGCCCTCTTAAACGGATTAATATTACTATAAAAAAGGCTTACAGGAATGGGTTCATTTCATCTTGCTTTTCTTCTGCCATGTGAGGTCACAGCAAGATGGCCTCACCAGATGCTAGTGCCTTGATCTTGTACTTCCCAGCCTCCAGAACTGTGAAAAATAAATCTTTCTTCTTTGTAAATTACCCAGTCTGTGTTATTACATCATGGCAGCACAAAATGGACTAAGACAATCTCCAAAGGAGGCATCAAGTATGCAGATTCCCCAAACTTGCTGGGTGAGATAACTATTGTTTTACAGGAAATTAACAATTATTGGAAAGTAGGACATCATTGGTAAGTGTTGAACTATGCTATACTACCATATTTAGGGCATAAAGAAAGTACGTATAGAAAACTAAATACTGAAAGGATGTAAAGCAGTGGATTTATAGTTTTTATCTCTGGGTGGTAGGATTGCCAGCAATTTTAATTTTCATCTGTATAGTTGTATATATTTTCCAAATTTTTATAATGAGTATAATTTAATTTTATTAATTATGAATACATTTTTAAAAAGCAGAAAGAAAATCTGTTTTCTTTGATTTCTCTTTTATTCACATTGCTTAACCTGTAACCTCTATACAGACGATTTCCAGTTCTGCATCTCTAGTTTTGAGTTTACAACTGCTTTCATTATGTCTCTCTCTCTCTCTTTCTCTCTCTCAGAAATCTATAGTAGCTTCTGCTTCACCCACACTGTCTCTCCTGGCTTACTTGCTTGAGAGTTTTCTGGCTTATTTCCTGGAGAGTTTTCTCTGCTCCAGTTAAGTCAGTCTCCTCTTATGTCTTTAAGACTTAGTTATTCCATATTTTTAATATTTAATTTGTTGCTTATTCTCAGTTTCAGCCCTTTATTAATGCAGTTTCCTTTCTTGGAATACATTTGGTTCTCTCCCTTTTCTTTCTAAAATTTCCACACAAGGTATAGTAGGAGGACTCTCCCCGTTATCACCCCTGCCCATTAAAAGTCATATTTTCAACTAAGTCCATATAATCTGCTTAGAAAGACATGTTCCCTGTGATTTGTAATCCAATGTGCTCAGAGCACTGTACAATCAGAGGAACCCAGGGCAGCAATAAAAGCAGTTTTAAAATAACTAAAGTTATTTATTTGCATTTACCAGACATTACAATGGGGATTCCTAGACCACCATTATGTGAGCTTAAAAATCTCACCTTTCCATTCATTTCCCTCATCTGTATCAGCTGTCTGTATGAGTCTTTCACCCCCAAATTATCCTTCAAAATTCCATTCTTCACTTTAGCAACTAAAATGAACTGTTCAAGAAAATACAGGGGTTGGATAATGACAAATGAAAAATATATTAGGCTTCTCTTTTGGTAAAGAGGAAGGCTGAGAGGAGAGGTGAATGAAGTAGTTAATATCATGAAGGAACTTAACCATGAGATTAATACATTTTCCACATGTCTTAGTTTAATCTAGTATGAAACTGATTATCCTCTCTAATCAACTCACAATGTTAGCCTATACCACTGCTAGGGACAATGAATATAGTACATTTTACTTACTCCTTTGAAAATATATTTATTTTACCTAAAATAAACTCCTCTAAACTCTATTCCCAGGGTTCTAGGAGAACATGAAAAAATGTATTTTTATCCATTTTACTGTTTTCTCTAGTAAGCTTATAGACAAATATATGGTCCATACTGATGTTTCTACATTTTTCACTCTATTTGTAATCTCACTTTTCATGATTACAAATGAATCATTTTTGGTTTTTTCCCTCTACTCACTTTTAATTATCTTAGTTTATATAATATTGCTAAAAGCTGACTTAAATTCTTTCTGAAACAATCTGCAGGTACAAATAAGTAAGCAAATAGATGAATAAATTACTAAGCTCCTTCAAGATATTAAGACATATAGCATGTAATATGAAAATAATGAAACCAAAGATAACTTAATATGTTTAGGGAGGAAAATATATGTATATAAGCCCAAAACAGGATTACATTGAATAGAAGCAGAGTAGAAACAAAAAGCCCAGTGGAAAGAAATATATACAGCTTAAAATGGACTGGCCATAAATCAAAGCATCATGTTGTCACTGTAGAAGAAAATGAGCAGTTAAAACTGTTTACTCACACTGATTGTACTTCTTGGGCTCAGTGTACAGTTATGACCTATTTAGCTAAGGAAGGGATATTTAAAAATATTCTTTTAAAGCAAAATGATAAAAGGCATTATAATGCAACATATTATAATTCACTAGGATAGCATTTTTTCTTGAACATTTCTGTGAAAGCACACTTTGGTGTCTGTCTTAACCTTTTTTCTCTCCTACATACCCAATCCATTACTAAGTCGCATTAATTTTAACTTCTAATATCTACTATCCATGGTACCAGTTTCACCTTAGTCCAAACTACCATCATCTGTCTCTTAACTACTGCAGTGACCACTAGCATTCTTCCTATGTACATGTTGACTTCCATTTCTAATATTCTCCAACGATAGCAAGAGTTTTCTCAATCCCAAATCTATTTTCAAAACTCAAATTTTATCATGGCATACTTATGGCTTACCTTCCATGAATTCACTTTTATCCTTAAGTATGTATAAAAAACTAGCACAGCCAATAATATATACATAGATGTGACTCTTACCCACTTCTCAACCCTCTTCTGATACCCACTACTATGTGAACTCTATTTCCACACATTAGCCCATTTACATGTTCTTTTTATGCCATGTTCTTTTCTGCCACAGGATTTTTGCACATGCTTTGCCCTTTCGCTAAAATGTCTTTCTCCTTCACATAGGTAATGCTAGCTTATCTTCATCTCTCAGCCCAAATGTGACTTCTGCAGAGAAGACTTTTAGCAACTGAGGTGAACTAGCAAGACTAGTTCACTTCCTTTTTACCACATCTTCTAATAGCATTTTGGCTTCTCTTTCACTGAGTTTTTATAATTGTCATTTTATCTTTATTTGTGTGATCACTTAAACTACATATGTATCTTCCACTAAATTCTATAAGAATAAGGAATTTCTGCTTTTTGCTTACTGTTATGTGTCCATGGTTTAGCATATACAAGTTAAACAATAAATATTAGTTGGATGAATGAATGAATGAATGAATAAAAAAATTCAAACTTGAATTGTGTCCCCTAAGTGCTAAAGTATTGTATTGTATAGTATAAGTGCTATATTAAATGGTAGGAACATTTGATCTGTGTGCTAAGGCCCAGGCATGGGAGGCATAGTCTTAATGAGGAGGTAACTACTAGTATCCTTAGGAGAGAACATCTAGGGAGGAGGACAAAATGAGTTTTTGGTCTCTCAACTGCTGCTGACAAACTGCTCTGCAGGGCTGAGGAAAAGAGCTTAGAAAGCCTGTGCTCTGATGAGGTACCAAGCGTTGACATAGCATCAACAGCCAGGGGAGAAGTAACTAGAGCTTTTAAACAGTAGAGGTCTTAAATGGCTGTTCCAGAGTATGGATGGACAAGCAGCTATCTCTTTGAAACAGTTTTCAGAGGGAAGTCAGTGTCTGCCAAACAATTATTTTAAAAAAGTGAAAATGTCAACTGAACTAGGTATTTACCATATAGACATGGATATATTAAGGTTTACGTCTTTTCTATCATGGCTTAATATATTACATAATTAAGAATATGGAGATGAAGCCAGCAATGTGATAATAGAAAACAGCCATAGGTTTTCACATTGGATTGCATACTTGTCTAGTTTTGTGGTTTTGGAAAGTTAGCCTATGGGTGCTTCAGTTGAGTTTACCCTTATATGAAACAGTTTATATTTTGGGGAGGATGTTGAGACATAAACACAATACAATCTTATTGTCTTATTGATCTTCTTGAAGAAAGTATGCAACCCTATGGTCTACTTCCCCCATCTTAAAACATCTTCTTCCCTTCACTTCTGAGATACTGTCATGATAGGGTCATGATGACCCCATGAGCTCAAGTGCCTCAGTGGCATTCATCACATAAATACTAAACTGTCATTCATAACTGCTGTTAGTAAACAGCTATATATTTCAGAAAGTGGCAAGTTTGATCAATTATCTAAACATGTGAAGGGACTTACTTCAAGTATGATAAAGTGGAAGCAATGTTGAACCACTTTCTCAATGGGTCAGGAATATGATGCTAGGGGAGACTTTTCCTGAACTCCCCATAACAGTTCATTATCTGACAGGCAGGGACCAATAATAAGTCAATGGCTCCGGGAAGATAACTTGTGCTTCTCAAAAGAATGGCTGAGTGATTCAATGTTGTCAAATATCTTAGTAATTCAGGTGCTAGGGTAGTATTGATAGGAGAGAGCCCAAAACTGATGGCTGGAATCTAATATTAGTCATACACCAGGTAATATAGATACAACCAACCTTGAAAAAAATATGATTCTTAAAAACATCAATACACATTAGTGGACAAAGCTCTTAAAAAAATCAAGCGGTGTGGCTGGCAAGATGGCTGAATAGGAACAGCTACAGTCTGTAGATCCCAGGGAGATAAACACAGAAGGCAAGTGATTTCTGCATTTCTAACTGAGGTACCCAGCTCATCTCATTGGGACTGCTTAAACAGTGGGTGCTGCCCACTGAGAACAAGTTGAAGCAGGATGGGGCATCGCTTGACCTGGGAAATGCCAGGGATTGGAGAACTCCACTTGCTAGCAAAGGGAAACTGTGAGGGACTGTGCCATAAGGAACAGTATACTCTGGCCCAGACACTATGCTTTTCCCATGGTCTTCATGACCTGCAGACCAGGAGATTCCCTCGGGTGCCTACACCACCAGAGCCCTGGGTTTCAAGCACAAAACTGGTGGCCATTTAGGCAGACACCGAGCTAGCTGTAGGAGTTTTTTTTCATACCCCAGAAACACAACAAAAAAAGAAAATTTCAGGCCGATATCCCTAATGAACATCGATGTTTATCAAATCCTCAATAAAATACTGGCAAACAGAATCCAGCAGCTCACTAAAAAGCTTATTCACAACAATCAATCAGCTTTATCCCTGGGATGCAAGGCTGGTTCAACATATGCAAATCAATAAACGTAATCCATCACATAAACAGAACCAATGACAAAAGCCACATGATTATCTCAATAGATGCAGAAAAGGCCTTAGATAAAATTCAGCACCCCTTCATGCTAAAAACTCTCAAAAAACCAGGTATTGATGGAACATATCTCAAAATAATAAGAGCTATTTATGACAAAACCACAGTCAATAACATATTGAATGGGCAAAGCTGGAAGCATTCCCTTTGAAAACTGGCACAAGACAAGGATGCCCTCTCTCACCACTCCTATTTAACACAGTATTGGGAGTTCTAGCCAGGGCAATCAGACAAGAGAAAGAAATAAAGGTGTTCAAATAGGAAGAGAGGAAGTCAAATTGTCTCTATTTGCAGATGACATGATTGTATATTTAGAAATCCTTATCATCCCAGCCCAAAATCTCCTTAAGCTGATAAGCAACTTCAGCAGATTCTCAGGATACAATATCAATGTGCAAAAATCACAAGCATTCCTATACACCAATAATAGACAAACAGAGAGCCAAATCATGAGTGAACTCCCATTCACAATTGCTACAAAGAGAATAAAATACCTAGGAATACAACTGACAAGGGATGTGAAGGAACTTCTCAAGCAGAACTACAAACCACTGCTCAAGGAAATAAGAGAGGACACAAACAAATGGAAAAACATTCCACGCTCATGGATAGGAAGAATCAGTATTGCGAAAATGGCCACACTGCCCAAAGTAATTTGTAGATTTAATGCTATCTCCATCAAGCTACCATTGACTTTCTCCCCAAAACTATAAAAAAAACTACTTTAAATTTCATATGGAACTAAAAAAAGCCCATATAGCCAAGACTAATCCTAAGCAAAAAGAACAAAGCTGGAGGCATCATGCTACCTGACTTCAAAGTATACTGCAAGGCTACAGTAACCAAAACAGCATGCTCTGGTAACAAAACAGATTATATAGACCAAATGGAGTAGAACAGAAGCCTCAGAAATAACTCCACACGTCTACAACCATCTGATCTTTGAAAAACCTGACAAAAACAAGCAATGAGGAAAGGATTCACTATTTAATAAATGGTGTTGGGAAAACTGGCTAGCCATATGCAGAAAACTGAAACTAGAGCCTTTCCTTACATGTTATATGAAAATTAACTCAAGATGGATTAAAGACTTAAATGTAAGACCTAAAACCAGGAAAACCCTAGAAGAAAACCCAGGCAATACCATTCAGGACATAGACATCGGCCAAGACTTCATGACTAAAGCACCAAAAGCAATGGCAACAAAAGCCAAAATTGACAAATGGGATCTAATTAAACAAAACAGCTTCTGCACAGAAAAAGAAACTATCATTGGAGTGAACAGGCAAACTACAAAATGGGAGAAAATGTTTAGAATCTATCCATCTGACAAAGAGCTAATATCCAGAATCTACAAAGAACTTAAACAAATTTACAAGAAAAAAAAACTCCATCAAAAAGTGAGTGAAGGATACGAACATACACTTTTCAAAAGAAGACTACTATGCGGCCCCCAAACATATGAAGAAAAGCTCATCATCACTGGTCATTAGAGAAATGCAAATCAAAACCACAATGACATACCATTTCACATCAGTTAGAAAGGCAATCATTAAAAAGTCAGGAAGCAACAGATGCTGGAGAGGATGTGGGAGAAATAGGAATGCTTTTACACTGTTGGTGGGAGTGTAAATTAGTTCAACAATTGTGGACAACTGTGTAGCAATTTCTCAAGTATCTAGAACAAGAAATACCATCTGACCCAGCAATCCCATTACTGGGTATATACCCAAAGGATTACAAATCATTTTACTATAAAGAAACATGCACACGTATGTTTATTGCAGCACTGTTCACAATAGCAAAGACTTGGAACCAACTCAAATGCCCATCAATGATAGACTGGATAAAGAAAATGTGGCACTTATACACCATGGAATACTCTGCAGCCATAAAAAATGATGACTTCATGTCCTTTGCAGGGACACGGATAAAGCTGGAAACAATCATTCTCAGCAAGATAACGCAGGAACAGAAAACCAAACACCACATGTTCTCATTTATAACTGGGAGTTGAGCAATGAGAACACATGGACACAGGGAGGGGAACATCACACACGAGGACCTGTTGGGGGTTGGGGGACCAGGGAAGGGATAGCATTAGGAGAAATACCTAATGTAGATGACAGGTTGATGGGTGCAGCAAACCACCATGGCACATATATACCTATGTAACAAACCTGTACATTCTGTACATGTATCCCAGAACTGAAAGTATAATAATATAAATAAATAAATAAATAAAAGGCAAGTTCTGTATATGCAGGTGAGTTCTATCTGATATCTACTTATTAAATCATCTTTAAATATAAATATCATAGAGACTTTGCTATACCCATTATAGAGATTAAAACATATGCAGACATTTTCAGTGCTATAACTATGTATAGTTTACACACTTCTGGTTAAAGTGAAAAATCAAATATTTTGGGTTCCTCTCAACATTTTTTTCTTAGGCACTAAAATTATCTTCCTAGAGAAAGATGACACAATTGCTTTAAACATTTGTCTTTACTTCTTTCCCCAGAAAGACTTTGAAGGATACATTATGGAAAACTAAGAGTAGTACAACGGCAATATGGGGACTTCTCTTCTCCTTTTGTTTTCTCATATTAGGGCTTTCATCCTCAGTGTCTCTTTAGTTATGCCCTTGCCTTGGTTCTCTGAATCGTGTAACTTATGGTCTCTGGTATAAACTTCGCCCAGTAACCCTTGCCAGGAATCATCTGGTTGAAATCAATTTCTGGATACCTTGAATAACATGCTCCAATCTGGGAATAAGGTTTGAGAACACATAATAGATTTTGGGTCAAAAACATGATATTGTCAGTCAGAGGGCTGAATAAATCCAGACATTCTCAATGCTGGAAACTACAATGTATGCACCAAATATCAATCAGTTTGAATGAGAGAAAAAGTGGAGTAATGGAATAAGCATGGGTTTGAAGTCAGAGAGATCTGCGTTCCAAGTCCCAGTAGACATACTGATTAGCTTGGACTTGTTTCTCAATATTCCTGAAACAAGGATTAGGTGAGAGGAACACTAAATGCCCTCATACACATCCTATTTTGAATTTCTCCAAGCAGCAAACCCCAAGACAAGGATTCAAATAAATGTAGTTTATTTTTTAAGTAGAACAAATACTGGAAGAGGAGTGGATAAGTGATATTAAGAGAGGAAGATAGCAAATAAAAATTTGTGTAATCAAGCTAACTACCATAGGAGTGACCAGAACTTAAACCTCTGGGGAAAATTTTGAGAACCAATATAAAATATATGTTTCAGAGTTATCCCAGCAAAGGAGCAAGGATGCTGAGGTATTCATACACCAACTCTTCTCAGTCATTGGTTGAGGGTCACTCTGATGGTGTTAATTCCTGGCCCTTGCAACCTGTCTTGCTAAAAGGTACAAGAAATGCAGACTCTAACAGATGTAAATCAGGCTAGTGTGAACTGAGAGATAAGGGCAAGAGGATGTGGGGTGATATAATTTGGCTCTGTGTCCCCACCCAAATCTCATCTTGAATTGTAATCTCTACATGTCGAGGGAGGGACCTGGTGAGAGGTAATTGGATCATGGGGGTGGTTTCCCCCACACTGTTCTCATGATAGTGAGTTCTCATAAGATCTAAAGGTTTAAAGGTGTTGGCAGTTCTCCTGCTTCCTTTCTCCTGCTGCCATGTAAGATATGCCTTGCTTTCTCTTTGCCTTCTGCCATGATTGTATGTTTCATGAGGCCTCCCAAGCCATGCATAACTAGGAGTCAATTAAACCTCTTATATTTACCCAGTCTCAGGTAGTTATTTTAAGCATTGTGATAATAGACTAATACATGGGGTCATTGACAATGTCTTCTATGGCCCTACCCTTCACACTACCGAGGTCTGCTTATTCCCTATGCTAGGTTCCCTGAATTCCATCATTGATTGTTCAGGGTCGTAGCTGCTTACAATTTATTTATCTATGTAAGCTTAATGATAATGGACTTAGTAGGACAGGCTACAGTACCCCTTGCTCTAGATATTTCTGAATCTGCAAGTCATATTCATTATTATATTCTTCCACCACCCTTTCTCTCATCACTGGTCATCATCTCTGCTGATTTATGTTATTTGCTGGGTGTGGTCACTGAGACCTTCATCCTCGAGGTGCTGAACTTCTGTTTACCATTCCCTTATCAGACTTGGTTACTGAAGTCTTCTGTATGTGATTATTGTCAGTCATGAAAGCATTGAGAGATGCCCTGGTGAATCTCTTGAGTTACAGATACACCTCCCTGTTCCCCTTATGCAGTAGAAAGCCCAGCTTCTCATGATAAATAGGGTTAATCACCCTTGCCAGCATAGTAACTCCTTTCTTTTCCTGATAAACTGCTGGCATGTGGAGCTAAAAATGACCAGATGGCAGCTATAACTTTAGATTTAGTGGAATTCTAAATGGTCTCCTGGTAGAGCTGTGTATACCCCCATCCCACCCCACCATGGAAACCAGAACCTCTGCTTCTCCAGAGTTTATAGATATTGGCAGTAGAAAGCACAAATTTGCCAAGTGGATAATCAGAATCTTTGGTGGGAGGGGCTGCTCCTACTTTCACCCCTTGTCTCTCAGACCTATGTAGTTTGTCTGTTGGGGTAACAGTACCATATAATGACTGTTGGTTCAAAGTAAACATCAAGTCTTGAGGGACAGTATTCCAGCACCACTGTGTGTCATTCCCAAGCTGTGAACTTTGGGGTCCATTCCAATTCTCTGCTAGTCTTGCAGCTTTGGCGTCATATATAAATGATAGGAACAATGTATCCCATGGTCATGTGTCCTGAGCAATAAGGGTACTCATATCTCAGTCTGAACCTATTGCAGAGCCTTCTCTTGGCCCTAGCCTTACCTCACATCAAGTTGGAAGTCAGGACAGTATGGACTGATAATGACTAAGATTCTGTTTAACCATTCTATTGCAGCATGAGTATATATCAAAAAAAATTGAAGAAAGTATGGCAACTAATTGATGAGTTTTCATAAACATATCTGAATGTAGCTTAGATTTTTCACAATGATTTTATAAGAATAGATTGATAGTTTCATAAACCAATAATGCTTGGACTCCATTACTACTTGGAATTTAAAAATTCTTGAGGCCAGTTTGTGCCCCAGAAATACAGCACTTAGTAGATATAAGCTGAGTACAACCCAGCCATAAATTCATCCTGTCTCCTAGTACAAGATTTCTGAGTTCTATAGGATTTATATTAAATTTTTCCCCTCTTTGTATTATAGTGGAATTCAACGTGTACATATTTGATACATACATACATGTATATATATGTATATATATATAAAATTTCCCTTTCTGTCATTTTTTGTAAGGCTAATCTCACTTTCACAGCTCCACCAGCTCAAAGGCTGAGGGAACATATGCTTCTCCATATGCCCAACACAGATTCCTCAATGCATTTATTACTCAGAGCTTGGTGATTGAAGAATGTTTGTACTATTTTATTTTTCCTCATAGTGAGTCATTCTACTGTACATTTCAAAATCTGTGATAAGTTGAAAGATCCAAGAATTGAGGTACATGTCAACAAACAGCTTTCCATCTGGTAAATGAGAGATTTTATTTATAATCAGGTATTCAGATACAGTGGTATAAAATGACATTCAAATCATTTTATTTCATGACTGAAGGGCTAAGCAAAAACACTAACCACCTCCAATCCATTCACTGCACGGCAACCAGATCAGTAATCCCCTCTGCCTTAAACTCTCCAATGAGTCTAAAATCCACACCTTGAGATATTGTGACCCTCCATGATCTAGCTCTCGGCTCCTTCTTCAGACTATCTCTCAAAGATTCTCCTTCCTTTCTACACTCCAGCCAAATGGGATCTTTCCGTTAGCACAACTCAAGTGTACTATATAGGTAGGAAATGTTCAAAACCCAAGTCAATTTTAATGTACAACTTACTACAAAGTAGAATTTTTCATCCATTGAACCCCAAGAGAGCATCTAGAAGTTAGGGTTTAGGGTTTAGGATGGAAGTAGGGACAGCCATTGTGAGGATCTGCTTTAGATTTTTAGTCCAAAGGGATCACCTAGTAAATTATTCCTTTGGCACCATATTTGGGACTACTGCAAAAGCCAGACCCAGACTAATCTGCAAAAGTAATTCAGAACTCCTGGGATGTTCAGAACTGACAGACTTAATTCCTCTGGCCCTAGAGTTTAGTAATACCCTTCTTCTCTCTTTACCACCCACCCAAGGCAGGAGGTTTCCTAGCTAACAATGCCCCACCAGTTGCCTAAGGAGTTACTCCAATTTGAGATATGTTATCAGAGTTTTAAATGGGAAGCCTGAGTTGGTCCAAAGTTCAAGCACAAGCTGACAGATTTTGTGCATCATAAGGTTATGAGATGTTCCAAACACCATTCCAAACCAAGGGGGAGGTGTTCTGAAACTTTTTCATTTTGTGTCTTTGAATCTTCTCATTTTGTTTAAGTCAGCCTTTTGGCAAAGCGTCCTCATCATTTTTTTTTGTCTCTAAGTTTGCCTACTCATTTATGAGCAGAAAGAATCAATCGGTTAACATTTAGAAAGCCTTTAAATTTGCTTAGTTCACTAAGGAAGCTTTGGGATATAAAGCAAGTGTCTTCACAAAGTTTGAATCTGGGTGAATTGAACAGATAAAACTTTAATTGATTAAATAATAAAGTGCTAAAATGTGTAAACTTACCACTGTGAGGAGAAATTTTTAGTGAACACTTCACAGGGACAGTGAAAATTTTGCTGCAAATTAAAGGAAGAATAGGATTAATATAAAGATAAACTACTATTGGGAGTTCGTTGCAAGGATGGTATATCAGCTCTGGCTGTTATAACAAATATACCATAGACTAGGTGGCTTAACAAACATTTACTTCTCATGGTTCTGGAGGCTGAAAGTCTAAGGTAAGATACAGTACAGTTGGATGTTGGTGAAGGCCTTCTTCCAGGTTTCTCATAGCGAACCTCTTGTATCCTCATGCAGAAAGAGGTCAGACTAACTCTCTGGCCTCTTCTTATGAGGACTGTAATCCCATTCATGGAGTCTCCACTCTCCTGACTCAGCTATCTCCCCAAGTCCCCATTGCCAGATACGTTGGGATTAGGGTTTCAACATACGAATTTTGAGGAGGTGAGACATAAACATTTAGCCCATTGTAGGTGCAGCTAAAGTGGACCTGTATGGCACAAAGGCAGAGGCAGGAAAGAAGATACTAACTGGTCCCTACCCCTACTGCCTGTGCTTCAGAAAGCACAGGCCTACAACAGTGGTTCTCAAGCCTTACCATGCATGCATCAGAATCTCCTCGAGAAAGATTGTTAAAACACGGATTTCTGCCCTGCACCCACCCCACCCATACCCAATCGCCCTAGAATTTCTGATGGGATGAGGCTGGAGAATTAGCACATTTCACAAGTTCTCAGGTGGGGTTGATGCTGCTGGTTTGGGGCCCAAGCTTTGAAAACTACTAGTTTAGGCTGTGTTGATAACTGGATGGCTCACCACAAAGTAAATTGCATCTGCTGATGATAATGCTGCAAATTGCCTCTCTCAGTGATACCCTTTGCTCTGCATTACTTTCCACCCTGAAGTATACAATGCTCCCATTCTCACCTCTACATTGCTCAGTCCACCTTCCCTTCCCCTTGCCGCCCTATTCCCACATTCTTAAGGCTGTCACCAGATTGAGTTTAACCATTTCCTGCCTTTTTTTGTTGTTGTTCTCCTTGTAAGTTGATTTCCTGTTTTGTGACTGTTAGACAATCTAAATTTTAGATTTCTAGATTTTAGAAGGGAAAAGTAAATAATGTTATCAGTTTCTTTGCTCTCCTGCTGATTCATTGGTAAATGAAAGTGGTGATGTGAGAGACCTGATTTCTATTTTCTGTTCAAAACTGATGATAATTTTTCAAGCAGAAGCGTATTTGCCTTGGAATTCTTTCCCTTTGATGAAATGATTACCCAAGTCGGTAATAGTGTAACTGCAGTGGTTCTGATAATTGCATGTTGATATAAGGCTTTACATATTAAATAATTAGATTACGGTTGACCCTTGACAGAAGCTTCGAACTTTTTTTCATCTTCAATCACAGTACATAGCAAATTACAAACTAGCCAAAGCCATCAAAACTTCTTTCCATTAATAATGAAAGGAGTTAATAGCACACAGTAGGCATTCATATATTTGGCAAATGAACAAATGCATGCATTCAAAATAAATGCATAACTGATTTTTCTTTTCGCCAGGAAACAAAAACAGACATAGTTCCGTGAAATATAGGCATGGGTATTTTGTATCAGTTTTAAATTTGGCAGGCTATCAAGTGTTAATTTGCTTTTAGCTAGTTGAGATTAAATGTAATTCCTTCCCCAGGCAACCCTAAAGTAAGTAAGCATGAAAGCATTTTTAGAGTAATCTGGGAGGAATTGACATTTAAAGGAGTTAGCATTACATCTGTACTTTAAGGCTATTAATTTCATAGATAAATTAACTTCATTACTCCATCTTTATCTTGCATTTTGAAAGGACTCCATCAGCTGGAGGACTGAAAGCCGAGGGTCAATTGAAACTGCTCTTATCCCAGCCAGGTTGTAATTGGAACTTGCTTCTGGAAACCCTACTGCATCATGATGGACTTTTGCTGAGAATCTTGCTAAAAAGCTCAAGTGAGTATTTGTAGTTATAAGAATGTCCTTGAAAAACCTAGTCATTGCTCAAGTTGAATAACATTTTTTTCCTAGGCAAATATTGGAAGAAGTATGTAAACCAATGGCATGTATTAACAGTCAGTTGGGTTAGCAACAGGCAAAAGCATTACATCACTTTACCAACTTACTTGAAAGCATTTGTAGGACTCTGAATAAGAGAAAACTATATTTTTATATGACACTGTTCTATCACAAGTACCATTATATAGAAATGTATCCATATGCAGGGTTTGAAATGCCTAAAATAATTGTAAGAATGCAGTTATATTTCCAAAGCACAAGTCTGAATTAGACCTAGACACACATGCACACACACATACACACACACACACACACACACACACACACACACAGAGAGAGAGAGAATTAGATTAACACTGGGAATTTGAGTGTATCATGAAGAGTGCTTGTGCAACTTACAAACAAGCAACCTGTGGCCTACAGCTATATCCACTGGAACATAGAGTAGGAATCATCAGAAATTTTTGAATGGAAATTGAGGAGTAATAGAAGACCATACTTCTCTTAATTACTTCCCCCCCCATAAATGCTTTTTAAGAAAGTGGTAAGTAATGTTATGTCTATATAATAATACTTCTCATCGCTGTCCCACTTCATCTAGGAAGAGTCTAACCATTTTCACATACTCCTGTGCATCTCTCCTATTCCGTACCACAAGTGAAGCCTGATTAACTTTATCGATTACTAGGTTCACTGTAGGTTTCCCAAATCAAAATCTTTTTTCTATAGTTGCTCATCACCTGTAGGACCAAACCCAGGTCCTTTCACTATCCAGATATAATCCCAGAATAGCTTTCTAACCTTTTCCCCCACTATTTTCCTGCACACACCACCCACTTACTCCTGTTCCAGTTGTTGTCCCTAAAGCCCAAGAATGTGTTTGCTCCACACCTTGGCTCATCTGTCTTTCCTACTTAAAGACCTGCCCTAAACAACTTGGCTTCCACCAGTCTGCAAAGGCCAGCTGATGTTTCGGAGCTTTGAATGCTCTATCTCACACTGATCTCTTCCTCCCTGACCTTCATAGTGAACTTTCATCTTGGTTACTTTATTTGCCCTTAGCATGTGCTGCCTTATATTTTTATTGTGTTTATATATGAATGAGGCAAATGCCGTTAGGCCTTACCAGCCTGTTAGTATACAAATGAGCTTATAGCCTTCCCTTGTCTAAATAGCTCCAGTCATTTCTGGTAATTTTTGTTTTCTCATATCTGCTCAGGACCAGTTCCCCATATTCTCTCCCATCCACCTTGATGTTTGCTTCCCAAAAGGCACTTAGGAGTGGTGTATCTTGTGAGAATATTGCATCTCCCCAGTGCTCTCCAAACTGTAAAGCTATGTAATGCCAATGGTCACCACAACTCCTCAGGCCACGCTGTGTTCCAAGCAGAAGGGCAAAGCTTGCTCCCTCCCAAACCTTGAATCTGCTTTTATTTCCTTAGCTCCCAAACAGTACTGTTTGGGCCTCTAATCTCACAAAGTTTATCTGAAAACAATTTATTTAGCTTCAAGCCTAATGACCACTCTCCTAGAGAAAACTCACACTAGGGAAACTAATTCCTGAAGTAACCAACATTTGTTGTTCACTTATTAGTTATCAGGTACTATGCTAAGCATTTTATACACGTTATCTAATTTGATTCTCTTTATAATCTTACAAAATATATACTATTGTTACTCTCATGTTAAACATAAGGACATTGGCATTGAAGATAAATATTACTTACCCAGAGATACACATATCTGACAAACAGTGAGTAAATCTAGATTTTGAACCCAGCCAGAGCTTTCTGTCCCCTGCCCTTCCAATACAAATACTCATGCAAATTAAACCCTGAAGGGGAATAGCAGTAGTATTGGCAAGAATTATTATCTGTACACCTCAGGTTGGATCAACCAGGACATCTTGGTACACATGCATTTAACTTGCCTCTCCAGCTTGTTAGGCAAGGTAGATTTTTATATTCCTCCTTAAGCTGGCACAATGCTTTTTACATAGAGAGTTCAGTAAACAGTGCTTGGCAAATCAGTGATCAATTAGAATATAAAACACAGTGCTTCCCTTAAACTTTATAGTCTAAGTGTTTTTCAGACAAAGAAGCTATGTGACAAGGATAGTATCTGACACAGCTGAGAGTTACTCTGATGTAATTGTTGAAACTCACAGGCATGGTCCTATAAGAGGAATGGTCTCTATTGGATAGAATTATGGAGAATAGATTGCAAAATCAGTTGAGATAAGCCTTTTGACTATATTGAGATAGCCACTAACTACAGAAAGTACGATTTAGTTATGACTATTTAACCATATTCTCTTACAAATGAATCCTACATTTACTTATCACAAATAATTATGTCCACCTTCTGGTATGTATAACATGATGTTGTTTCAAAAAAAACTTAGAGTTATCAAAGGTGTCATATTGTACTAATTTTAGTTCTGGTTCTTATGTAGTAGAGCAGTGTATTTATTCAATCTGCTCAAATATCCATCATTTTTAACAAAGGCTATTAGACTACGTGGTTGCTCTGGTATTGTCTTGTATTGAATTTTACTAGCTACTTCAAACACCACAAGGATAAAGTGACTGAATTTACTAATCAGTTGATTGACCTACTTCTTAATCTCCAATAGAATTCATGTCACTTCCAATTAGAAAGAATATATTCACAGAATATTGTTAATTATACTAATATAGACATTATTATGCACATAAAAATTAATTTGTAGTATTTTTATAGAGATTTTATTTTTATTTGATTAAAAGTCTCACAATATTTTCAAAGTACCATTTTGTAATTTAGAAGCTTGATAATTTTAGGAAATATTAGGAAAGCAAAATCTGTGAAACCCCATCTCTACTAAAAAAAAAAATACAAAAATTAGCTGGGTGTGGTGGTGTGCGCCTGTAGTCCCAGCTACTCGGGAGGCTGAGGCAGGAGAATTGCTTGAACCCGGGAGGTGGAGGTTGCAGTGAGCCGAGATTGCGCCACTGCCCTCCAGCCTGGTGCCTGGTGACAGAGCAAGACTCTCAAAAAGAAAAAAAAAAAAAAAAGAAAGCAAAATCTTTGAGTAAAATACTCTGAATTATATATTTCAAGCAACATAATTATCAGCTTTTTGGGGATATTTTTTAAAAATAAATAAATAGTGTGTTTTTCATTTTTAAGCTAATAAGCAACTTCAGCAAAGTCTTAGGATACAAAATCAATATGTAAAAATTGCTAGCATTTCTATACGCCAACAGTGAAGCCAAGAGCCAAATCAAGGATGGGCTCCCATCCACAAGTGCCACAAAATGAATAAAATATCTAGGAATACAGCTAACAAGGGAAGTGAAGGACCTTCACAAGAACTACAAACCACTGCTCAAAAAAATCAGAAATGACACAAACAAATGGAAAGACATTTCATGCTTATGGAAAGGAAGAATCAATATTATGAAAAGGGCCACACTGCCCCCAAAAATTTAAGATTCAATGCTATTCTCATTAAAGTACCATTCTTCACAGAACTAGAAAAAAACTATTTTAAAATTCATACAGAACCGAAAAAGAGCCTGAGTAGCCAAGGCAATCCTAAGCAAAAAGAACAAAGCTGGAGACATCACACTACTGGATTTTAAACTATACATCAGGGCTACAGTAACCAAAACAGCATGGTACTGGTACAAGAACAGACACACAGACAAATGGAACAGAATAGAGAACCCAGAAATAAGACCACACACCTACAAATATCTGATCTTTGACAAACCTGACAAAAACAAGCAATGGAGAAAGGATTTCCTATTTAATAAATGGTTCTGGGAGAACTGGCTAGCCATCTGCAGAAAATTGAAACTGGACCCCTTCCTTACGCTATATACAAAAATCAATTCAAGATAGATTAAAGACTTAACTGTAAAACCCAAAACCATAAAAACCCTAGAAGAAAAACTAGGCAATATCATTCAGGACATAGGTATGGGCAAAGATGCCATGATGAAAATGCCAAAAGCAATTGCAACAAAAGCAAAAATTGACAAATGAGCGTAAACTAAAAAGCTTCTGCACAGCAAAAGAAACTATCAACAGAGTAAACAGTCAACCTACAGAATGGGAAACAAATTTTACAGACTAAGCATCTGAAAAAAGTCTAATATCCAGAATTTATAATCAGCTTAAACAAATTTATAAGGAAAAAACAACTAACCAGATAAACAAGTGGGCAAAGGACATGAACAGACACTTCTCAAAAGAAGATATACATGCAGCCAACAATTAAATGAAAAAAAGCTCAACATCACTAATCATTAGAGAAATGTAAATCAAAACCACAATTAGATACCATTTCGCACAAGTCAGAATGGCTATCATTAAAAAGTCAGAAAATAACAGATGCTGGAAAGGTTGTGGAGAAAAAGGAGCAATTTTACAGTTGGTCGAAGCATAAATTAGTTCAACCATTGTGAAAGACAGTGTGGAGATTCCTCAGAGACCTAGAGACAGAAATACCATTCGACCCAGCAGTCCATTACTGGGTATATACCCAAAGCAATATAAATTGTTCTATTATAAAGATGCATGCATGCATATGTTCATTGCAGCACTATTCAAAATAGCAAAGACGTGAAATCAACATAAATGTTGGTTGATAAAGAAAATGTGGTACATATACAACATGTAAAGAAAAGGAAATAAAATGTGGTATATATATACCATGGAATACTATGTAGCCATAAAAAGGAATGAGAGCATGTCTTCTGCAGGGACGTGGATGGAGCTACAGGACATTTTCTTTAGCAAACTGACACAGGAATAGATATCCAAATACCACATGTTCTCACTTATAAGTGTGAGCTAAATGATGAGAATACATGGACACAGAGAGGGGAACAATCCAAGCCTGTTGGAAGGTTGGGGGTAGGAGGAGGGAGGGGATCAGGAAAAATAACTAATGGATATTAGGCTTAATACCTGTGTGATGAAATAATCTATACAACAAACCCCCATGACACACATTTACCTATGTAACAAGCTTGCACATCCTGCACATGTACCCCTGAACTTAAAACTTGAAAAAAAAGAAAAAAAGTGTCTTTTTCATCTAATTAATAAAACTTAATTTTGTGGCTGGGCGTGGTGGCTCAAGCCTGTAATCCCAGCACTTTGGGAGGCCGAGGCGGGTGGATCACGAGGTCAAGAGATCGAGACCATCCTGGTCAACATGGTGAAACCCCGTCTCTACTAAAAATACAAAAAATTAGCTGGGCATGGTGGTGCGTGCCTGTAATCCCAGCTACTCAGGAGGCTGAGGCAGGCGAATTGCCTGAACCCAGGAGGCGGAGGTTGCGGTGAGCCGAGATCGCGCCATTGCACTCCAGCCTGGGTAACATGAGTGAAACTCCGTCTCAAAAAAAAAAAAAAAAAACCACTTAATTTTGTGTTAAATTGGCTTAGTAATAAAAATGCAAAAATATTAAGTACATGTATTTATTACATATTTTTTAAAACAAAGTTCTCTTTGTTCAATAAGCAATTATTGAATTCTGTTGGGTACAGAGTTTTTCTTGATAAACAAATGCTATGGTTTGAATGTCTCCTTCAAAACTCATGTTGAAATTTAATTGCCATTGTAAGTGTTGAGAGGTGGAAACTTTAAGAGTTGATGAGGGCATGAGGACTGTGCCTTCATGAATGAATCAATGCCATTATCATGGGAGTGGGTTAGTCATTGCTCAAGTGGGTTCCTAATAAAAAGCATGAGTTCAGCCCACTTCCCTGTATCTTGTATGTGGGCATCTGCCTTCCATCCTTTCACCATGAGATGATTCCCATTAGATGCTGGCACCATGCTCTTGGACTTCCCAGCCTCCAAAACCGTAAGCCAAATAAACCTCTGTTCTTGTTACATTACCTGGTCTGTAGTATTGTGTTACAGTCACAGAAAATGGACTAAGACAATAACCATATACTACAAAGATTAAAGCATATGGGATTTATCTCATAGTGAAAGTGATGTCTGTGGCTTTTTGCTTTGCTTTATGGAAACCGTTTATCTGAATTTATATGTGTTTTAAATAATCGACAGAGCCTATAAGAAATGGCTATCTTGTAATCTGAGATGCAACTTCAATGAGCTTCAGAAAATAACAAAATAAGTGAGTGATTAGGATTTATAATGTATACTTCATAGGCTGCAAACTTTTAGGAAGTGGAGTTACGTTTTGCCATGTATAATAATTCTCTCTGTATAAAATATATTGCATTTTGAAGGAATGATTACATTGCCAAAACTTAGTAAAAGTGAACTGATTTCACATGGTAGGTAGCTTTTAACACTCTGGGTACAGTTCAGTTGGCAGGAGAAGGTAATGTTTGTTGATTTTAAGTTAGGTCATCTTAAATCTGTAGGGAAGAAACTCTCAATTACACATGATCACAGATTTTAAAATTGTGAGATACTATTTTGAATTATTGACTTTTAACACCCAAGGCAATTGTTCTGGTAATTATCTTGCTGAGGCCACATGGCCTTGCAGATTTCTTACATGTGTCATCAAAGGAACAAATATTTGGCCATTTCCCAACTGTTAGCAGGTAACCTTTCCTGCTAGTGACATTTGAATGAAGTGTGACTAACACTCTTTCCTTTGCCTAGTGTCCCAAGATTAATTTCCAGTAAAACTTCTAGGCTTCTGATAATATTAATTTGTAATATAATAACAATAGCAAACTAGTAAATGCATACTATTTAACATGTTCCAGACATTGTTTCTAAGTAGTTTGAATGTGTTTACTTATTGAAATCTCGTAACAGCTCTGTGTGGTATGACTGTCATTTCCCTTTTAGAGATGAGGAAACTGAAACACAAAGAAATCCAAGTTGCACTACTAGTAAGTGGCAAAGAAGGATTTGATCCAGACAGCTGGCTTCCAAATTCTGTTTCCATTCACCATAATACACGGCATCCAAGCAGAGCCACAGAACATTTAACAAATAGCAGTATTGCATAATTCATGGGAACTATCAGAAACCTCAGTAGTAGATAATTTTCATAGTACCTTCTGTACTTTTTAACTTCATGACAAAGTGTCTAAAGATAACCAAGGAAAAGATCTAGAGAAAATTCTGGCTAAAAGGCTACTACCGCTAGCAAGTAACTGTTGACTTAAAATGAATGACTCAACTCAATTTATCTTACTGTATAGTTAATATTTTCTTGGTCTTTTAGGTAATATAAGGCATATCATGGTAAAAGCTTGGTGTTCTATTGTGTATGATGTGTGTGTGTGTGTGTGTGTGTGTATGTTTGCTGCTATTATTATTATTTTTTAGTTCTTTATTATTAGACATGGGGTCTTGCTATGTTGCTCAGGCTGGTCTCAAACTCCTCGCCTCAAGCAATTCTTTCACCTTCACTTCCCAATGTACTGTGATTACAGATGTGAGCCACCGTGCCCAGCCATGTGTTTTGTTTTATAAGTGTGACCAAAGTGCAATTTAATAACTGCCTTGGGGGAGGTGACATGAAATAACCCATTGTTAGCCCACTTAACAGTGATGTCATAGGCTGCTTTTGCTAGTAATGATGTCTGCACTACAGAACTCTAACTTGTTCAATCCTTTTTTTGTTGTTCTTGTTATTTTCTTTACTAAGAACAGTAGAACCATATTTGTGTGTCACCATATGGGATCCTATCCAAAGATCCTAACCAAGAATGGCTGATGAACTAGTTTAGAGTTATTAGTGGGCTCCATAAAACTATTAGTCCCAGAAAGAGTTACCATTTAGGTTCTTTTGAGACTACATGAGGGTGAGGTGGGAGTGGTGCTTCTAGAGGTGGTGGTGGGATATGTAAAATAAGGCTTCTTGTCCTTAAAGTGCAAACATATTACTTGTGGATCTGGTTAAAACTGCAGATTCTGATTCAATAGGTCTTGGGTGGGGCCTGAGATTATGTGTTTCTCTAATTAACTCCCAGGTGATGCTGCTCCCACTGCTGCTGGTTTCTGGGCAGCTTTCTCAGTTGGGATATCAAACAAGATATCTGCTGCTATAGAATGCAACAGAATTTGAGTATGTGGCTTGTCCTCGTAACATATTATAGGTTTATAAAAAGACAATTTACTTAAAAATTATTATAAACCATTTAATCAGGACATTCACAGTGGTCAGCAAGCATAATCTTATTCACATACAGAACTGATTACTCCCTTGCTAAAAACTGATAGTGGCTACCAATGTTTTTAGAGTAAGAACCCTAATCCTTGCAACACCAGCAATCTCCTGCATGCTCTACATGTGGCCAACTTGTCCAGTTCATTGCATTCTACTCACCCCCAGCGTAGCATGCTCCAACACAGGGTCATGCATTCTCTGGTCTAGGTTGTGCATCGTAGATTTGTATATTTATAATAGCAATCTCCCTGCAGAAGTTACCTGAAGAAAGGGGCAGCTGCTCTAACACCAGTTAGAGCAATTGTCCCATATGCCAAGTTCTTTCCTGCTCAGAGCCTTTGAAATGTTGTTTTTGTTTTTGTTTTTCTGCCTAGAACCTTCTTTGTCTCTATTTACCTGGCAAATGTGAGTCACCTTTTAGCATAAATGTTATTTCCTAGGAAGTCATCCCTGGTCATCTTGGCTGGGTGAGATCCCACTGTACTTCTTTTTGTCATAATTTTAAGTGAAATGTTAATTGATATAATTGGTATTTAATGTGTATTTCAGCCACTGTGAGTTTTAGGAGGGCAGGGATAGCTTACCATTTTATCCCCAGTGCCTGGTCTGGTTCGTGACACTTTAGACTGGTACTGAGAGCATAGAACATGCTTTTAAAAAGTATTCATTGAATGATTGCAGGCCTTTTCAATTTCCATGACAATTCTGCTTTATTCGCTGATCCCTCTAAACTCTCATTTTTTCATTTCTAAGTGGGCTAATAATATTGACCTTATTAATTAGTTTTGAGTTTTAAAGAGTAAATAAACATAAAGTACTCAGTACTGGCATATAGTAGACACTTATGTTAGATTCTTTCCATTTTTTAAAAAAATACTGAATGCCTGGAAAATATGTCTGATGCATTTTTTTCTCCTCTGATTACTCCTGTGCTCTCTATGCAATGATTTCTCCCTCTGCTGCTCAGTAACCCTCTCTTTCCAACTAAGCATACTTGTCTCCTAGGGGATGGGGTTCTCCCTTTTAGATATCTTTGTGCCTGGGAAGGTGTTACCCCAGCAGCTGTCATCTATTTGAAGATGAGAGGTAGACCAAATAAATATTCTCAAGTTCTATATATTTAGGACTCCTTAAGAGCCTTTGCAAATAGCTTGGGAGATTGGCAGTTTGAATTTTGCTATGATGTTTCACCTGCATTGAATCAAATCTAATCTAGTTTGGCAGTGACTACAATATTTTACATTCTCTCTCTTCATGGAACTTAGAAAACGTCTAATATGACTATAGAAATGTGTCTTTCTTTAGTAGTTAATGTGCTTCCAGTATTAGTATGTAAAATGACTGGGCATTATATTATAAGTAATACTATTATCATAAATTTCTGCAGCATCTTTTCCCAAGCATCTCAAATGATTTAACATATCATTTCAATTATGACCCAGGATTATTAGGACCATTTTACAAATGAGAAAAATTAGATACAGAAAAATTGAGTACATTGGAGTACATTGCCTACTTGATGTTTTAAGTGGTCCTTGTTAGATGAGCCATTATTTCGTGAAAGTCCATTGTTTTTAAATGAATTCTAAAATGAAAACATGAGATTTTGTGAGGATGATTTTTAAAAATAAGAAGTAATATTCTTCTGATTTAATTTCTGAAAATGTTTTATTTCTTGGTTTGTTAAGTAAATTCTCTATTCAACTAATATTTAGTGAGCATCAAGCATGTACCAGGCACTGTTTTAGACTACAAATACAATGGTAAACATGCCATGCCAAATTTCCTTCATACATTCAGAGCACCAGGTCACCTGGATAAGCAGGCTGAGCTGTCTACCCTTTCTGTGCAGAGATTCTGGTGCAAGGGGACCCTCTCTACTATACACCCAGGCAGGTTTCCAGGCTTTCAGAATACCTGCTTGCTTCCTCCAGCAGCATGAGTTGCTCCACCCGTCCTGTGCAGAGATCTTGCTTGCTGTAGGGGGTCCTCTCTGCTCCATGAACAGGCAGATCTCCAGGCTTTCAGAGCACCACTTATATGGATCAACCAGCCTGACTTGCCCCACTTTTCCTTGGCAGATTCTGGTGCAGGGAAGCCTTTCTACTTCATTCCCAGGTAGAGATCCAGGCATCTGGAGCACTCACTCTCCTTGATTAGAAGTTTAGGCCATCCATCATACCTGTGCAGAGCACTTGGAGCCAAGGTGGTTTCCCAGCTCCAAGCCTAGGCACACTTCTGGGCACTTGGCGGCTGCTTCATTGTATTTTCCCTTGGCACTGATGCCTGTGCCTGACATCGGGGGACCTGTAAGTGAACCTGCCTGGTATGGCTCAACCTTTTGTGACCCCTGCCTCCCCTTAGGGCTGAGTAGGGAGGTCAGACCACTGTACATCCCATGAATCAGCCCACTGCCTGAAGCAATAGAGAGCCTCTGCTAGTAAACCCAGCCACATTGGCCACAGCCAGTTTTTAACCTGTAAGTGCCATCTATGGGCTTGTAGGTTGAATTCCACAACCCAATATAAAACCTGCCAAAAGAAGTGCATATGTCTATAGAAGCAAAGCCAAAAGACCATACCCAGCACTCTGTACAGTCACACCCCCAAGAAACAGGGGAAAAAGGAAAGGGAAAGAAAAAGAAACACTTTAAGGAAATAAAGAAAAAGAAAACATCCTACCTGCATGAAAATAACTACAAAAATTAGAAATGCTAATGTCTCCAGATGAGAAGGAAACAGCACAAGAATTTTGGCATAATGAAAAATATAATTATAGCGATACCACCAAAAGATTACACTAGTTCTCCAGCAATGGTTTGTAACCAAAATGGAAACTCAGAATTGACAGGAAAAAAAAAAAAAAAGAATTGAAAGCATGGATTGCAAGGAAGCTCAATGAGATCTAAGACAAGGTTGAAAATCAACACAAAGAAGCTTCTAAAGCAATCCAGGAAATTAAGAAAGAACAAAATAGCTTAAAAATAAATAAATCAGAGCTTCTGGAATTGAAAAACTTATTTAAGAAATTTCAAAGTAAAACTGAAAGCTTTAACAATAGACTAGTCCAATCAGAAGAAAGAATCTCAAAGCTTGAAGACTGCTCTTTTGAACTAACTCAGACAAAAATAAACAAAACATAATTTAAAAAATAAACAAAGTCATTAAGAAATATGGTACTATGAAAAGTGACCAAATCCATGAATTATTGACATCCTGAGAGAGATGGAGAAAAAGTAAACAACCCAGAAAATATACTTGAGGGACTAATTCAAGATCGCCTGCAAGATACTATACAAAACGAACATCACTAAGGAATATAGTCATTGGCCTATTCAAGATCAAGGCTAAAGAAAAAAATCTTAAAGGCAGCTAGAAAAAAAAGGGCAGATCACGTACAAAGAGAAGGCCAACAGGTTAACAGCAGGCTTCTCAGTAGAAACCTTACGAGCCAGTAGAGATTAGGGGCCTATTTTTAGCATTCTTAAAGAAAAGAAATTCCAAACAAGGATTTCATATTCCACCAAACTAAACTTCATAAACAAAGGAGAAATAAAATCTTTTCCAGACAAGCAAGCACTAAGGGAATTCATTACCACCAGAGCAGCGTTACAAAAGATTCTTATGGGAGTTCTAAATATGGAAACAAAATGAAGATACCTGTTGACAGAAAAATACACATAAATACATAGCTCACAGACCCTATAAAGCAACCACACAATAGAAACTACAAAGCAACCAGCAAACAATTTAATGATAGAATCAAAACCTCACCTGTTAATATTAACCTTGAAAGTAAATGGCCTATATGCCCCCACTTAAAATGCACAGAGTGGCAAGTTGAATACACACACACACACACACACACACACACACACACACACACACACAGTGTCCTCTGCTGTCTCTAAGAGACCCATCTCACATGTAATGACACCCATAGGCTCAAAGTAAAGGGTTGGAGAAACATATAGCTTGCACACAGAAAACAAAAGAGAGAAAGGGGTCACTATTTTATATCAGGTGAGATATATTCTAAATCAACAACAGCAAATAAAGAAAGAAAGGCATTACATGATGACAAAGAGTTCATTTTAGCAAGCACACTTAACTATTCTAACTACATACACACCCAACTTTGGAGCACCTGGATTCACAAAACAAGTACTTCTAGACCTATAAAAAGGTTTAGACAGCCACACAATAATAGTGCAGGAGTTCAACACCCGACTGAAAGCATGAGACATATCATCAAGGCAGAAAATTAAAATAAAAGTTGATAAAAAAGAAAATACTTATTCTATTTAAAAATTGTCTTTATACAGCTTATATTCTGGGGAATTGATTGTTGAGGGAAAAGTGGAAAGCACAAACTTTATAAACTGATATAAAAATTAGGTAAGTTCAGCTACTAATAATAAGTACCATGAAGTACTTTTAATTCTTTTTTTGAGGCAGAGTCTTGCACTGTTACCCAGGCTGGAATGTAGTGTTGCAATCACGGCTCACTGTAACCTCAATCTCAGGCTCAAGCAAACTTCCCACCTCAGCCTCCAAAGTAGCTAAGACTACAGTATGCACCATCTCACTTGGCTATTTTTAGAAACATTTTGGTAGACGTGGCATCTTGCTATGTTGTCTTAAACTCCTGGTCTCAAACAATCCTCCCTACTCGACCTCCCAAAGTCCTGTGATTACAGCCACCATGCTTAGCATGCTTTTCTAAAATAGGGTGACTAATAGAGATTGACAGATTGAGTGATAAGGAAAGACTGTATTGAAAAGCTGACACCTACTTATACTTACATATGGCTTCAGAGTAGATGGAAAATGTCCTTATTTAGTATTAGCTATTTGTAACATATGTACACTCTTCCAATATTCTCGTACAGGGGCTGGCAATTTTTTTTATATACCTAAGACCAGATAAAAAATATTTTAGGCTTTGTGTACCATACAGTCTTCATCACAGTTATTGAACTGAGGGAAGAAAAAGTACTATCTTTTCTTCACCAATTGCAAAGTTTTTGGCTGACACCCCATAACAAAGGACAAATTAACAAGAGGACAACATAAAAATGTATTTAAGGGTTTTTTTTTTTCACTATTCTTACCATTTTAATTGATACATAATATTTTACATATTTATGGGGTACATGTGAGTATTTGTTAATGCATAGAATGTGTAATGAGCAAGTCAGAGAAGTTGGGGTGTCCATCACATTGAGTATTTATCATTTCATTTATATCATTTCTATGTGTTGGGAACATTTTGAGTCCTCGCTTCTAAATACTTTGAAATATACAATAATGTTGCTAACTATAGTCACCCCACTCTGTTGCTGAACATAAGAATGTCTTTATTCTAACTGTATGTTTGTAACCAGTAACTAAATTTTCTTCAGTCTCCTCTGACCCACACACTATTCCAAGCCTCTGGTTTCTATCAGTTTATTCCTTACCTCCAATAAATCAAGTTTTATAGCTTCCACATATGAGTGACAGCATATAGTATTTGTCTTTTTGTGCCTAGCTTATTTCATGTAAGATAATGATCAGTTCCATCCATGTTGCAGCAAATGACATGGTTTTATTATTTGTATGTTCAATAGTGTTCCATTGTCCATATATACCATATTTTGTTTATCCATTCATGTGTTGATGGACACTTAGGTTGAATACATGTCTTTGCTACTATAAATAGTACTGCAATAAACTTGTAAATGCAGATATCCTGTTGATATACTGATTTCTTTTCCTTTGGGTAGATATCTAGTAGTGGGATTGCTGATTAATATGGTAGTTCTGGCCAGGCATGGCGGGTCATGACTATAATCCAAACACTTAGGGAGGGTGAGGCAGGAGGATCACTTGAGACCAGGAACTTGAGACCATCCTGGGCAACATAGCAAGACCTTGTCTCTACAATACTACTACTACTAATAATAATAATAAAAAAAATTATCCAGGCATAGTGGCATTAGCCTGTAGTCCCAGCTACTTGGAAGGCTAAGGTGGGAGGATCACTTGAGCCCAGGAAGATCAAAGCTTCAGGAAGCCAAGATCACACCACTGCACTCGAGCCTGGAACAGAGTGAGACCCCCATCTCAAAAACCAAAGCAAAAACGAAACAAAAACAAACAAACAAAAAAAACCACACACACAATGCCATATGGTTGTTCTATTTTTAGTTTCTTGCGAAATCTCCATATTGTTTTACATAGTGGTTTGTACGACTTTACATTCCCACCAACAGTGTGTTAGTGTTCCCTTTTATCCAGATCATCACAAGCTTTTGTTATTTTTGTCTTTTTAATAATAGCCATTCTTTTTTTTTCTTTATTTTTATTTTTATTTTATTTATTTATTTTTTTTTTAAGTTTTTTTTTCCCCATTTATTTTATTGCATTTTAGGTTTTGGGGTACATGTGAAGAACATGCAAAATTGTTGCATAGGAACACACGTGGCAGTGTGATTTGCTGCCTTCCTCCCCATCACCT